>NC_081575.1:56307614-56367073 GCF_022355385.1 Mustela nigripes | reverse complement strand
CCCTCCTACACTGTTGGTGGGAATGCAAGCTGGTGCAGCCACTCTGGAAAACAGCATGGAGGTTCCTCAAAATGTTGACCTTAAATATTTTCTAATTCAGCCTTCTGTATGGTAATGTAGTCCCCTCTACGATAGGCACACTAAAGTGGCTATTTGTCTTCTATAACAATAAAACTCTGGATAAAGGAACCTAAGGCAATCATCCATTTCCAGGCAGCTCTCATTCAAGTTAAGGTACTTCCCTATGTCAAACACAAACCTGTTTCATAATAAGTTCTATCCTTTGGCCTTGTTTCTCTTGGCATTGCTACTGTGCAGAAAAATTCTATCCCTGGATAGAGTCAGATTCTGACTTCTCATTCTTGATAATGTATTTCTGTTAATACTGCCCGAGATTACATTTATTTTTATGTTTATGTTTGTTTTGAGTGTTCTTATAATCAGCCTTGCTTATAATCAGCTTTTGACCATGAAATAGTTAACTTGGAGTTCTCTAAAATTAATCAAACCTCGTTATATGGGCCACTGGTAAGCTATTTATTTTTCCAGTTGGTACTTATGTTTATGGACTTTTTTTTGGATTCCATTACAATTATGCCTCTTTAACTTAAATTTTGTTGATCTAGTCTATCATACCAGCTTGTTGATACCTAATTATGGCTGTTGATTCTGTTCACCATTGTACTTTTTTTTTGTACTTTTTTTTAAGGGGAATCTTTCTCTTTTATTAGATTAAAAAACAAATAAAACCTAGAGGAATTGAGGGAAAGAAATACAGAAAAGATCTGGGCAAAGCTCAGAGATGACAAAGTAGAGAAACAGAGAGAGGTGGGGGAACATTAAGAGCCCCAAGTCAGGCATGAAAGAGGTTTCTAAAGAGTAAAAATCTCCTTATTTGATGACAGTTTTCTGGTATAAGACTTGGGGCCCAGAGCCAAGGAGTGGCTCGGAAAGTGCTGAGGTAGTGGGCGGCAATCCATAGGCAGTGAGGTTCTATTTGTAGGCATCATTGATGATCTTGAAGCCTTGAGCAGTGAAATAGGGGAGGTCTGTGACAGGGTCTAAGTACAGGGCTGGGCAGTGGGTTGCAGGGAAGACCTCCCAGAGACCTTGGGGGCTGCCCTTGGGGAAACCATTACTCAAATGTCACTTCAGTCATTATCACTGAAAATTATGAATGCACAGGACAGTGAGAAGGAGGGTTGATGGGTCCAATGCTGGCACAGGGAGTCAGTGCAGAATCTGTGGGAGCAGGATCAAGTCCTTGCACATCCACAGTCTCTTCTTTAGGGTGTGGCTCCCCTACAGGCAGCACTGCTACTGAATGGTAGGTGATTATGGGCCCAGGGCACTTCTGCTTCTTCTGCACTTGCTTCTTTTTGTCAGCCTTGATCCACTCATATGTTTCTAGTAAATGAAAGTTGAGCTCTGTGATCTTGGCCTTTCTGAGCAGTGCCTCCTGGATCAGTAGCCACTCGCAGTGGGGACTGCTTTCACTGCTATGACTGGCCCTGCCTCTCCTGTACCCAAAGGAATGTCTGTCATGTATGCTCAGCTCAACACATGGAATTCTGCCAGAGCCATTTTCCTGTAATTCCTAGTGGCAGCAGTGCTTTCTCTTATCAGGCCTTCTGAGAGCTACTACCTGGAATGCTGACTTTTTGAGGTCTCAAGATCTTGAGAGGCTCCTTAATGCTTTGATGACTACTCAGCACTTACGTCTTGGTTTTTCTGCTTCTCTGTCACTGGATGGTTCATCCCCTTCATGGATGTCAAAGTCAGAATCCACCTAATCCTCTGTGTCTGACTGGTGCCCTTGATACTCATTATTTCCCAATCCCTCTGTGAAACCCCCATAAATCATCAGATAGAACTAATCTTCCTCCTGTGCCTCCAGGAACCCAGAAACCTGGTTCCTTATGGTCTTCTGGGGACCTGGTTGCCAGCCAAACTCATACCATCTACAGAAACTGCGTTCCTACCAGCAGCCCCTCCTCCCGGCGCCCTGTTCACTGTTGTAATTTTTATCTTTTCCAGCCTGAAGTCACCCCTAAGGTTTGTCTGCATTCTTAGAGAAATTTATGTAAGTCTGAATCTGAATCCTGACTCCACCACTGACTATTCAGATGACATTAAAGAGAATTCTTAATGGTGGGATAAATATTTGGTTGTATGAATGTACCATTACCAAATGTACAATTTCCATAATTTTTTTGAAATTTAATGTCATTCCAATTATCTTGCTATTGTAATCAGTGCTTTGTTGAAACACCTTGTACATAAATCTTTACATACATTTATAACTCTTTCCTTAAAATGAACTTCTGGAAATGGAACTGTATGTCAGAAGGCATAAAGAATACCAATACCATTGCCAAACTGACATGCATAAAGGTAGTATTCATTTAACAAAACTGTTTCCTGAATTCCTCTTGTCTGTGTATGAGGCACTGTGTAAGCACTGGGTAAAGTTTCTTAAATTTTCTTTAGCAATCTACGATAGTCATTCTCCTATATACTTGCTAATACACAGTTTTTTTTCTCCTTTTTATTAATCTTAGAGAGATGGTGATTTTAAGCTTACCTTGACACTATCATCTTTGAAGAGCTCAAAGTCTGGGTATTCCCGAAAATCTGTTTGTCTCAAATAGCTGAACTTACATATTTCTGAATTTAAAAATTTGTATTCTTTACTATATTATAGAATACACAGAATTCCTTGGTATTTATTGTGTTCCACAATACATTTTAAATAGAATTTAATTGAATTACTTTTCAAACAAAATTGGTGGCCAGCTAAGTGCTGGGGAATATTCCCAAGGATGGAATCCAATTTCTGAGGAACTTAAATTTATGAAGTTCTGGGTAACTTTATTCGGTTGTTATGGGTAACATTGTGTACACTGTAAAGTGAGTTTTGCCTCCTTTTAAATTTACTTAAAGCCTGTACTAAACCAAAACACTGTGAATGAGGTATTCTGGTTAATAGAATCTTCTAGTAAAGTTGTGGTTAACTCAGAAAATCCTTTTATAGTTCAACTCTTATTGTTAAACATCTTTTTAAAAGTTTCAGTATATTTCTACCTTATTAAGTACCATCTAGTAAAATAATTAAATATGTTAGAAAAATTTGCAGAGCCACGGGGTTATCATTTTTAAAATATTTTTATTTATTTGACAGAGAGTGAGTGAGAAACACAGTGAGAGAGAGAGAGCACAAGTAGGGGGAGCGACAGGCAGAGGGAGAGGGAGAAGCAGGCTTGCTGCTGAGCAAGGAGCCTGAGTGAGGGCTTGATCCCAGGACCCTGAGACCATGACCTCAGCCCAAGGCAGCCTCTTAACTAAGCTACCCAAGCACCCTGGAGATTATCATTTTTTTAAATTATGAAATTTTCAGTATTATATGTAAAATGGTGCATTTGCACTGTGTGTATACAATCAGCCATAGACATCATTACATGTTTCTTTTTAAAATATTTCTGTGATACAAGTTTGATTCACTGTTATTTGCTTGCTTTGACCCAAAAAAGAAAAACCCCCAAAATAACAACAACAACAACAAAAACAGAAGAAATACTGATTTAAGAGTTCTAGTTACTTTGGTTCAGTTTAAGTTAAATGTGGCTTTATATGGTTTTATAGCTTACTTAATCTAATTGTAATTTCTAAGAGAGTACAAATTGTATTTGTACAATATGTGCCATTTCAGCCCAGAGCCTCTAATCCATAGTAGGAATGTTCTTCCCTCAGTGAAGACAAAATTCTCAGAGTACAGTTGAAGTTCTTTTTTCCAGCTTTATAACTGACAAATAGGAGTTGAATATATTTAAGGTATACAGCATGAGGTTTAGACCTATGTATTACATTATAAAATTATCACCACAATCAAGCTAATTAATATGTCACCTCTCATAGTTAACATTTTCTTCTGTGTATGTGTGGGGGTTGTAAACACTTAAGATCTACGCTCTTAGCAAATTTCAATTCTACAACACAGTATTATTAACTATAGTCACCATCGTGTACTGTATTTCTGGAACTTATTCTTTAATTGAAACTTTTTACTCTTCAGCCATCACCTCCACATTTCCTTCTCCACCCATCTCTGGTAACCACTATTCTACTCTGTGCTTCTTTTTGTTGGTTGGTTGGTTTGCATTTTGGTTGTAAGTGAAATTGATCTTGCTTTCATTGGATTATTGGCATTTGTATTTTTTTTTTGTTGTTCAGGTATAATTAACATACAATGGTAAATTTGTTTCAGGTATACAGTGTAGTGATTCAACAATTCTGTACACTTGTGTGTTTGTGTATCTCACATCTTGTTTATATCTTATTTATTCATTCTTTAGTTGATGGACATGTTGGTTGCTTCCATATCTTTCCTATTGTAAATATTGCTACAGTAAACATAGGATTGCATATATCTTTTTGAATTAGTATTTTTGTTTCCTTTGGATAAATACCCAGAACTGGATTTGCTGGATCATATAGTTGTTCTGTTTTTAATTTTTTGAGGAACCTCCATACTGTATTCCACAGCGGCTGTACCAGTTTACATTGACATGAGGGTAGTGCATGAGGGTTCCCTTTTGTCCATGTCCTCACCAACACATTATTTCTAGTCTGTTTGATTTTAGCCATTCTGACAGGTGTGAAATGATATTTTGCTTTGCATTTCCTTGATGATGAGTGATGTTCAGCATCTTTTCATCTGTGTATTGGCCAACTGTATGTCTTCTTTTCAGGTTTTCTGCCCATTTTTAATTGGGTTGCTTGCTTTTTTGGTGCTGAGTTGTATAAGTTCTTTATATGTTCTAGATATTAACCCCTTATCAGATACATCATTTGAAAATATCTTCTTCCATTTAGTAGGTTACCTTTTTGTCTTATTGTTTGCTTTGCTGGGCAGAAGCTTTTTATTTTGGTGTAGTACCAGTAGCCTTATTTTTGCTTTTGTTTCTCTTGCCTTCCAAGTCACATCTAGAAATTTACTTCCACAGCCTGTGTCAAAGAGATTGCTGCTTCTGTTTTCTTCTAGGAGTTTTATGTTTTCAGGTATCACATTTAGGTCTTTAATCCATTTTGAGTTTTTGTGTGTATGTACTTTGAAAGAAAGAAGTCCCACTTCATTGTTTTGCTTGTAGCCATCCAGTTTTCCGAGCACCATTCATTGAAAAAATCTGTCTTTCCTCCATTATATACTCTTGCCTCCTTTGCCATAGATTAATTTATTTTGTAAATGTGCATTTGTCTCTAGGCTCTGTATTCTTTTCTTTTGATCTTTGTATCATTTTTTGTGCCAGTATTTTATTGTTTAGATTACTCTAGTCTTGTATCTTGAAATCTGACAGCATAATACCTCAAGCTTTGTTTTTTTTTTTTTTTTTCTTAAGATTGTTCAGCAAGGGGTGCCTGGGTGGCAGTCTGTTAAGAAGCTGACTCTTGGTTTTGGCTCAGGTTGTGATCTCAGGGTCATGAGATCAAGCCCCACATTGGGCTCCATGTTCAGTGGGGAGTCTGCTTAGGATTCTCTCTCTCTCTCTCTTTTTCTCCCTCCATCTCTCTGAAATAAATAAATCTCTTAAAAAATAGATTGCTTTGGCTAATAAGGTCTTTTATGGCTATATACAAATTTGGGGGTAATTTGTCCTAGTGCTATGAAAAATGTTCTTGGCACTTTGGTAGGGATTGCATTAAATCTGTAGATTGCTTTGTGTAGTATGGTCATTTTAGCAATGTTTGCTTTTCTAGTCTGTGAGCATGGAGTGTATTTCCATTTCTTTTTGTCAGTCATCTTCAGTTTCTTTCATCAATGATTCATAGGATTTGGAATACCAGTATTTCACCATCCTGGTTAAATTTATTACTAGGTATTTTATTACTTTTGGTTCAGCTGTCATTGGGATTATTTCCTTAGTATCTCTTTTGGCTACTTCATTATTAGTGCGTAGAAATGCAATGGATTTCTGTATATTAATTTTATATCCTGTGGCTTTGCTGAATTAACAGATTTAGTAGTTATTTGATGGTTCTTTAAAGTTTACTATATATAATATTATCATCTGCAAAGAGTGAAAGTTGTATTTCTTCCTTATCAGTTTGGATGCCTTTTATATCTTTTTCTTGCCTGATTACTATGACTAGGACCTCTGGTACCACATTGATTAAAAATGGTGGGAGTGGATATCCTTGTTTTGTTCCTGATCTTAAGAGGATAAGCTCTCAGATTTCACCATATAATATGATGTTATCTGTGGGCTTTTCATATGTGGCCTTTACTATATTGAGGTATGTTCCCACTAGACCTATTTTGTGGGGAGTTTTTATTGTAAATGGGTGTCTTACTTTGTCAAATGCTTGTTATACTTGTATTGATGTTATTGTATGGTTTTTGTACTTTCACATGTTGATGTGATAGATTACATTGATTTGTGCTTACTAAACCACCCGTGCATACTCGGAATAAATCCCACTTGACCATGGTGGGTGATTTTTTTCACACATTGTTGGATTCACTTTGCTAACATTTTGCATCTATGTTTATCAGAGATATTGGCCTATAGTGGGTGTGTGTGTGGGCGTGGTGTCTTTATCTAGTTTTGTTGTCAAAGTAATGGTGTCCTTGTAGAATGATTTTGGAAACTTTCCTTCCTTTTCTATTTTTTCGAATAGTTTGAGAAGAATATATATTAACTCTTTTTTAAATGTTTTGTTGGATTCACCTGTGAGTTCATTGGATCCTAGACTTTTTTGTTGCCAGATCTTTGATTACTGATTCAATTTCATTGCTAGTAATTGTTCTGTTTCAATGTTCTATTTCTTCCTGATTCAGTTTGTGAAGTTACATGTTTCTAGGAATTTATTCATTTCATCTAGGTTGTTCAAATTGTTGGTATATAATTTCTTATAGTATTCTCAATAACCTTTTGTATTTTGGTGGTGGTGGTTATTATTTCTTTTATTTCATTTCTGATTTTATTTCCTTGAGTTCTCTCTCTCTCTTTTTTTTTCTTTATAAGTCTTGCTAAAGATTGATCAATTTTGTTAACCTTTTCAAAGAAACAGGTCCCTGGTTTCATTGATCTATTGTAGGTTTTTTGTTGTTATTTATTTTCTAGTTCTGATTCATTCTTCTTCATCTAGTCTACCGTTGAACCCCTCTGGTATATTTTTCAGTTCAGTTATTATATTTTTCAGTTATGTGACTTCAGTTTGGTACTTTCTTATATTTCCTTATATTACTGACATTCTCACTGTGTTTATTGTTTTTTCCCCCCCTACTTTGGTGAACATGTTTATTAACCATTACTCTGAATTCTTTATCAGGTAGATTACTTATCGTTGTATCATTAGGGTTATTTTTCTGAGGTTTTCTCTTGTTCTTTCATTTGGAACACATTTCTCTTTATTCTCATTTAGCTTGACTGTCTCTCTCTACCTCTCACTCTCTCTTTTTTTTGTTTGTTTGTATGTATTAGGGAAAACATATGCCTAATTTGAAGCTAGACCTCAGGCAGCACCTTTGAAACCATAGAAATATTTATAGTTCTGTGGAGCCAAATTTTAATTTCTGTCGATCTCCAGAATATGAGATTTTGAGGTATCCCCAGGGTGATACTTGCCAAAATTGTGGCTCCGATGAATGTGTAAGTTCTTTCTGGGAGATCTCCTCAAAGTCAAAGTGGTGTACAAGAATGGCATTTCCCTGCTTATGTTCTAGGAAACACCTCATTAACCTATAGATATATGGGTAGCCTAAAGCCTGTTGCTAGACTGAAGCTCCAGGCTAAGTATATAGACCTATTTTTTTTTTTTTCAGAAGACTAGGGTTATGTTTTACTTTGCTGTCTGTGCAGTACCCTGGGTTGGACAACTGCCAAGTACTTTCTTTCCAATTTTTACATTTCCATAGTACTCTGGAAAGCCAGTCCCTTTGACCACCAAGCCCAGATGGTTGAGGAGTATCCTCTCAGTGAACAATGTATGCCCACTGGCTTTGGCTAGGCAGGTGGAGAGTATAGGGGGCTGGGCACATTCACTGGCTTTAAAAAGACAACAGGGAGGGTGCCTGGGTGGCTCAGTGTGTTAAGCCTCTGCCTTTGGCTCAGGTCATGATCTCAGGGTCCTGGGATCAAGCCCCACGTCGGGCTCTCTGCTTGGTGTTAAGCCTCTGCCTTTGGCTCAGGTCATGATTTCAGGGTCCTAGGATCAAGCCCCACATCGGGCTCTCTGCTTGGCTTCCCCCTCTCTCTCTGCCTGCCTCTCTGCATACTTGTGAGCTCTCGGTCAAATAAAAAATTTAAAATCTTAAAGACAACAGGGAAAATGTTTTGACTATCAAGCCTGTGGGCTTCAGGAATGCAATGGAAGTTTGTAGGAAAATGCTGTGACTGCTTTCATTTGCCAGCCTCAGCCAAGGAAGAAGGGATTGACACACTGTCCATGTTTACTGACTTTAGCTAGGGAGTGGGAAGGTGCTATGACTGTGCTAGCCTGCCCCAGCCAGGAGCTAGGTAGTGCTGCAACCACTGACAATTTCTGTCTTGAAGGCAGCGGGATAGTGCCACAACCATTCACCCTGCCTGTCTTACAAAGTCAGTGGGAAGTTGCCATGTCTCAGATCACCTACCTGTACTATCAGAGTAGGTGGAGAGTACAAAATTAGTGTCAGCATCTCTGTATCTGAGGAGATTTTCAACAGTCCCCTGCTTCTCCATCAAATGCTTTTAGGTAGGCATTTATCCTTTACATAGAATTTAGATGCTTTCAAACTACTGTTTTTTAACTGGCTCTCAGGTTGAGTGGGAAAAGGCCTTTATTTTTTTTAAAGATTTGTTAATTTGGGGAGACAAGATGGCAGGGGAGTAGGAGGAGGCGCCCTTTCAACCTGTACCCTAAAGTGAGCTGATTACCTTCCAAGGAACTCTGATCACCCACGAAATCAGACTGAGATCAGAATTATACACATCTGGATCTCTACCGGAACAGAAGACGCCAGTGGGCAGGTAAAGCGGAGTGGGGAAGTTGGACTGATATTGGAAGATAAACAAAAGGGGGAGGGAGCCACCAGAGGCGACCAGTTGGAAAGTAATATCCCAATATGGGAGTGCCCTGCACCTGGGGACCAGCATTAACTAGGGAGTCTGGTAGAAAGCACTCAAAAAGAGCAAAGGATCACCGGGGGGAAATTGTGGAAATCGGGGTGTTAGGGTCAGGGGCTTAAGTCCCCAGACCCAGGACAGCCACCCCTGGTGCAGAGCTAGAGAGAGTACAACAGCGAACCAGGTCTTGGTCCCTGAACAACCAGCGCTTCTGAGAGTGCCTGGCGCCCGGCTCCCCTGAGGGGCTGGGAGCCTCGCCAGCCAACAGAAGCACAGCCTTTTTGCAGTCCCCACGCAAGTACCCTGTCCTGCCATCAAGAGTCTGAGTCGTGCCCCACTCCCTACCCAGAGAGAGGTGCACAAAGGCACCAGCCTGGTACTCTCAGACCAGAAAGACCAGGCATTCCCAGCCCGGGCCAGCAGGAAAATCTCAGTGTGTGATCACTGCTTGGAACTTCTCTGGCAGTCTGGAGCTGCCCAGACAGCCTCCACTGCCTTGGTTTTGGGTACAAGCAAAAAATTCTGAGTCCCCAGGGACTGCGACTGGGAACCTGCTCTGCCAGCGGCCAAGGGGGGATTTATTTGGTCTTTGCAGCCAGACTGAGGCTTCTCTCTGAGAGGGAGGTCAGGGTGCAGTTTGCTTTCCTCTAAACCTACAAAAACCATCAAAAGCAGTCAAGGCAAGAGAGGAAAAACAAAAGTGAACAAATATAAAAACCTCCAGAGAACAAAAGCCTAAAAAAAACAGTTTCCTCAGAGCCCACCCCCTTGAGGGGGGCAGGAGGACTTAACTCAGAGAACATCATTGACTGAAAACCCACATGGCAGGCCTCTTCCAGAAAACCAACCAGGAAAGGAAAAAAAAAAAAAAAACCAAAAAGACGACAAGAGAACAACCACCACTACTTCACAGGACAATTTTTATTATTAAATCGATCCCACTATTCTGGCCATTTTTTATAGAGATAATTTTTTATTATTATATAGATAATTTTTTAACCTATTTACCGTCATGGTGAGATGTCCAGTACATCAAATTCCATAATAACCTTCTAACCTGAACTTTTTGATACATACACCTGTGTTTTCCTTTTGCACCTCTATTTTTTAAATTTCTTTTTCTTTAAATTTTAGTTTAGTCTAGTTTATACCTTTTTTACATTTTTTTTCTAATATTCATATAGAGTTAAACTTCAAGGTAATCCCTTTTCCCCAATCAATGCCACCCCTATAGGTAAACCAATTCCTAATCCCCCTTTATCTTCAGAAAGTTGAGTCCTTTAACAAAGATATCAAGATACATTCAAGAAGAATCAAAACAACCTTCCTCACCCCCACTGAGAATTTACAACCACTCTCCCATCTTTTTCTTCCACCAGTATTTCTGTGTTTTTGTGTTTGTCCTGATAGTATATAAATCTTATACTGCGGGTTCTTTTTGACGAGGTTCTTCCTTTATTTGCATATATATGCAAATATATATATATATATTTTTTTTTTTTCTCTTGTCATATACTTTTATCAGTCTTTTTGTTTGTTTTGGTTTGTATACTTCATAAATCTTACCTTGGGGCCATTTGGGCTGAACCTTCTCTTTTACACTTTCCGTTCCTGTCTCTCTCCCTCTCTCTTTTTTTGTTTTCCTTCTCTTTTTTGTCTCATTTGGGTGGGGAACCCTGATTGCTCAGAAGCATTCCAGGGTGCACCTTCCTTGACTGCATCACAGTCGATACATCCAGCTACACCCGTTCAGCCATCTCTTACCAAAATGACTAGGAGGAGGAATGCCCAACAGAAGAAAAATACAGAGGATGGACCTTTTTAACAGAGCTAACGGCTATCAACATAGACAATATGTCGGAAAGAGAATTCAGGCTAACAATTATCCAAGCAATAGCTAGGTTGGAGAAAGCCATGGGTGACCAAATGGAATTGATTAGGGATAAACTGAAAACGACCAGAGATCATGTTTTCAATATTAGGGAAGAGCTAAAAGCTACCAGGGATGAGCTTCATAATGCTCTCAATGAGTTCCAATCTAATCTAAATTCTCTCAATGCTAGAGTAACTGAGACAGTAAATAGAATTAGTGATCTGGAGGATAAACAAAGAGAAAGGATCAGGAGGAAGCCTGGAATAAACAGCTTAGGAGCCACGAAAACAGAATCAGGGAAAGAAATGATGACATGAAACGTTCCAACGTCAGAATTATTGGAATCCCTGAAGGGGAGGAGAAAGAAAGAAGTCTAGATGATATAGTGGAACAAGTTCTTCATGAAAATTTTCTGAATCTCCTGAATGGAACCAGTGTTCATGTAATAGAGGCCGAAGGTTTCCCCCCAATATTACATATTCTCAAAAGTCCTCGAGACACCTAATAGTAAGAATGAAAAATTATAATTGTAGGCAGAACCTCTTGAAAGCAGCTAGGACAAAGAAGATCCTTACGTACAGAGGAAAGCCCATCAGAATAACGTTAGATCTGTCCACAGAGACCTGGCAAGCCAGAAAAGGCTGGCAAGATATATTGAGGGCACTGAATGAGAAGAACATGCAGCCAAGAATACTTTATCCAGCAAGACTGACATTCAAAATGGATGGAGAGATAAAGAGTTTCCAAGACCAGCAAGGCTTAAAAGACTATGCAACCACCAAGCCGATACTGCAGAAAATATTAAGGGGGCTTCTTTAAAGGAGGAAAAAAAAAAAATCCCAAGAATAGCATTGAAAAGAAATATAGAGACAATCTACAAAATGATTGACTTCAAAGGTAACACGATGTCAATAAAAACGTATCTATCAATAATCACCCTCAATGTGAATGGCCGAAATGCTCCCATAAAACGGCACAGGGTTGCAGACTGGATAAAACGACAGGACCCATCCATACGTTGTCTAGAAGAGACTCATTTTGAACCTAAAGATACACCCAGACTGAAAGTGAAGGGATGGAGAAGCATCTTTCATGCCAGTGGGCCTCATAAGAAGGCTGGGGTAGTGATTCTCATATCAGACAAATTAGATTTTAAACTAAAGACTGTAGTCAGAGATACAGAAGGACACTATATTCCTTAAAGGGACTATCCACCAAGATGATCTAACAATTGTAAATATCTATGCCCCCAATATGGGAGCAGCCAATTACACAAGAAAACTGTTAATCAAGATAAAGAGTCATATTGATATGAATACACTAATTGTTGGAGATCTTAACACACCTCTCTCAGAAATAGACAGATCACCAAAGCAGAAAATCAGTAAAGAAACAAGAGCATTGAATGACACATTGGACCAGATGGACCTCATAGATATATACAGAACATTCCACCCTAAAAAAAAACACAATACTCATTCTTCTCAAGTGCACATGGAACTTTCTCCAGAATAGACCACATACTGGGTCACAAATCAGTACTCAACTGATACCAAAAGACTGAGATTATTCCCTGCACATTCTGAGATCACTGTGCTTTGGAGCTCAATCACAAGGAAAAGTTCAGAAGGAACTCAAAGAACCTGGAACTAAAGACCACCTTGCTTAAGAATGCTTGGATCAACCAGGAAATCAAAGAAGAACTTAAACAATTCATGGAAACCAATGAGAATGAAGACACTTCGATCCAAAACCTATGGGATACAGCAAAGGCGGTCCTAAGGGGGAAATACATAGCCATCCAAGCCTCCCTCAAAAAAATTGAAAAATCCAGAACACAGCAGCTCTCTCTACACCTTAATGAACTGGAGAATCAACAACAAATCAAACCAACTCCACACATAAGAAGGGAAATCATCAAGATTAGAGCTGAGATCAATGAGGTAGAAACCAGAGATACAGTAGAACGTATCAATGAAACTAGAAGCTGGTTTTTTGAAAGAATCAATAAGATCGATGAACCATTGGCAACACTAATCCAAAAGAAAAGAGAGAAAGCTCAAATACATAAAATTATGAATGAAAAGGGACAGATCACAACTAACACCAAGGAAGTAGAAACAATCATCCGAAGTTTTTATCAACAGTTATATGCCAATAAGCTAAGCAACCTAGATGGAATGGATTCATTCCTCGAAAACTATAAACTCCCAAAATTGAACCAGGAAGAAGTTGACAACCTGAATAGACCAATATCTAGTAACGAGATTGAAGCAGTGATCAGAAACCTCCCAAGAAACAAGAGCCCAGTTCCTGACGGATTCCGTGGGGAATTCTACCAAACTTTCAAAAAAGAAATAACACCTATTCTCCTGAAGCTGTTTCAAAAAATTGAAGCAGAAGTAAAACTTCCAGACTCTTTCTATGAAGCCAGCATTACCCTGATCCCCAAACCAGGTAAACACTCTACCATAAAGGAGAATTTCAGACCAATATCACTGATGAATATGGATGCTAAGATTCTCAACAAGATCCTAGCAAACAGGATCCAACAGCCCATTAAAAAGATTATCCACCATGACCAGGTGGGAATCATCCCTAGACTACAAAGGATGGTTCAACATTCGCAAATCAATGTGATAGAACAAATTAATAAGAGAGGAGAGAAGAACCACATGGTCCCCTCAATTGATGCAGAAAAAGCACTTGACAAAATCCAGCATCTGTTCCTGATTAAAACGCTTCAAAGTATAGGGATAGAAGGAACATTCCTGAACTTCATAAAAATCTATCTATGGAAGACCTATAGCAAATATCATCCTCAATGGGAAAAAGCTTGCGTCCTTCCCGTTGAGATCAGGAACACGACAAGGATGCCCACTCTCACCACTCTTGTTCAACATAGTATTAGAAGTCCTAGCAATAGCATTCAGACAACAAAGAGAAATAAAAGATATCCACATTAGCAATGAAGAAGTCAAACTCTCTCTCTTTGCAGATGACATGATTCTTTATATGGAAGACCCAAAAGACTCCACCCCCAAACTACTAGAACTCATACAACAATTCAGCAACGTGGCAGGATACAAAGTCAATGTACAGAAATCAGTGGCTTTCTTATACACTAACAATGAAAATACAGAAAGGGAAATTAGAGAATCGATGCCATTTACTATAGCACCAAGAACCATAAGATACCTGGGAATAAACCTAAGCAAAGAGGTAAAGGATCTGTACTCGTGGAACTACAGAACACTCATGACAGAAACTGAAGAAGACACAAAAAGATGGAAGACCATTCCATGCTCTTGGATCGGAAGAAGAAACATTGTTAAAATGTCTATACTGCCTAGAGCAGTTTATACTTTTAATGCCATTCTGATCAAAATTCCACCGGCATTCTTCAAAGAGCTGGAGCAAATAATCCAAAAATTCGTGTGGAATCAGAAGAGACCCCCGAATCGCTAAGAAAATGTTGAAAAGCAAAAATAAAATGGGGGGCATCATGTTATCTGATTTCAAGCTTTACTACAAGCTGTGATTACCAAGACAACATGGTATTGGCATAAAAACAGACACATAGACCAGTGGAACAGAGTAGAGAGCCCAGATATGGACCCTCAATGCTATGGTCAAATAGTCTTCGACAAAGCAGGAAAAAATATACAGTGGAAACAAGGCAGTCTCTTCAATAAATGGTGCTGGGAAAACTGGGCAGCTATATGTAGAAGAATGAAACTCGACCATTCTCTTACACCGTACACAAAGATAAACTCCAAATGGATAAATGACCTCAATGTGAGACAGGAATCCATCAGACTCTTAGAGGAGAACATAAGTAGTAATCTCTTCAATATCAGCTACAGCAACTTCTTTCAAGATATGTCTCCAAAGGCAATGGAAACAAAAGCGAAAATAAGCTTTTGGGACTTCATCAAAATCAAAAGCTTCTGCACAGCAAAGGAAACAGTCAAAAAAATAAGAGCCCACGGAAATGGGAGAATGGGAGAAGATATTTGCAAATGACAGTAGAGACAAAAGGTTGTTATCCAGGATCTATAATGAACTCCTCAAACTCAACACACACAAAACAGGCAATCATATCATAAAATGGTCAGAAGATACGGACAGACACTTCTCCAATGAAGACATACAAATGGCTATCAGACCCATGAAAAAATGTTCATCATCATTAGCCATTAGGGAGATTCAAATTAAAACTACATTGAGATATCACCTTACACCAGTTAGAATGGCCAAAATTAACAAGACAGGAAACAATATGTGTTGGAGGGGATGTGGAGAAAGGGAACCCTCTTACACTGTTGGTGGGAATGCACGTTGGTGCAGCCTCTTTGGAGAACAGTGTGGAGATTCCTCAAGAAATTAAAAATAGAACTTCCCTATGACCCTGCAATTGCACTACTGGGTATTTACCCTAAAGATACAGATGTAGTGAAAAAAAGGGCCATCTGTACTCCCAATGTTTATAGCAGCAATGGCCCCGGTCGTCAAACTGTGGAAAGAACCAATATGCCCTTCAATGGACGAATGGATAAGGAAGATGTGGTCCATATACACTATGGAGTATTATGCCTCCATCAGAAAGGACGAATACCCAACTTTTGTAGCAACATGGATGGGACTGGAAGAGATTATGCTGAGTGAAGTAAGTCAGGCAGAGAGAGCCAATTATCATATGATTTCACTTATTTGTGGTGCATAACAAATAGAATGGAGGACATGGGGAGATAGGAGAAGGGAGTTGGGGGGAATTGGAAGGGGAGGTAAACCATTAGAGACTATGTATTCTGAAAAACAATCTGAGGGTTTTGAAGGGGCGGGGGGGGGGGGGAGGTTGGGGTACCAGGTGGTGGGTCTTAGAGAGGGTACTGATTGCATGGGCACTGGGCGTGGTGAAAAAATAATGAATACTGTTATGCTGAAAATAAAAAATAAAAGAAACAGAGGAAAATAATGATTTGTTAATTTTCTCTCTCTAACAAATAATGATTTGTTAATTTTCTCTCTCTAAAGAGAGAGAAAGAAAGCATGTTGGGTGAGGGGCAGAGGAAGAGGAAGAGAGGGAATCTCAAGCAGACTCACTTTTGAGTGTGAAACCTGATGTGGGGCTCGATCCCACAATCCTGAGCTGAAAACAAGAGTTGTATCCTCAACCAAATGATCCACGCATGTGCTCCAAGAAACCCTTTAAAAGCAGAATCTCCGTTTCTTGTAGTGCTTTGGGGCCCTTGGACGTTAGCAACGTCAGTTTTCTAAGGTGGTAGATGTTTGGGGGCTCATCTCTATAGTGTCGATCCTAGTCATTGGGGTGCCTGATGTGGGCTACCGATCCTTCACTCTTTCTGGAGGAACACTGGACTTGTGAGATCCTTCTCTATTGTGTGTTGTCTAGCCAGAAGTTTGGGTTGGTGAGACTGTGTCTTTGTCTCTCTTACCTGTCTCAATGTAGTCTTTTTATCCTTTTTTGTGAAAAAGCATTTCATCTAGTTTTCAGATCTTTTTCAGAAAGAAATATTCCTGTATGTAGCTGTAGATTTAGTATTTCCATTGTAGGAGGTGAGTTTAGGAACTTCCTGTGACACAATGTTAGAGAAGTCCTAGTTCTTTTGTTTTTATCTGCTTTTGATCAACCAGTTGCTGAGAGAATAAGTTAAACCCCTATCTTGTTTATAATATTTTGAGGATATGTTACTAGGTGTATACAAGTTTAAGATTATATCATCTCCGGTTATTTAAACTTTTTGTCTTGATAGAGTCACTTCATATTTAGTAATGGATTTTGTCTTAAAGTCTTTTTTCTAATATTTAAAATTTTTTTCATCACTATATATATATATTTTTTAACTATTATCCCAGTTTATAGTATGTCATTAGTATTTGATATAATGTTCAAGTATTCATTAGTTACATGTGCTCATCACATCACATCCCTTCCTTATTGCCTGTCACCAAGTTATCCCATCCTCCACCCACCTCCTCTTTATCTAATATTAATATAGCTTGTAGTTGCTTTCTTTTTGTTGCAATTTGTTCAGTATGCCTGTAAAGGTTTGTTTAAGCTTCCTAAAGAGTTATATTCAGAGTGTCTCATGAACAGCATGTGACTATATTTTGGAAATGCTATCTGATGTCATCTTTGGCTTTTAATTATGCCATTTTATCCATTTGTATTTATTATTGTTACCTTTTGAATTCTACAAAATCTTGTAGGTTTTTAATTTTTTGCACATCTTGTTCTTTTTTTCTCTTTTTAAAGATTATTTTTGTCTACTTATTTTTCTGCACAACAGTTACTCAATTATGAATTCTGATTATTTTCTTTAATTGATGAAGTAGAAATTTTAACCTCCATTTGTTTTCAAGTGTGATCAGTATATTCCTCTGAACAATATTGAGAACTTAGAATATTTTTCTGAGTTTTTTCTTTTTTATTATGTTAAGTTAGCCACCATACAGTACATCATTAGTTTCTGATGTAGTGTTCAGTTATTGATTAGTTGTGTATAACACACAGTGCTCATCACAGTATGTGTCTTCCTTAATACCCATCACCCAGCTGCCCCATACCCAACCCCACTCCCCTCTGACCCCCTCAGTTTGTTTTCCAGAGTCCATAGTGTCTTCATGGTTTATCTTTCTCTCTGATTCTCTCCCTCCCAGTTTTCCCTTCCCTCCCCTATAGTCCTCCATGCTATTCCTTATGTTCCACATATGAGTGAAATTGTATGATAACTGTCTTTCTCTGCTTGGCTTACTTCACTTGGAATAACCCCCTCCAGTTTCATCCCTGTCAGTGCTATTAGTAGGCATTCATCCTTTCTGATGGCTGAGTAATATTCTATTGTATATATGAATCACACCTTCTTTATCCATTCATCTGTTGAAGGGTGTCTTAGCTCTTTCAACAGTTCGGCTATTGTGGACATTGCTGCTATGAACATTGGGGTGCATTCTTTTTACAACATCTGTATCTTTGTAGTAGTAGTAGTGCAGTTGCTAGTACCTAGTAGTGCATCTGTTGGGTCATAGGATAGCTCTATTTTTTTTAAGATTTTTATTTATTTATTTGACATACAGAAATCACAAGTAGGCAGAGAGAGAGGAAGGGAAGCGGTCTCCCCGCTGAGCGGAGAGCCTGACTCGGGGCTTGATCCCAGGAACCCAAGACCATGACCTGAGCCAAAGGCAGAGGCTTTAACCCACTGAGCCACCCAGGTGCCCTTAGGGTAGCTCTATTTTTAACTTTGTGGGGAACCTCCATACTGTTTTTCAGATTGGCTGTACCAGCTTGCATTCCCACCAACAATGTAAGAGGGTTCCCCTTTCTCCATATCCTTGCCAACATTTGTGGTTTCCTGCCTTGTTAATTTTTGCCATTCTGACTGGTGTAAGGTGATATTTAAATGTATGTCATCCCTTCTTATACTATATTAATGTTCATAATTTCGTTCTATTTTTCAAATATATGCATAAAACATTATATATTCATTGGTTCATGTTTACCCACATATTTACCACTTTCTTTGGTAATCATTCCTTCTTATATCTCAAACCTTCTCAATGAGAATATTTTCCTTCTGCCTTAAAAGAAGAGGGCAGCAAGATGGTGGAAGAGACAGGGACCTCATTTCATCTGGTCCCTTGAATTTAGCTAGAGATTTATCAAATCATTCTGAACACCTATGAATTCAACTTGAAATGTAAGAAAAGAATTGCTGAAATTCTACAAATAGAAAAGTAACCACTTTTTGCAATGTGGGAGGTACAGAGAAGTGAATCTGAATGTATATATTTGAAGATACTCTGTGGGGTGAGGGAGCCTCCATCAGCTCCCTATGGGAAAGTAATACAGCCCTGGACCGCAAAATCAGAACCTTTAGAAATCTGCTCCAGTGAGAGACATCCCTGCCTGAAGGGTGCTCAGGTGGTGAAGCAGGGCAGAATGCTAGGTTAGACAGTGTGGTTTCAGGATCCTTGGGTCACAGAAAGAATGGGGGTGCCCGAGCTAGGACAGTTCCCAAGCATTGGAGTGGGCAAACTGGTTAGAGTCAATGAACCCAGGAGGGGGCTCTCAACTCAGTTTGCCATAAACCATGAACTGAGACTTGGCAGGTGACAGCTTTCTGTGTGGGGGCACTGCAAAGGGCAAAAACACAGGAACCCTACACCATCCCTGGAGGTTCATCACAGGTGTGCACATGACTGGTTGACAGCTCTCTGTGCCGGGGCCCTGCAAAGGACAGAAACAGAGTGACACTCTGCCTGCATGCACCGCAGGAGACTGTGGAGTTTGGCATACACTAAAGTGAAGACTGCTTATCTCTGAGAGTTTACTGAAGAGAGAGAACCATGTCTTTTAGCTTTACTATGCTGTCATTTTTATTTTAGTCCTCTAAAGAGGCACAGAAAGCCCTCATGGAACAAAAGCCACATAGAAAAACCTGAAGCAGTTTACACTGAGCGTGGCCCTCTGGCAAGGGGCGGTGTAACTCCACACAGACAGACACTTGAGAATCAGTGAAACAGACTCCTCCCCAAGAAGACTAACAGGAACATCAGGCTAATACTAAGTTTATGGAGCACACAGGACTGTAAAACTACAATGCTAGGGCAAAATAGTAATATAGAAGTTGAGATTCTCTTTTCCTCATGATTTGCTTATCTTTTAGTTTAAAATATTTCTTATTTTATCAATTCTTTGTTTTGAAGTCTTTTTTAAACTTTCATCTTTTACATTTACATTTTATAGACAGTTTTCATTGTGGCTTCCTTTTACTATATTCGAATATATATATATATATATATATATATATACACACACACACACACACACACTTCTGCTTTCTTTACAATTTTGAGAATTAGTGTCTTCTAACAAATAGACCAAAACACTTCCAGGACCAAGTGAATCACCCTGTTTTGCCCACTTGGGAGATCATATTCTCTCTTCTTCCACTCCCTCCCCTTTTAAAATTGTTTTGTTTGTTTGTTTGTTTTGATTTTGGTTTGGTTTGGTTTCTGACTCTTAGGATTTGTCTAGTGTGTATTTCACTTAGGTCATGGTTGGTATTTTTTATTTTGCTCTCTCATTCATCCATTCTTCTCTGGGCAAAATGACTAGAAGGAGAACTTCACAACAAAAGAAAAACAGAGGGAATACTCTGCCACAGATCTAATTGATATGGACATAAGTAAAATGTCAGAGCTGAAATTCAGGAAAACAGTGATAAAGTTACTAGGTGGGCTTCAAAAAAGAATGAAACATACTAGAGAATTTTTTAGTGCAGAAATAAAATCGAATCAGGCCTACATTAAAAATGCTTTAACTGAGAAGCTGTCTAAAGTGGACTAACAGCTGGGGTAAATGAGGCAGAAGAGAAAGTAAGTGACATAGAAGGCAAGTTGATGAAAGTAAGGAAGCTGAGGAAAAGAGAGAAAAACAACTAATGGAACATGAGGTGAGGCTTCAAGAAATCAGTGATACCAAAAAATATGAAACCAATGTTAGAATTACTGGGATCCCAGAGGAATCCTGAAAGCAGCTCAAGGCAAAAACTTCTTAACCTGCAATGATAAAAAACATTAGGCTGGCTGGCAGCAGTCCTATCTACAGGGACCTGGCAGGCCAGAAAGGGCTGGCATGATATATTCAGGTTACTAAATAAGAAGAACCTGCAACCAGGAGTACTTGATCTGGCAAGGTTATCATTTAGGATGGAAGGAGAGATAAAGAGCTTCCAGGACAAAGGAACTAAAAGAATATGTAGCCACTAAATCAGCCCTGCAAGGGATAATAAAGGGGATCTTGTAAGTGAAGAGAAAGCCCAAAAGTAACATAGACCATAAAGAAATGGACACAATCTACAGAAACAGGGACTTGCAGGTAATATAATGGCACTAAATTCATATCTGTGAATAGTGACTCTGAATGTAAATGTACTAAATGCTCCAATCAAAAGACACAGAGTATCAGTTTGGATAAAAAGGCAAGACCCATCCATATGCTGTTTACAAGAACTCATTTTAGATCTAAAGACACTTACAGACTGAAAGTGAGGGAATGGAGAACCATGTACCACACAGGTGAACCTCAAAAGAAAGCTAGGGTAGCTACCCTCACATCAGACAAATTAAGTTTTAAACCAGACTGTAGTAAGGGGTAAAGAGTGATACTATGTCATACTTAAAGTGTCTGTCCAACAAGGTCTAACAATTGTAAATATTTATGCCCCCAATATGGGGGCAGCCAATTGCATGAACCAATTAATAACCAAATTAAAGAAACATATTGATAATAATACAATAATTGCAAGGGACTTCAACATCCCACTCACAGCAAGGGACAGATTAAGCAGAAGGTGAATGAAGAAATAAAGGATTTCAGTGACACATAGGACCAGATGAACTTTGCAGATAAGTACAGAGCATTCCGTTCTAAAGCAGCATAATACACATTCTTTTTCTTGAGTGCACATGGAACCTTATCCAGAATAGATCACATACTGGGTCACAAATCAGGTTTCAATCATACCAAAAGATTGGGATTATTCCGTGCATATTTTCAGACCACAATTTTGACACTTGAACTCCAACAGAAGAGGAAATTTGGAAGAAATTCAAATGCTTGAGAGATACAGAGCATGCACCTGAAGAATGAATGTGTCAACCAGGAAAGTAAAAATAATTTTTTAAAAATTATGAAAACAAATGAAAATGAAAACAGCTGTTCAAAACCTTTGCGATACAGCAAAGGTGGTCCTAAGGGGGAAATACATAGTAATACAAGCCTTTTTCAAAAAAATTAGAAAAGTCTCACATGTACAAGCTAAATTTACACTTAATGGAGCTGGAGAAAGAACAACAAATAAGCCTAAACTAAGCTGGAAAAGAGAAATCATCAAGATTAGAGCAGAAATCAATGACATAGAAACCAGAAGAATAATAAAACAGATAAGTGAAATAAGGAGCTTGTTTGTTGAAAGAATAAGATTGATAAAACTGTAGCCAGACTTACCAAAAAGAAAAAGAACCCAAATTATTAAAATCATTAATGGAAGAGGAGAGATTATGATCAACATCAAGGAAATACAAACAATTTTCAGAACATAATGTGAGCAACTATATGCCAACATATTAGGCAATTTGGAAGAAATGGATACATTCCTGGAAACTAATAAACTACCACGACTGAAAAGGGAAGAACCATATGATACTCTCAATAGATGCTGAAAAAGCATTTGACAAAGTACAGCATCCCTTCCTGATCAAAACTCTTCAAAGTGTAGGGATAGAGGGCACATACCTCAATATCATCAAAGCCATCTATGAAAAACCCACCGCAAATATCATTCTCAATGGAGAAAAACTGAAAGCTTTTCCGCTAAGGTCAGGAACACGGCAGGGATGTCCATTATCACCACTGCTATTCAACATAGTACTAGAGGTCCTAGCCTCAGCAATCAGACAACAAAAGGAAATTAAAGGCATCCAAATCGGCAAAGAAGAAGTCAAATTATCACTCTTCGCAGATGATGTGATACTATATGTGGAAAACCCAAAAGACTCCACTCCAAAACTGCTAGAACTTATACAGGAATTCAGTAAAGTGTCAGGATATAAAATCAATGCACAGAAATCAGTTGCATTTCTCTACACCAACAGCAAGACAGAAGAAAGGGAAATTAAGGAGTCAATCCCATTTACAATTGCACCCAAAACCATAAGATACCTAGGAATAAACCTAACCAAAGAGACACAGAATCTATACTCAGAAAACTATAAATTACTCATGAAAGAAATTGAGGAAGACACAAAGAAATGGAAAAATGTTCCATGCTCCTGGATTGGAAGAATAAATATTGTGAAAATGTCTATGCTACCTAAAGCAATCTACACATTTAATGCAATTCCTATCAAAGTACCATCCATCTTTTTCAAAGAAATGGAACAAATAATTCTAAAATTTATATGGAACCAGAAAAGACCTCGAATAGCCAAAGGGATATTGAAAAAGAAAGCCAACGTTGGTGGCATCACAATTCCGGACTTCAAGCTCGATTACAAAGCTGTCATCATCAAGACAGAATGGTACTGGCACAAAAAAGAAAGAGATAACCTAAACAGACCTATAGCCAGCAAGGAAATTGAAATAATAATCAAAAATCTCCCAACAAACAAGAATCCAGGATCAGATGGCTTCCAAGGGGAATTCTACCAAATGTTTAAATAAGAACTAATACCTATTCTTCTGAGGCTGTTCCAAAAAATAGATATGGGGAAAAACTTCCAAAATCATTTTTCAAGGCCAGCATTACCTTGATCCCTAAACAATACAAAGTTCACATCAAAATGGGAATTATAATTGACTTTCTCTGCTTGACTTATTTGACTTAGCATAATCTCCTCCAGTCTCATCCATGTTGATGCAAAAGTTGGGTATTCATCCTTTCTGATGGCTGAGTAGTACTCCATTGTATATATGGACCACATCTTCTTTGTCCATTCGTCTCTTGAAATGCATCTCGGCTCTTTCCACAGTTTGGCAGTTGTGGCCATTGCTGCTATGAACACTGGGGTGCGAATGGCCCTTCTTTTCAGTACATCTGTGTCTTTGGGTTAAATACCCAGTAGTGAAGTTTCTGGGTCATAGAGTAGCGCTAGAGGGGAGGGCGATGAGGAGATGGGTGAGCCCAGTGGTGGGTATTAAGGAGGGCATGTATTACATGGAGCACTGGGTATTATAAGGAAACAATGAATCACATAAAGGTCTTGTATCCAAGATCTAAAAAGAACTTAATAGACTCAACACCCCCAAAATCAAGTAATCCATTTAAAAAATGGGCAAAAGACATAAGCAGATACTTCTCCAAAAAAGACATACAGATGGCTAACAGGCACATGAAAAAATGCTCAACATCATTCATCATCAGGGAAATACAAATCAAAACCACAATGAGATCCCACCTCACACTAGTCAGAATGGCTGAAATAAACAATTCAGGAAACAATATATGATGGTGAGAATGTGGAGAATGGGGAACCCTTTTACACTGTTGGTAAGAATGCAAGCTGGTAACAGCCACTCTGGAAGACAGTATGGAGGTTCCTCAAAGAGTTAAAAATAGGGCTACCCTTTGACCCAGGAATTGTACTACTAGGTATTTACCTCAGAGATAGAAACATGGTGAATCAAAGGGGGCACCTACACCCTAATGTTCATAGCCCCAATGTCCATAATAGTCAAAGTGTAGAAAGAGCTGAGTTGTCCATGGGCAGAGAATGGATATAGAAGATGTGGTTTATATATGCAAAGGAGTATTACTCAGCCATCAGAAAGGATGAATAATTACCATTTACATTGACATGGATGGAACTGGAGGATATTATGTTGAGCAAAATAAGTCAATGAGAGAAAGATAATTATTATTTGGCTTCATTTATATGTCAAATATAAGAAATGGGGCAGCAGACCACAGGGGAATGGAGGGAAAACAGAATGGTAAGTCATCAGAGAGGGAGAAAAACCATGAGAGAAAGAAACTGAAGTTTGCTGGAGGGGAGGTAATTGGGGGATGAGGTAATTAGGTGATAGGCATTAAGGAGGGCATATAATATGTTGAGCAGTGGGTGTTTTATGCAACTGGTAAATTATTGAACAGTACATTTGAAAAAGAAACAAAAAACAAAAAGGAAGGACACCTCAGTGGCTCAGTCAGTTGTATCTGACTCTTGATTTCACTTCAGGTCATGATCTCATGAGTCCTGAGATCGAGTCCTGCATTGGGCTCCACACTCAGTGGATAGTTTACTTCTCTCCATCTTCCTCTGCCTCTCCCCCTGCTCATGTGCTCTCTCTCCCCCCTTCTGAGATAAATAAATCTTTTTAAAAAAATCCAAAAAGATGCAGTTTGAAGAGCTTCCACATTGAACACATGGATATGTGGGGAGGATGGTGTACCTGGAGAGGGCATGGAAGCTACATTCCCTTTCCCCAGGCCTTGACCTATGCACCTCTTCCATTTAGCTGTTTCTTAGATATAGCCTTAATAATAAACTGGTGATCTAGTAAGTAAGTATGATCAAGTAAGTAAATAAATAAACTGCCTAATGAGAGTTATTTGGTTGCAGAGTATCTTAGGTTTTATCTGTCTGAATGTATTCTTGCTACCCCCTCATTTTTGAAACAAAAAACCCCTTAATTTTATTGAGTATATAATTCCCAGTTGTGTTACTTCTTCTTGGCACATTGAAGATATTATCTTGTGCAGTGTTGTTATTGAGAAGTCAAAATTTTATTTAATATTTATTCCTGTGAAGGTAATCTATTCTCTGGCTTTTTTTTTTTTAAAGATTCCTTTTCTGTCATTGGCATTATGGAGTTTTACTATTGTATATCCAATTGTGGTTTATTTTTTTCTTTATCCTTCTAGGGATATGTTGGATTTCTGAATCTCCCCAGTGTTTAGTTTAGTCCTGGAAAAATCTTGGCCATTCTATTTAGATATTTTCTCTGCTCCTCTCTTTTCATTCTATCTTACACATTTCTTTCATTTCTTAAATTTCTTTGCATAATTTCTTCAGATTGACCAGTTCACTAAGTCTTTCAATAGCTATATCTAGTCTAACTTGTCAATTGAGTTCTTTTTCTATCAACTTTTTAATTTTAATTCTAGTATAGTTAACATATGCTGTTATATTCATTTCCAGTATACAATATACTGATTCAACAATTCTATACATTGCTCAAGTGCTCATTGTAAGTGTAATATTTAATCTCCATGACCTATTTTACTCATCTGCCCACCCACCTCTTATCTGGTAACTATCAGTTTGTTATCTATTGTTTAAGAGACTGTTTTTTTTTTTTTTGTCTTTTGTTTTCCTTTGCTCATTCCTTCTCTTTCATTCCACGTACGATTAACATCATGTTGTCTTTCTCTGACCAACTTATTTCACTTAGCATTATACTAATTCCTTCCATATCCTTGCAGATGGCAAGATTGCATTCTTTTTATGACTAAATAATAGTCCTCTGTGTGTGTGTGTATGTATATCACATCTTCTTTATCCATTCATCTGTCCATGGACATATGGGTTACTTCCACAATGTGGCTGTTGTAAACAATGCTGCGATAAACATAAGGGTATATGTATCTCTTTGAATTAGTGTTACTGTATTTTTGGGTAAGTACCCAGTAGTGCAATTACAGAATTATAGAGGGAACTTCAGACTGTTTTCCACAGTAGCTACACCAATTTTCATTCCCACCAACAGTTCACAAGAGTTCCTTCTTTTCCACATCCTCAACGACACTTGTGTCTCTTACGTTTTTTATTTTAGCCATTCTGACAGCTGTTGAGTTGATAGCTCATTGGGGTTTTGATTTGCATTTTTTTGATGATGAGTTATACTGAACCTCTTTTCTTTTTAAGTCTGTTGGCCATCTGTATGTCTTCTTTGGAGAGATATCTGTTCATATCTTACGCCCATTTTTCAAAGGGATAATTTGTTTTTTGGGTATTGATTTTTATAAGTTTTTTGTATATATTTTAGATACTAACACTTTATCAGATATAATATCTTTTCCCATTCAACAGTTTGCAGTTGTATTGATGGTCTCCTTTTTTGTGCAAAAGCCTTTTATTTTGATTAGCCCCCAAAATTTATGTTTGCTTTTATTTCCCTTACCTCAGGAGGCATATCTAGAAAGATGTTGCTGCAGCTAATGTCAGAGTAGTTACTGCCTCTGTTCTCTTCTAGGATTTTTATGGTTTCACATTTAGGTTTTTAATTCACTTTTAATTCATTTTTGTGTATGGTGTAAGAAGGTGGTCCAGTTTCATTCTTTTGTGTATGGTTGTCCAGTTTTCCCAACACCATTTGTTGAAGAAACCGTCCTTTTTCCCATTGCATATTCTTGCCTCTTTGGTTGGAAATTAATTGACTGTATGATATTTGGTCTTATTTCTGGATTTCCTGTGTGTTCCATTGATTTATGTGTCCAGTTTTCTGCCAGTACTACTCTGTTTTGATTACTACAGCTTTGTAATATAACTTAAAATCTGGATTGTGATACCTCCACAGTTTTAGTTATCTTTATTAAAATTGCTTTAGCTATTTGCAGTCTTGTGGTTCCACACAAATTTTAGGATAGTTTGTTCTAGTTCAGTAAAAAAATGCTATTAGTATTTTGATAGGGATGGTATTTTATCTGTAGATTGCTTTTTCTAGGTTTTGTTCATGATTCCATGTTCTATGAACCATCTATTTTAAAGCACATGGTGACAAGGTAAAAGCTGGCTATATTGTTTATCTCTGCATTTCTGTTGTTTTTTAATCTAAGCTTCTGAAAAGTCTTTATAAACAGCTTCCTGGATCATTCCTCCCATTTAAGATATTTTTAAATATATTTTATCAGCATTTTTAGTTGCTTTTAGCATGAAGGTCGATGACTTCTGCTATACTCCTGAAAAAGAAGTCCAGCTGTTTTACATTTTTGACATGATTTTTTTTTTTGCCTCTAGCTTCCCATATATACTGCACCACCTCTGCAGTCTAAATATGTTGAAGAGCAGCCTGGTCATTTACAAAGGGGCTTTGCATCCATCCGCAGTACAACTGGTCATTATATTGGCTGGTGCAAGGTATGTGAGTACTAATAGTGGTTCAACGTTGGAGGTTTCTGATTTTTTCAGACAGGTAATTCTTCTGTTGCATTTGGTATTGGCAGAGGTTACTCAGTGACATTCATCAGGTGAATGGGTTGATCTAGAGGCCCTAAGACGGTCCATTCTCATCTTTAGTACCTTGTCACAGATAGCTAGAAGGCTGGGCTCAGCTAGGAATGTTGTGTAAAGCAAATACATGTGGCCTGTCAAGCCTTGTGATCTGAGCAGTCAGATAACTTACACAGGCAGTTCAGGGCTCTTACAAAGAGGCCCTTGGCAGAATTTACTAAGCTTCTTATTTATCATCAGATGTCCAAGAAAGTTAGTTATACAGCATTCTATTGTTAGATCACAAAGGCCACCCCAGTTTTAAAGGGAGTGGAATTAGATATCACCTCTCAATATGAGTAGCAGCCAAGAATTTGTGGCCATATTTAATCTACTATATCACTACTACATGTATTAAGATAGTTCAGCAAGCATTTATGTTATTTTTCATGTACAGTTGTTTGGCTATTTACAAGAAGTTCTGAAATTATTTCGCAATCTTTTCTTACTTGGCTAAGCAAAATGTTAACTTGTTGGATATAGTTTATAAGACCATTCTGAATATAGTCAGCTATTGGGAAAAATGAAATTCATCTCACTTTAATACTTAGCCTTGGGCGCCTGGATGGCTCAGTGGGTTAAAGCCTCTGCCTTCAGCTCAGGTCATGATCCCAGGGTTCTGGGATTGAGCCCCACATTGGGCTCTCTGCTCAGCAGGGAGCCTGCTTCTCTCTCTCTCTCTCTCTCTCTCTCTCTCTCTCTGCCTGCCTCTACCTACTTGTGATTTCTGTCAAATAAATAAATAAAATCCTTAAAAAAATACTTAGCCTTTAGTCAGCGTTATCTAGCAGCAGAGTGATGGAGTAAGGATAAAATATTGATGTTACATTATCCTCACATCAACACAGTTGTGTTGGCATCAACATATCCAATGTCAGTGTCATAATGATAATGTTGGTACCATGTTTTCATCATTCTGACCTAATAACTGACCTAACAACTTTTTTTTTTTTTTCAGATACAACCTATCCAATTGTGAACCCTTGTTCTTTTTTGTTTCTAATACATTCTTTTTTTTTTTTTTTTTAAGATTCTAATGGTTTTATGAAACACTAAATATGAACTCTGGTCATTCCAGGTGATATTTAAAATATCTGATGAATACTGTTTTTTTTTTTTAAATTTGTGTCTGTCAGACAACTCTAATAATATTAGTTATATTATACACTTTTAATAGTTTGATCTCAGAGGAAAGTGTATTAACTAATAAGGGTTTGAATCATGCCCCTAATACTATATACCAGTAGCCAGATGATTCATACTTAAGTCTCCTGAGACCTAATTTTCCATTGTGTTCTCAAATTTGTTTTCAGTGAGGTAAATTGTTCCTGAGAGATCCTTAAATTGCTGTTGTTAACTATCACCCAATTTAAGACTAAAAGAACTTTTATTCTCTTAATATGCTAAAGTGAATAGGTGGAAGAAGGCACTTTGAATGCATTTCATCTTAGTGTAAACAACTTTTTCTCTCTAATTTTCCCCTAAAAACATAATCTATTCTTTAAAAAATTACTTCTGACTCAAGTTGCATTCTGCGTTAAACTTAGAATCTTGCAGACCAAATTCAGTTCTTCTTCTTCTCCTTAGTGTTTTGAAATTTAGGTAGCAGTGACCCACAGTGGTAAAAGTGATTTCCTAAACAAGCTAAGGAAGACTTCCCAAAAGGAGTGACTACGTTTTTTCCTCAACAGTTACATGGTTTTCAGTCAGCCAGTCAATAGGTATTATAACTTTAAAGGTGAGGTCTTCTTGAGAGAGTCTTTAGGGAGAAGTAACTTTGACAGTTAAGGTCTGTGCTGGTTTGTACAGCTTGAAACCACGATGAAGGGATGAACCTCTACATCTCTGATCTCTGATCACCATGAAAATATCTGTGATAAGGTTACTATTATGGAGATATCATGATAATAATGACTTCTTTGTTTCCTGTGTAATGAAATTATTTCTCTGTTCTTTGCTTTGAAAAATGTTTTTGTTCTTTTTATCTCATGGTTTCATAGCAGCTAGTTCAGAGATGGAGACCATATATTTCAGTTGTATTTTCTGGTTTCTTCAATAGAGTACAGCATGACTATGGGCAATTACTCTGGGTAAATCATCCTCTGCCTTCATTTTTGAAGGCAGATATAATTGAGGTAGTATCTACCACTCGGTAAATGAGTGTAACCAAATTCCTTGCATTAAAATGAATTAGTTAGAAATAGGTAAAAGAGAAAATTTGATTTAAAACTTTAATCACTTCAGTGAGTTAATGATCTTAATTTTTAGAGAATTTATATTCCTATGTAAAAATAATATAAACACTAGTCTTTGTAGGATGATTTCTATCCTGAAATAAATGTCTTATTTAGATTTTTTCCCATTCTTATGCACACTTTTAAAAAAGGAGAAGATGAAGTACTTTCTTTAAGTTTGTTGTTATTACTTTCTTTACAAATCATTATGTCGTTGCTACCACATATGTATTAATCAGATGTTGCTTCTAAGCTGAAATATACCTCTATCCATGATTTATTTAAATTCAATTCATTTTTCTAAGGCTTTATAAAGTAAGATGATAAGTCTTTGTATTTCTGCAATAAATTATCTGTGAGATGCTCTGACTACTTTATAGGCATTACTTCTTTATATGAGGAAAATAGTAAACAAGTATTATCCATGTTAAACAGAATGAAAAGCAGGGCATGAAGCTAATTCAACAAGTATTCTCATGTGAATAAATAGGAAAATTAGAGTTAGATTTGAATACAATGCTAAGTCAACATTTTAATATGGTCTCAGAGATATGGACTATATGATTTAATTATCAACATCTTCAAAAATGCAGATGTCAGATGTCCTTTTTTTTTTCTTTTTGCTTAGGGTGTTTATGTGTTTATGAAAAATGGGATAATGGATACAGTACAATTTGGAAAAGGTAGGTGAGTGAACCATCCATAATTAGAAATGTTAAGGAGGGCACGTATTGCATGGAGCACTGGGTATGGGGCATAAACAGTGAATCTTGGAACACTGAAAAAATAAAATCAAATATAATTGGAAAAAAAGAGAAGTTGTAGAATAACAGAAAAAAACAGAAATGTTCTGTTGTCTTGTTAACTTGCAAGGTTTAAATGTGAGAGAAATAAAGGCAGTAAGTTATTCATTATCATGTTTTACCAACTGAGAAGATACTCTATAGAACTTTATGAGAATATGAGAGTAATAGTAACTGTCATTTATTAAGCAATTAAGCAATTATATGTTAAGGCACTATGATAAGCATTTTATACAATTTATCAAATTTAATTTCTATACCAATTCTATGAGTGTTGGTATTATAATTATTCCCCTTTTTACAAGATTTTATTTATTTATTTGAGAGAGAGTGTGAGGGTGGGTATGAGCACAAGCCAGGAGAGGTGGAGGAAGAGGGACAAGCAGACTTCACGCTGAGCACAGAGCCCAACATGGGCCTCCATCTCATGACTGTGATATCATGACCCAAGCTGAAGTCAAGAGTTGGATACCCAACCAACTGAGCCAACCAGGTGCCCCTGTGATTATCCATTTTTTACAGATAAGACAACTGAGGTTTAAAAAGATAAAGTAGGTTGCCAAGGTCACATAGATACTAAGTGGCAGCGCCTGGACTCAAACTGAGGTCTGTTTAGCTGCAAAGCTCATATTATATGCTCAAAGCATAAAATAGAAACATGTCCACGTTGTTATGAATTAGTTTAAATAGGTGCTGTTTGCTGTTAAAATACATAGAATTTTGGCATCCGTTGCTAGGAAACACTAATACCAGTCATTAGAATATTTGAGCTAATGTTGGAAAGCAATTTTATTTGATTATTTAATTTGATAATGGTATTTGACAGTAGATAGATCTTCCTAATATTCTTGGCCTAAGCCAATTGTTCAAATAAATGTGTATGGGAGACAGAAAGATCAGCTAAAATTTTAAATATCTCCATGATATTGATGACATGTAAAGGTATTATTACTTAAGGTATATAGGAATTAATTCCAAATTATATTCCTCATCAGTCTTGAGGAATATAATTAAACAGGTGATTACTATTAAATAATTAAATGTGATTAAGCATCTATTTTTTGGGTTGCATGGAAACAAATAATTTAATTATATAAAAAGCCAAAACATCTAGGCTTGTGCCCACTCTTCATCTACTTTTGGTTTAGGCTCACTTCTCCTGATCATTGGTTTTAACAAAAAGCATTGGCTGCTCTGGGTATTGGGGAGTATTGGCAAGCAATGTCTACAAGCTACATGTATCCCTAGTTAATTATTCAAAGTTCCTATAATATAGAAAAGTTCCTATAATAGTTCCTATAATAGAACTATAATAGTTCCTATAAAGTTCCTATAATAGAAATAAAATATTTCTATTCCTACTGGATCCTGTCAAACTTTGAACAGGTAGGTCCAGAAGCATTTCCATTAGACAGATAAATACTACATAAACAAGCAGTTACTTTATAATAATTCATGCAAAGGTGTGAACTCTAGCATCATATTTCATTAAAGAGTAATAATTGCCTGTATTAAGAAAACAGTAAGTCAGCTATGGAAGGAAGATTTTATTTTGTAGCAAATAACTGTTTTAACTAGCTTTTTCATTTGCTGCTCAAATCATTATTTTTGTAGCTTTTTTTGAAGAGTGTTTACCATCTTCTACTATCTTGGCAAATCTCTTTAGCATTTATACATCATATTTAGAATGCCTAAGTCATTTATATTAGTCATTATTATAAGTCATTTATATTAGTTTTTAACTTACTTCTTAATAGATGCATATATTTACCTGAAGAATCCACCTCAAGATTTTCTCCCAAAACTTGGAGTGATTACAGTTTCAGCATTGGCAGGCTTGGTTTCAGCAAGAAAAGGTAGGGTTTAAAAAAATAATTTTTTCTTTCACTTCCTTTATATTCTGAATTTTACAGTCATGGGAAAACCTCATAGTCTTTATTGAATAGTGTTAGGATAGGGTACTGTGAAAATTTTTAGATTCTACGTTACAACATGTTTATTTTTATAAAGACTGTACTTTAAAAAATATAGCTATTTCAAGATGTTTAACATCATTAGCTATTAGGTAAATGCAAATGAAAGCCACAGTGACAATATTAGAATGTCTAAAATTAAAAAGACTCACCATACCGAGTATAGTCAAGAATGTAGAGCAACTGAAACTCATATACTGCTGGTGGGAGTACAAAATGGTACCACCATTCAAGAAAACAGTTTGACAATTTCTCTTTTTTAAAAGGTTTTATTTAAAGAAATGAAATCTTGCCATTTGCGACAACATGGATGGAACTAGAGCGTATCATGCTTAGCGAAATAAGTCAAGCAGAGAAAGACAACTATCATATGATCTCCCTGATATGAGGAAGTGGTGATGCAACATGGGGGCTTAAGTGGGTAGGAGAAGAATAAATGAAACAAGATGGGATTGGGAGGGAGACAAACCATAAGTGACTCTTAATCTCACAAAACAACCTGAGGGTTGCCGGGGGGAGGGAGGTTGGGAGAAGGGGGGTGGGGTTATGGACTTTGGGGAGTGTATGTGCTTTGGTGAGTGCTGTGAAGTGTGTAAACCTGGTGATTCACAGACCTGTACCCCTGGGGATAAAAATAAATGTTTATAAAAAATAAAAATAAAAAAAAAGGCTTTATTTATTTATTTGACAGCGACAGACACAGTGAGAGAGGAAACATAAGCAGGGGAGTGGAAGATGGAGAAACAGGCTTCCTGCTGAGTGGGAAGCTCGATGTGGGGTTCTGGGATCATGACCCGAGCCGAAGGCAGTTGCTTAATGACTGAGTCACCCAGGCACCCCAAGTTTCTCTTAGAAAGTTAAACATGCTCTTATCATGAGACCAAGTAATCACACTTCTGGGTATTTACCCTGGAAAAATGAAAAATCTGTACCTAAATGTTTATAGTAATTCTATTAATAATTACCAAAAGCTGGAAACAACCTAAATGTCTTTCAAGGGTAAACTAAACTGTGGCACATCCAAAGGAATTAGACTCATGAATAAAACGAATAAACCATTGACACATGCAGCAGTCTTGATGAATCTGACATAAAGAAGCCAGTCTAAAAAAGTTATATGTGCTGTGATTTTATTCATACAACTTTCTCAAAAAGACAAAACTATACTAACAACAACAAAAACAAAATATCAGTAGTTCCCAGGAGTTAGGTATGGGAAGGTGTGACTGACTATAAGGAGGTCACATAAGATTTTTTTTCTTTTTTTTTTTTTTTTTAAAGATTTTCTTTTTTTTATTTGACAGACGGAGATCACAAGTAGGCAGAGAGGCAGACAGAGAGACAGGAGGAATCAGGCTCCCTGCTAAGCAGAGAGCTGGATGTGGGGCTCGATCCCAGGATGCTGGGATCATGACCTGAGCCCAAGGCAGAAGCTTTAACCCACTGAGCCACCCAGGCGCCCCGAGATTTTTTTTTTTAACAGTGATAGAACTGTTCCATATCTGAATGTACTGGTGGTTACATGACTCTATACATGTATTAAAAGTGATAGAAGTATAGATCAATTTTCTGTATGATATTTAAAATAAAATTCAAAAATATATAGCTGTTCCTATTAAAATTATAATTTATCATTTTGTCATCTTTTAGATAACTTTATTTTTTAAAAGGTTTTTTAAATTTAAATTCCAGTTAGATAACATACAGTATAATATTAGTTTCAGGTGTACAATTTAGTGATTCAACAGTTTCATACAACACCCAGCTCTCAGTACAACAAATGAACTTCTTAATCCCCATCGTCTATTTAATCCATGGCCCACTTACCTCCCCTCTCATAATAGTCAGTTTGTTCTTTATAGTTAAGAGGTTGTTTCTTGATATGACACTCTTTTTTTCCCTTTGCTCATTCATTTTGATTCTTAAATTCCACATATGAGTGAAATCACATGGTATTTGTCTTTCTCTAACTTATTTCCCTAAGCATAATACTCTCCAATTCCATCCATGTCCTTGAAAATGGGAAGATTTCATTCTTTTTTAAGGTTGAGTTAAACTCTGTGATTGATATCTGTCTTCTCTCCTTCATCCAATGATCCATTTATCAGGCAATGGATACTTGAACTGTTGCCATAATTTGGCTACTGTATATAATGCTGCTGTAACATTGGGATGCATGTATCCCTATGAATTACTATTTCTGTATTCCTTGAATAAATTCCTAGAAGTACAGTTGTTGGTTCATAGTTCTATTTTTAACTATTTGAAGAAATTCCATACTGTTTTCCAAAAGGCTGCACCAGCTTTCATTACCACCAGCAGTGCCAAGAGGATTCCTCTCCACATCTATCACTAACTCTTGTTTCTTATGTTATTAATTTTAACTATTCTTAAAGGTGTTGTAGTTTTGATTTGTATTTCCCTGATGATGAGTGATACCAAACATCTATTCAAGTGTCTGTTGGCCATCTGTATATCTTCATGAAAAAATACCTAGTCATGTCTTCTGCCTACTTTTTAACTGGATTGTTTGTTTATTGTTTAGTTTTATAGGTTGTTTATATATTTTGAATAATAACCCTTTATCAGATATGTCATTTGTAGATATTTTTTCCCATCCTGTAGGCTGCCTTTCAGTTTTGTTGGTTGTTTCCTTCACTGTGCAGAAGCTTTTTATTTTGATTAAGTCTTAATAGTTTCTTTTTGCCATTGTTTCCCTTGCCTCCGGAGACATATCTAGAAAGAAGTTTCTATGACCAATGTCAAAGAAGTTACTGCCTGTGTTCTCTTCTAGAATTTTCTTGGTTTCCTGTCTCACAATTAGGTCTTAGCTCCATTTACAGTTTATTTTTGTGTATGGTGTAAGGAAGTGGTTCAGTTTTGTTCTCTTGCATATTCCTGTAGAGTTTTCCCAACACCATCTGTTGAAAATACTGTCTTTTCCTACTGTATTTGTTCTTTCTTCAATATTAATTGACCATATACTTCTAGGTTCATTTCCATTCACTTCCATTAATCTGTGTATCCATTTTATGTCAGTACTGTGTTGATCACTACAGCTTGATAACTTGAAGTTTGGAATTGTGAGGCCTCCAACTTTGCTTTGCCTTTTTTACTGCTTTGGTTATTCAGGGTATTTTGTGGTTCCATGCAAATTTTAAGATGTTTTGTTCTAGTTCTGTGAAAAATGCTGTTGGCATTTTGATAGGGATTGCATTAAGTGTGTACATTGCTTTGGGTAGTATAGACATTTTAACAATATTTATTCTTTTAGCCCATGAACATGGAATGCCTTCCTATTTCCTTCTGTCATCTTTAATTTCTCTCAGCAGTGTTTTATAGTTTTCAGAGTAAGGTCTTTTGCCTCTTTGGTTAGATTTCTTCCTAGATATCTTACTTTTTTTAATTATATTTTTAAATTTAAATTCAATTAATTAACATATAGTATATTATTAGTTTCAGAGGTAAAGTTCAGTGATTCATCAGTCTTATATAACTCCCAGTGCTCATTACATAGCATGCCCTCCTTAGTATCCATCACCCAGCTACCCCATGCCCCACCCCACCCCTCCAGCACCTTCAGTTTATTTCCTATGATTAAGAGTCTCTTATGGCTTGTCTCCCTCTCTGATTTCATCTTGTTTTATCTTTCCCTTCCTTCCCCTGTGGTCCTCTATTTTGTTTCTTAAATTCCACATAGGAGTGAGATCATATGATAATTGTCTCTGGTTGACTTATTTCGCTTAGTATAATACCCTCTAGTTCCATCCACGCTGTTGCAAATGGGAAATGGCATTTCTTTTCTATTGGCTGAGTAGTATTCCATTGTGTATATATATACCACCTCTTCTTTATCCATTCTTCTATTGATGAACATATGGTCTCTTTCCATAGTTTGTCTACTGAGGACATAGGTGCTATGAACATTGGAGTGCAGGTGATCCTTCGAATCACTGCATTTGTATCTTTGGTGTAGATACCTAGTAGTGCCATTGCTGGGTTTTAGGATAGCTCTATTTTCAACTTTTTGAGGAACCTCCATAGTGTTTTCCAGAGTAGCTGCACCAGCTTGCATTCCTACCAATAGTATAAGGTTTCCCTTTTTCCACATCCTTGCCAACATCTGTTGTTTCCTGAGTTGTTTATTTTAGCCATTCCAACTGGTGTAAGGTGGTGTCTCATTGTGGTTTTGATTTGTATTTCCTCAGTGCCCAGTGATATTGAGCATTTTTTCACAATAACATGATACACTATGTGGAAAACCCAAGAGACCCCCACCCCAGAATTGCTAGAACTCATACAGGAATTCAGCAAAGTGGCAGGATAAAAAATCAATGCACAGAAATCAGTGGAATTTCTATACACTAACAATGAGATAGAAGAAAGAGAAATTAAGGAGTTGATCCCATTTGCAATTGCACTAAAAACCATAAGATACCTAGGAATAAACCTAACCAAAGAGGCAAAGGATCTGTACTTAGAAAACTATAAAGTACTCATGAAAGAAATTGAGGAAGACACAAAGAAATGGAAAAACATTCCATGCTCATGTATTGGAAGAATAAATATTGTTAGAATGTATGTGCTACCTCAAGCAATCAGTACATTCAGTGCAGTCCCTACCAAAATACTATCAACTTTTTTCACAGAGCTGGAACAAATAATCCTAAAATTTGTATGGAGCCAGAAATGACCCTGAATAGCCAGAGGAATGTTGAAAAAGAAAGCTAAAGCTCGTAGCATCACAGTTTTGGACTTCAGGCTCTATTACAAAGTTGTAGTCATCAAGACGGTATGGCACAAAAACAGACACATAGATCAGTGGAACAGAATAGAGAACCCAGAAATGGACCCTTAGCTCTATGGTCAACCAATCTTTAACAAAGCAGGAAACAATATCCAGTGGAAAAAAGGACAGTCTCTTCCATAAATGGTGTTGGGAAAATTGGACAACCACATTTAGAAGAATGAAATGGGACCATTTTCTTATACCATACACAAAAATAAACTCAAAATGGATGAAATATTTAATTGTGAGACTGGCTCCATCAAAATCCTAGAGGAGAACACCTGTAGCAACCTCTTTGACCTTGTCTACCACAACTTTTTGGTGGACACACCTCCAAAGGCAAGGGAAACAAAGGCAAAAATCAACTATTGGTACTTCATCAAGATAAAAGGCTTTTTGCACAGCAAAAGAGACAATCAACAAAACTAAAAGACAGCCAATAGAATAGGAGAAGATGTTTACTAATGTCTTATCAGTTAAAGGGCTAGTATCCATAATCTATAAAGAGTTTATCAAACTCAACATGGAGACAATAATCCAATCAAGAAATGGGCAGAAGTCATGAACAGGCGTTTCTTCAAAGAAGACATACAAATGACCATCAGACATGTGAAAAAATATTTCTGGTTATCTTACTGTCTTTGCTGCATTTGTGAGTAGGATTTATTCCTCAATTTCTCTTTCTTCTGTGTCATTATTGGTGCAGATGCACAGAATTCCGTATATTGATTTTGTACCTGCAACTTTACTAAATTTGCCTATTCTAGCAGTTTTTTGTGGAGGCTTTCAGGTTTTCTATATATATGTATTGCTGTGTCACCTGCAAATAATGAAAGTTTTACTCCTTCCTTGCCATTTCAAATGCCTTTTATTTCCTTTTGTTGCCTTACTGGTGTGGCTAAAACTTCCAGTACTGTGTTTAATGATCATAGTGAGAGTTCGTATCATTGTCTTGTTCCTGACCATAGAGGCAAAGCTCAAAGTTATTGCCATTTAGGATGCTATTAGCTATGGTTTTATCATATGTGACCTTTATTATATTGAGGTATATTCCCTCTAACCCTACTTTTTTGAGGGTTTTTGTCATGAATGAATGTTCTACTTTGTCAAATGGGGTTTTTTGGGCATGTTTTGAAAGGTTCCTATATTTTCTTTTAACCTTTTAATAATGTGGTGTATCCTGTTGTTTGATATGTAAACATTACTCCCCCCTTGCAGCCTAGAAATAAATCCAGCTTGATTGCAGTGACTGATTTCTTTAATATATTTTTGGATTTGGTTTGCTAGTATTTTATTGAAAATTTTTACATCTATGTTCATCAGTAATATTGGCCTGTAGTTCTCTTTTTATTGGGGTCTTTATCTGGTTTTGTTATCAAGGTAATGCTGGCCTCCCTGAATGAATTTGGAAGTTATCCTTCCTTTTCTATTGTTTGCAATAGTTTGAGAAGAATAGGTATTAACTCTTCTTTAAGTGTTAGGTAGAATTTGCCCATGAAGCCATCTGGCCCTGGACTTTTGTTTGTTGGGAGGTTTTTGATTACTGATTTTTTTTTTAAGATTTAATTTATTTATTTGACAGACAGAGAGGCAGGCGAGGGGGGGAGCAGACTCCCCACTGAGGAGGGAGTCTGATGCGGGGCTCCATCCCAGGACCCTGCGATCATGACCTGAGCCAAAGGCAGAGGCTTAACCCACTGAGCCACCTAGGCGCCCCTCTTTGTAAATTTCCTCATTGGGTCATTCATTGTTTAGCAGCATATTGTTTAACTTCTGCATATTTGCGGTTGTTCCAAATTTTTTCTTTTGGTTGCCTTCCAGTTTCATAGTGCTATGGTCAGAAGAGGTACATGGGATGTCTTCAATCTTGTGATATTTTTGAGGCCTGCTTTGTAATACAATATGTTATATATTGTGGAAAATGTTCCACGTGCTCTTGAAAAGAATGTATTGGTGTATAAAAGTTAGGCAAGTAGTGTTGGTGCTGTACTACCTTCTGCCAGTAGCTGTGTGCTAATGCTGAAAGGCAGGAGATGGAAATGGTGCTGGCCAGCTCCTTTGTTCCTGGAGAGGTATCTGTGAATGTTGCCTCTCAGATATGCACCCTGAGAAGTGCGAATAATCTCCCTACTCTGTGCCTCAGCCCCTCTTCAGATCACTGTTTCCACACTTTCTGCCCTCCTAGTTGTGTTTGCCTGCCTTCTCTCCAGGTGCAGGACAGTACCTTCTAGACTCTGTCCCAGCCAAGCCTGTTGATCTTTAAATCTCCAGGTTTTAAACCCTACTGGTTGATTGAACTCACAAAGTTCAGCCTCTCTTATTCTCTGAGCCATTGGCTTTAGAGAAACCTTCTTGTCCATTTCCTTGTGTGTTCCTCTCTGTCTCACCCTTCTCTAGACCACGGGTCCCTCTCCTCTGCAACTGCTAGGATCCATTTCTCCCCTAAACCACATCCCCATACTTCCCACCTTCTTTGATGTGGCCTTTTCTTTCCCTTTAATTATAGAAGTTGCTCTGTCAGTCTTCAGGACAATTTCTGGGGTATTTAGGATGATTTGATTGTTATCTATTTGTGTTAGTGGGATAAGGCGAGCCTAGAGTCTTCCTACTCTGCTGCCGTCTTCTTCTCTCCCTTTAAAAAGATTTTCAAGGGTGCCTGGGTGGCTTAGTTAGTTAAGCATCTGCCTTTGGTTTAGGTCATGATCCTGGGGTCCTGGGATTGAGCTCTGCATCAGGCTGCCTGCTAAGCAGGGAGTCTGCTTCTCCCTCTCCTGTTCCCCCTCCCCACTGCTCATGCTCTCTCTCTCTCTCTCTCTCTCTCTCAAATAAATAAATAAAACTTAAAATTAAAAAAAAATATTTAAAGGTTTTCAGTCTCTAGCTATCAAAAAAAAAAAAAAAGACCTTGGTAGTTTTATGTTAATGTGAAAGTGTGTGCTAACCACTCAAACTTGTTTTCTCTGCTTTCTGATGACCATCCATATTCTGGGGACTATATTTAGGATTTGAGATAGAGACGCTGGTATCAGAAAAATATTTTATTCTCTCATAATTTCATCCTGACCAGAGTTCCTAGAAGTGACACCAGCCACCTCAGAATGGAGTTTGCGAAAGTAGACAACTCGTTCAGCACATGAAGCTTGATAAGCTTGATTTCTTTTTTCCCTCTTTTACCCTGTATCTCTATGAACTTTGTCATTCGTTCTCACTCTACCACTTTTGTAGAGGGTCCCCAACACCACCCACGGGTTTGATGGTTAAGTAGGAAAGGCTTAGAAGACTCAACCTATAGTCACAGGCCTTATTACAGTGAAACACTGCAATGTAAAATAAGAAAAGGGAAAAGGCAAATGGGGCAAAGCTTATAAGAAACTAGGTACAGGCTTCTAAGGATCCTCTTCCAGTGGAGTCATATAAGATGTACTTAATTCCTCCTCTAATGGATTATGACAATACATATAAGATGTTGTCAGCCAAGGAGGCTCATTAAAGACTGAGCAGTCAAGGTTATTATTAGCAGCTGATCACCTAAACACAGTCTGTAGCATGTCCAGAATTCCATACTGGAAAGAAAGTAGCATAAACCATATTATTTCAACAAATGGTTTAGGCACAGTGCATCACTCTTATCATTCAGAGAATGTTTTCTATCATTGTAGGGAACTATATACCAGTGAAGTCCCCAGATGCCAATCAAGAGTCAGCTTTACAAGCAGCTTTTCTAATAATGGCAGTCTTGAACTACTATGTGAACACTTTCTGCACACTATTATATAACTATCTTTCATTAGCACATAGAGAATTTTGTATTTTCCTATCTTCTACCTCTGAGTATGGAAATTCTTCTCAGTAGGCATTCCTGGCTCTCCTCCTCACTGAAGCTGGTACGGCTCTCTGGTCAGTAGCCATTTTGATCACCTTCCATTCATCTTCTGTCCACCACTCAGTTGCCAGTCATTGCCCCCAAACGAAATTATGTGTGCTTCAAAGTCATAGCTCTGAACCAGTCTGGAATCAAATATCATACCTTACGGTTTGTTTGCCCAGCTTTAGTCCTTAAAGTAGTCTCAACTCAAGTATACCCAATTGGATATAAAACCTTGGTGAATTATAAGAACATTCCAACATTCTAGCTCTGGTCCATATATCTCATCCTAATAGACCTAGCAGTCTCCCAATAGCTAATAATGGCTCCTGATTTATCATTTTTAATTCTAACACTCTGTGCAACTTTCACGTGGATACATATTATAAATTACTTACTAGGAAAAAAATGGAAAACCAAGATTACTCTGTGTAGCATATAAAACTCAAAGAAGAACATACTAATCAATTTTCAGTAAGAAACTCATAATCCACCTGCAAAAGAATGTTTCTTAGGTCATTCACATTGTTTCTAAATTTCAGAGCTAGAATAATCTAACCCACTGTTTTTCAAGTTGCAGATCTCAACCTATTATTAGATAATGAAATAAGCATAGTGAATCTCAGGAGACATTTTATTAAAGAAATAAAATACAGGAGAACAGCAAATGTCAGAGTGTTCTGTACTTAATATGGGCAAATACTGTGAAAGTTTTGTTTCCATGGAGTGTGTGTGTGTGTGTGTGTGTGTGTGTGTGTGTGTAAGATAGGTCATAGGTCATAATGTAAATTTTTTCTGAGTCATGGTCAAAAAATATTTGAAAGCTGTTGATTTAGCCTAACCCCATTAGCTACATATAGAGGTCCAGAAAAGGGAAATCACTCAGTGATTTCATAGTACATAACTTATTGGTGGCTGTGTCTAGAGTCCTTTCCTACTTATGGGAGTAGAGCTATTGAATCCAAATGAAATTTATATTTTGTTAAACTGACCCTTAATATCAGGTAAAGAGAAAATGAATGTAAGTCTTTTTTAATATTTAAAATGACAAAGCAAGGGGGAAAATGCTACTTTCTGAGGTTAGGAGCAGCACAGTTAGGGGAATTTGACTAAGTCAAGGAAACTTGTATTATGAGATGTTAGGTCAGTAAAATCAAGAAACAAACTATAGATACTAGAATAATAGTGAGCAGGACCTGAGTAAAGGAGCAACTTAAGACATGTTTGATTTTTCTGTCTTATGATATGTCTTAACAAATCTAGACCCTCTTTCACAGTACCACACAAACCAGTCTAAAACCAAAGGAAAGCTAGATTAGAGGTCGAAGCAGCCTACCTACCCACCTCTACCAAAGCTCAGTCCTGTAGACATGACTGTAGGCCTCCTTCAGATAGGTAAACCAGACACAGAAATAGCTCTTGTTTCTATCTTTTTTATCTTTCATTAACATTGCCTGCAAACATTGCCAGTTATTTTTTTCACCTTAGCCTTTACTGATATACCAATTAGGCTGTACCATTTTTAAAATAAGGGTCATAAGAGGTGTTTCAGAGTAAAAGTACTTGCCCCAGTTAGAAATCCCATCATCTAAATGCCCAGTTCATAAGAGTCCAAGGTACCCATTCAAGCATTTAGGATACATACTGTTTTGAACCAGTGGTCTGTTGGAACTAAGCTATGGCTGTATGAAGTTACTAGTGAGATTATATTTGGAAGATTTTTTAAAAAGGATTTTGCTGTTTTTTAAAAAAAAAAAGTTTGGGAGCTCCTGGGTAGCTCAGTCAGTTAAATGTCTGACTCTTGATTTTGGGTCAGGTCATGATCTCAAGGTTGTAAGATTGAGCCCTACATTAGGGGGAGGGAGAGAGGTGGAGTCTGCTTGTCTCCTTCTCCCTCTACCCCTCCCTCTGCTCATGCTTTCTCTCTCTAAAATAAATAAATCTTTAAAAGGTTTGAAAATGTCTCTTAGATACTCTTTTGGAAATGAGCACATTTCCAACATTTCCAAGATTTCGTTACCTGCAGTTATTAAATTACTAATTCTGTGTTTTAAATCAGTGACATGAAGGAGTTATATTCCTTTTAAAGTCCTTAACTGATTAGTAACTTCAATATTTCATGTTCCTAAGGACTTAATCAAAACAGGATATGTATATATAACTATCATATGATCTCCCTGATATGAGGAAGTGGTGATGCAACATGGGGGCTTAAGTGGGTAGGAGAAGAATCAATGAAACAAGATGGGATTGGGGGGAGACAAACCATAAGTGACTCTTAATCTTACAAAACAAACTGAGGGTTGCTGGGGGGAGGGGGTTTGGGAGAAGGGGGGTGGGGTTATGGACATTGGGGAGGGTATGTGCTTTGGTGAGTGCTGATTCACAGACCTGTACCCCTGGGGATAAAAATACATGTTTATAAAAAATTAAAAAAAAAAACAGGATATGTAGTAAGAGTCCATTTCCCTTTAACATGGTGTCACGAGTATGGTAGTTGATCAGTTTTTTGATATTATTATGCCCTATTAGATACTTGAAAAAAATGTGGTTACAATTTTGATTTTCTTAGGACATGAAAAAAAAAAACTAGTTTTTAAAAAGAAGAAAATTATCCATTCCCTTTGTGTAGCTAATTATCAATTTTAAATTGAGAATATTATTCTAAAATTGGACATGACAACTAAGGCATTGAATTGTGATCCTTAAAAATATTTTAGCTACCATTTTGATTAGTATTATTATCTAAAGAACAAATTGACATAGGGCAATGACTTGAAGAGGAACAAAGAGAACATTAAAGTTATTAAACCATCAGGTCTCTGCTAGAATCTGTTTGGAGTTTAATAGTTTGTTTGAATTTCATAGGTTCTAGGTTTAAGAAAATTGCTTATCCACTGGGGCTGGCCACTTTAGGAGCAACTGTTTGCTACCCAGTTCAGTCAGTAATAATTGCAAAGGTAAGTTCCTTTGAAGTGATAGCTACATTTCAATATTTATTTAAACCCTTACAGTGACAATACTTAAATGTCCTAAGTATCTTCAACTTTAATTTTCAGAGAAATATAGTGAGCATCAGCTCTTACTTTGGCAAAATCGCATTCATTTCAGGATGGTAAATGCCATTCTTAATTACATGATCATCACATGCTGAAAGAAACTTGTGCACTTATTACATTCAACTTCCTCATTTTCTCATTTACTGATGAGAAAACTGTGGCCCAGGAAAGTTTCACAGTGACTGATTTGTCCAGGGTTCTATTTAGTTTCAGGTATCCTGCTTCCCTGTCCATTTCTCTTCTCAGTGTGTAATGTTGCCACTGAATCTTTTGGTTTGTTTAGAGTAATGCCTTAATGTTTTTTTAAATAAAATTCATTACTACTTGTCCTTAAATGATTTAAGCATTATAGAAAAGTATAGGAAAGAAAAAACAATTAACCACCTGGAATTTTTTTATCCAGAAAAATATCAGTGTTAACATTTGGTAGAATGTTGTTGAGACCTTTCTTTATGTGTATATAGAGATAGATAGATGGGTGAATAGGCAGATACAGTTTCATAATAACAGGATAACTTTGTAGTATGTATCTTAATTTTTTTAAAAGATTTTATTTATTGATTTGACAGGCAGAGATCACAAGCAGGCAGAGAGGCAGGCAGAGAGAGAGGAGGAAGCAGGCTCCCTGATGAGAAGAGAACCCAATGTGGGGCTCGATCCCAGGACCCTAGGATCATGACCTGAGCTGAAGGCATAGGCTTTAACCCACTGAGCCACCCAGGCGCCCCACATCTTTTTTTTAATTTTAAGAATAAAGTATTAAACTTAATTTTACTCTGACAGAAGGAAAATAAAGGAATTCCTGAACTTCAAATAAAAATTTCTATGATAAAAGATATTAGTATGATTTCCTGAAAGTTATTCTATGGTTAAATACTTATTGTTTCTGAAACTCCTAGAGACCCTTGCTTTTTCTTTGACTGGCATCACACAATGTCATGTGTAATAACTGATGGATTCTAATATATATATAACATGGATTCTTAACCTGAGATCAATGATAAACTTCAGAGTGACTCCACCACCCAAAACTATGAAAAATTTTATATATAGAATAGATGCCTTCTAATTTGATATTGTTGGGACCAGTAGTTACCAATTAATTAAAAATGTTAAAGTAGAAAGATTTAAAAAATCATGAATACAGACCTTAAATATTTTATTTCAAATTATAACGAATGTGTGTCTGGTTTTCTCTCTTTTGAAGTAGGTATTTTCTATGAGTATGGGTCTCCTAGTTGAAGATCCATAACATCTGTCTTATGGTTAGCCATTTATGTCTTCTGCTGTTTTCAGTTTAGATCTCCTTAAAATAGAATGAACACTGAAAACATTTTTAAAATAATATGAGTGCAGAATCCTCTTAAATTGTTATTATTTCTTCCAGCCTTTAACAGTTGACTTTGCCTACCTCTAATTTGAGTGATTATTTTAATTAATTATTAATTAATTAATTTAGGTAAGTCATTTTTTTTAGGCTTTACAAAGCATTTAACTTAATTTTCCTGTAGGCAACAGTTCTTTTCACACTCATATTTCATCCTATTATGTTATATTTTAATTTTTTAAGTTATAGTAAAATGGATATAGAGACTTAGAAATAAATACAACTGATTCTTGGTAAGTGTACAGATCACTTGTGAAAGACAATACTTAGACATATTTGAGAGTACCTACTATCGATGAATACTCAGCATTCTATGAACATTTATTTATTATACATTTTTAAGACATCTTTAGTTAATCAGACAAATCTCTTCAAAGGGTATCAGGTAAGAGCTTGTCTGCTATATGGGTATTTTTCTTAAGGAAAGGGCCCATACTTTTAGGAAATCCTCTGAGGTCTATGACATTAAAAAAAATCACAAAATGATAGTCCAGAAAGGTCTTTAAAAAATAGAAGTTACACTCCAGTTATTCACCATTTTGGAAATGTACTTCAAGATGGGATTACTTTTTGCTTTTTATGATTTTCCTCACACTGTTTTCATTATTAACTTACATAAAGAACCTCAAGTAATCTGTCTTTGAAAACTATAAAATATCTAGGAATAAACTTGTCAAATAATGTTCTAAGACATATTTATTTAAAACTACTAAACTTTACTGAAAGGCATTTTTACAACTTTAAATACATTTAGAGACCTATCTAGTTTCTAGATGAAAGGACTGAATATTGGAATATGGCATATATTCCCAAATTTAGAAGTTTAATTTGGTTCTTACAGAATTCCTGGATTTGTAGGGAGTATGACATTCATTCAACCAGTATATGTTGACCATATACCATGTACTGGTAACTGTGCTAGCATAGACAATAAAATAGACCCCCCCCCCCCAAAAAAACCCCAAGAGAACGTCCAAAAACAAATATATCAAGTATGTCTTTGTATACATTGTGGGATAGGGGGAGGGTATAAGTAAAGGTGGCATTTCAGATCAGTGTGTAAAGAAAGGATGGATTGGTTATTTTAGACATGTGTTGGAATAATTAGCTTTTTTGATAAACATCTTAGACCTTTACCAGTTACCATGCAAAAATAAATTCCAGGTGGACTAAAGATCATAAAATATAATACTGTAAAAATATTAGAAGAAAGAAGATAAATATTTCAGTGATGTTGAGATAGAAAAGGCCCTCTTAAAATCCAGAAGCCATCAAAAAAAAATTAATGCATTTTACTACATCAAAATAAATGTATTTCTTCTGATCACAATATAATATATACAAAGTTAATGGAAAATACAAAACTGGGAAAAATATTTGCAACATCTATAACAAAGGAATAAATAATGGCCTTTCTATATTAAGAACTCCTATAAATTGATAGGAAAAAGATAAATGTCCTCTAAGGAAATGAAGAAAGTAAAAAAAAAGAAAAAGAAAAGAAAATGAAGACAGTAATACACAAGCAATCCACAAAATAAGAAACATAAATGGTCTAATAAATGAAATATTCTTAACTTTATCAGCAATCAAATGCAAATTTAAAGATCATTTAGAGATTGGCTTTGAGTCTTTCACTTTGATAAAGATTTAAAAGACTCATAATAATACTGCTTCTGGTAAATGGGGTAGTAAAACATTTTTGTTGGGCGTATAAATTACTACATTATATCGCTGACTTTATGGAGGCAATGTGTCAATATTATAAAAAATTAAAATGCATATAATCTTTAATCCAGATATTTCACATCCAGGAAACACCACAAAGATGTGTGGTCCCAGTTTTATGTGTAAGAATGCTAATCACAGCATGCTTATAATTGTCCAAAAAAAAAAAATCCCATATTCCCCAACATAGGGAATTTATTAAACTAACTGTGGTATATTCATTGTGAATACTTACTATGTAGCTATTATAAAAGAAGCAGATCTACAGGTATATAAACTGATATGGAAACATCTCTGACAAATTGCTGAGTTTTTAAAATATCAATATGTATAGTGTGATCCTATTTGTATTTTGAAAAAAGGAAACAAGCTAAGTGTATATGTGTGTGGTTTATTTTAAAATTTAAGGGGGGCCTCGGTGGCTCAGTGGGTTAAAGCCTCTGCCTTTGGCTCCAGTCGTGGTCCCGGGGTCTGGGATCCAGACCGCGACTGGCTCTCTCCTTGGCAGGGAGCCTGCTTCCTCCTCTCTCCCTGCCTGCCTCTCTGCCTGCTTGTGATCTCTGTCTGTCAAATAAATAAATAAAATCTTAAAAAAAAATAAAAAATTTTAATTTAAAACATAATTGAGATTGTAGAGTATAATCTGTTCTCTAATCTTGTCTTTTCAATTTAGTGGTTCATCATGGAAATCCATATCAGTGCATATAAATCTAAAATCTACCTCATCCTTTTTGGTAGATCCAAATAGATATCAACATTCCATTTGTTCTAAAATATTGTCTGTATGTATCTAATGCACATATGAGAGGAAAATCTCAGGGACGATAGCCACACAGCTGTGACCAAAGTTACATTTTGGGGAGGAAGAAGACTTTATATTAGTGGATTGATTTATTTTTCTTAAGTGTAAGTATATACTTAGCAAAAAAAAAAAATTCTATTTTAAACAAGAAAGTCACAGTTTTAAAAAATTTTTAAGTTCATGTTTATAAAAAGTATAATCCTGAAAAGCTTCCAAAACCTCTTTAAAACTTGAAAAGTCATAGCTATTGAAATTACTTTAGCCATAGGGAACAAAAGGATGGGGAAAGAATAGAACGAAGGAATCAGGAGATTTTTAAAGGGAAAGAAATCTGAAAGTAACAGCAGCTTTAGGAAGTCACTCACCATCCTTGCCTCTGCTTTGGTGTGTTTGTAGTTCATTTTGTATTTTATGTTTCTACTAAAAGAGAATATTATTCTGTGGAGAAATGCATTAATACATTATGACAGGGGAAAGCACCATAAAAATTTGAACAAAAGTATTAACTTTGTAGCATCTTAGAATCTTATTTTCTTAGTTTATTATCTCAAGCTGTCTTTCCCAAACTTCTGTTAAATAGGCATAGTTTTAAATTCACATATTGCAGTGGGAATGCAAACTATACATTTTTAAGAATTTATTTTTCTAAGAGCAGTTTTAGGTTCACAACAAAATTAAGCAGAAGGTACAGAGATTTCCTGTGCACATATGCTTAGCATCCTCCATTATCCGTGTCTGTTTTCCACATCCCCCATTAGAATGGTACATTTGTTGCAATTGATAAGCCTACGTTGACACATCATCACCCAAATTCATAGTTTACTTTAGGATTCACTCTTGGTGTTGTCTCAGCTCTACATTTTTTAGCCTTTTACATGAGGCAAATGATCTTTCATATAAGATTGAAAAAAATGGGGTTTTCTGTTACATGATCTAAAGATTTATATCTTTATTATTGATTCTGACCTGAGTATTCACATAAAATTCCTGACATAATTTTTCTGATATTTGTTATTTTGACTTTTAAAAATACATCTTATTTGATTCATTTCTTGTTTTAATTAGGTAACTGGGGAAAAGGCATATACTGTAAGCCAGCAAATTTATGGAGCAGTTAAATCATTGCGGACAAAAAGCAACAAAGAAGAATCACTTCCTAAACCTAAAGAAAAATCTAAGGTAGAGTTTAAATGGACCAAAAAGGTAGACATTGAGTTTCATTGGTTGGGGTGAGGGATTGGCTTATAATAGGAGTCATTGACAGAGGTCAAGAAAATGAAAGGAGATGAAGGACATAGTATATTTGCATACTATACGTTTTTAGGATGTTTTATTGTTTTGGCAAAATGATTTACTTATGAAGGAAAAATCTTTTTGGTAAACAGCTAGGAAATTCTGCTACACTAGAAATACCTGAAAAAACAACTGACAGCCTGAAATACTCAGTTTCCTTGCCAGCAGAACTCAGCTCTGAAACAAAGACAAAATCAGAATCCACCTCAGGTTAGTTTGAAATAATTCAATTTTATTTTCATTCTTTTCCCAAGTAATTTTGTAGTATTATTAGGTATAGTTTGAACTTATGTAAGTGCTTTCTTTATAAATGTTTTTTCTTTCTCATATCTGTAGTCTATATATCTTTTTAGATTATGAGATACTGGTATACTTGGGACTTTTTCTAATTGCCATATTGTTCATAGTACCAATCTTTGCATATAGGAGTGTGAAGTAGCACTGGTGGGTTGGGTGAGTGAAGCATTTAATATCACTTTATAAATGTGAGCTTTGCAATTAGGTGGCGGAAAGTGTGCCTTTCTAGGTTCTATAGTGTGAGTCATATCTACATAGAAGAAATATTATCTTTCCATTTCTTGTGCTATTTACCCCTATCAGTCTTAGTTTCCACCATCACTTATATTTAGTTTAGCTACTAGGAGAACATTCAGCATGAAATAATAAAATAACACCAATAATAATACTAATAACTTTTTTTTAATATTAGATACTGGCAGTTTGTACTTTATGAGACCAAATAGTGACAGTTGTACTTTCTAGGCAAATATTCCCATAGTTTTATTGTAATCATTGAGAAGATAACAGTGTTTAATACCATTTTAGGAGTGTATTCACAGAAACTCAGCAGTCACTAGGTTACACAGGATTATCTGTCTGTACAATGTGAATGGTACTACCCATTGTTTTACTGCAAAGGAAATAAGACCAATTCAGAGATAAGGAAGTAGAAAATAATGATAATATCTGCCCTTTACAGAGCGCTACTGTGGTATTAAGAATTATAAATACGCCTAGTCCTTGGGCCGGGCCCTGCCCAGCCAGCCCCTCTGCACACCCGCCTTCCTCCCACCCCCTCCCTGCACCCTCAGCCTAGCACCCAGGATGCGTCCCAACCTCCAGCCTGGAGGGGGACCAGGCAGGGCTCCGCGCCAGGCCTGGGCCCACTGTGGGTGTGAGAGCAGCTGTGCCATGCAACTCACCCCTCCCCCCCACTACCCCCAGGACTCCAGCCGGGCTCCCTGGTGGGTATTTTATGTTCAGCAATAAAGGTTCTGCCCCGTCGAAAAAAAAAAGAGTTATAAATATATCCTGTGTTATTCAATTCTCACCCAAAAGGCAAAACAAAACAAACAACTCTTCTGCATATGTAATTATAATCATTGCACAATGAACAGCTTGAGACTCAGGAAGCTTAAGTAACTTGCTCAAAGTCATGAGGAGTAGAGATGTATTCATAGCCTAGCTTTTTCAAATACCAAAGTCCAAGCTCTTTCTATTGTATATAGGTTACCTATATACAATATAGATATCTGATATATACAGTATATCTATATACAATATATATACACTATATATACAATATCTGTATACAATATATATAACTAGGTAGGTTAAAATCAGAGTTTAGTCTCTAATTTCTCCCCTATTTTAATTTTTACAAAACCTGTCACTGATTAACAAACCTGGTAGGAGTTTTACAGTGTTCTCCTGTCACCTCTCATTTCTAATATGATGGTTTACAGTATTTACTTTTTTATTATTTATTTTCAATTCTGGTACAGTTAGCATACAGTGTTGTATTAGTTTCAGGTGTACAACACAGTGATTCAGCTCTGCCATAGAACACCCTGTGCTCATCAAAACAAGTATACTCCTTAATCCCGAACAGCTCTTTCACCAATCCCTCACCAACCTCCCCTCTGGTAACCATCAGTTTGTCCTCAGGAGTTAAGAGTCTGTTTCCTGGCTTGTCCCTCTTTTTCTATTTTCTTTTTTTTTCTTGCATCCATGCAGATATAGATAGATTAGATAGATTATATGTAAAGGAGATGTGTGTGTATGTGTATATATGTGTGTGTATCGATGGACATTTGGGCTATTTTCATGTTTTGACTGCCACTGATAATGCTGTTAAAAACATTGTGGTGAAAAAAAAAAAGAAAAGAAAAAAAAACCATTGTGGTGCATGTACCCCTTCAAATCTGTACTTTTGTATTCTTTGGGCTAATACCTAGTAGTGGTATTTGTATTGGTAGGTAAATTCCTAGTAGTGCAATTGCTGGGTTGTGGGTAGCTCTGTTTTTAATTTGGTGAGGAACCTCCATACTATTTTCCAGAATGGCTGCATCAGTTTGGATTCCCACCAATAATGTAACATGGTTCCACCTTTTCCACATCCTTGCCGACATCTGTTGTTTCCTTGTTCTTAAAGTTAGTGATTCTGACAGGTCTGAAGTAGTACTTCATTGTGTTTTGATTTGTATTTCCCTGATGATGAGTGATGTTGAGTATCTTTTCATGTGCCTGTTAGCCATCTGTATGTCTTCTTTGGAAACATGTTTATTCATGTCTTCTGCCCATTTCTTAACTGTGTTGTTTGTTTTTTGGGTGTTGAGTTGGCTATTTCTTTATAGATTTTGGATACTAAACTTTCATCGGGTATGTTATTTGCAGCTATCTTCTCTGATTCTGAAGGCTGCATTTTAGTTTTCGTGATTGTTTCCTTTGCTGTGCAGAAGTTTTTTATCTTGAGGAAGTCCCTGTAGTTCATTTCTGCTTTTGTTTCCCTTGCCTCTGGAGATGTGTCTGATAATAAGTTACTACAGCCAGGTCAAAGAGGTTTCTGCTGTGTTCTCCTCTAGGAATTTGATGGTTTTCTGTCTTAGGTTTAGGTCTTTATTTCGGGTTTATTTTTATGTATGGTGTAAGAAACTAGTCCTGTCATTCTTCTGCATATGGCTGCCCAGTTTTCCCAGCATCACTTCTTGAAGAGACTTTTTTTTTTTTTTTGAGTGGGAACACTAGCAGGGAGGAAGGGGAAGGGGAAAAGGAGAGAGAGAATCTTAAGCAGGGCCTACACATGGAGCCTGACACAGGGCTTGATACCATGACCCCGAGATCATGACCTGCGCCAAAATCAAGAGTTGGACACCCAACTAACTGAGCCACCCAGGCACCCCGAGACTTTTTTCCATTGGATATTCTTGCTTTGTCAAGATTAATTGACCATATAGTTGTTGGTCCATTTCTTGGTTTTCTTTTCTGTTCCACTGATCTTCAGATCTGTTTTTGTGTCAGTACCATACTGTCTTGATGACTACAACTTTGTAATATAGTTTAAAGTCTGGAATTATGAGGTCTCCAGCTTTGCTCTTCTTTTTCAGGATTGCTTTTGCTGTTTTGAGTGTTTTGTGTTTCCGTACAAATTTTAGGATTATTTGTTCTAGCTCTGTGAAAAATACTGGTGGTGTTTTGATAGGGATTGCCTTAAATGTGCAGATTGCTTTCAGTACTATAGATATTTTTAAAATGTTTGTTCTTCAAGTCCTTGAGCATGGAATGTTTTTCCACTTCTTTCTCTCCTTTTCAGTTCTTTCATAAGTGTTCTGTAGTTTTCAGGGTATTTTTTACCTCTTTGGTTAGGTTTATTCCTAGGAATCTTACGGTTTTTGTTGCAATTATAAGTGGGACTGATTGCTTTATTTGTCTTTCTGCTGCTTCATAATTGGATTACAGAAATGCAGCAGATTTCTGTACATTGATTTTATAATGTGTCATTGCTGAATTGATGTATTAGTTCTACTAATATTTTGGTGGAATCTTTTGGGTTTTCTGCACAGAGTGTCATGTCCTCTGCAAATAGTGAAAGTTTGACTCTTCTTTGCCGATTTGAATGCTTTTTATTTCTTTTTGTTTTCTGACTGCTGAGGCTGACTTCCAGTAACTATGTTAAATAGCAATTGTGAGACTGGACATTTCTGTCTCCTGACTGTAAAGGAAAAGCTCTCAGTATTTCCCTACTGACGATGATATTGGCTGTGGGTCTTTTGTATACTGCTTTTATGATACTGAAGTATGTTGCCCCCTTCCTACATGGTAGAGGGTTTTTATCAAAAATTGATTCTGCATTTTGTGAAATGCTTTTTCTACATCTATTGAGAAGATCATATGGTTCTTATCCTTTCTTTTATTAAAGTGGTATATTGCATTGATTGTTTTGCTATTGTTGAACACCCCTGAAGCCTAGAAATAAATCCCACATGATTGTGGTGAATAATTCTTTTAATATACTGCTGAATGTGAATTGCTAGCATCTTATTGAGAATTTCTGCATCCATGTTCATCAGGAATATTGGCGGTAATTCTCCTTTTTGGTGGGGTCTTTGTCTGGTTTTGGAATCAAGGAAATGCTGGCCTTGTAGAATGTTTGGAAGTATTCCTTCCATTTCTGCTTTTTTGGAATGGTTTGAGAAGAATATATATTAACTCTACTTTAAATATCTGGTATAAATCTGCTGGGAAGACATCTGGCTCTGCATTTTGTTTGCTGGGAAACTTCTGATTGCTGATTCAGTTTGTTTGCTGGCTATGAGTCTGTTCAAATTTTCTAATTGTTCTTGTTTCAGTTTTGGTATTTTGTATGTTTCTAATTATTTGTTCATGTCTTCCAGATTTCCCAGATTTCCCAGATGTCGTGTTGGCATATAATTTTTCATTACTCTCTTGAAATTGTTTATATTTTTTGTGTTGGTTGTGATCTCTCCTCCCTCATTCATGATTTTGTTTATTTCAGTCATTTTCTTTTTTCTTTTTGATAAGTCTGGCTACAGTTTATCAATGTTATTACTTCTTTCAAAGTACCAGGTCTTAGTTTCATTGATCTGTATAACGTTTATTTATCAGAATAATGTTTATTTCTGGTCTAATCTTTATTATTTCCCTTCTTCTTCTGGCTTTGAGTTATTTGCTGTTCCTTTCCTAGCCCCTTTATGTATAAGATTAGGTTATACATTTGAGAATTTTGTTCCTTCCTTAGGTAGGCCTGTATTGCTATATTATACTTCCCTCTTAGGACCACCTTTACTGCATCTGAAATGTTTTGGGCTGTCGTGTTTTCATTTTTTAAATTTCACCTTTAATTTCCTGGCTAAGCCATTCTTTAATAGGATGTTCTTTAACCTTGATGTATTTGTTGTCTTTCCAAATTTTTTCTCGTGATTGACTTCAAGTTTCATTGTGTTGTGTTCTGAAGCTATGCATGGTGTGATCTCAATCTTTTTGTACTTGTTGAAGCCTGATTTTTGATCCAGTGTGTGATCTGTTCTGGAAAATATTCTGTGTATACTTGAAAAGAATTTGTGTATTTTGCTGCTTTAGGATGAAATGTTCTGAATATATCTGTTTAGCCCATCAGTCTAGTGTTTCATTCAGAACCATTGTTTCCTTATTGATTTTCTTCTTAGGTGATCAGTCCATTGCTGTAAGTGGAGTGTTAATGTCCCCAGCTATTAATATTTTATTATCAGTGAGATTCGGTGTTTTTGTTATTAATTGATTTAAATATTTGCATGCTTTCTATTTGGAGGTATAAATATTTATAATAGTTAGATCTTCTTGATGGATAGACCCTTTAATTTTGATATAATACCCTTCTTCTTGTTACAGTCTGTGCTTTAAAATCTAGTTTGTCTGATAAATGTATGGCTATTCTGGCTTTCTTTTGACATCGATTAACATAAGAGATAGTTCTTCATTCCTTTATTTTCATTTTTTTTTAAATTTTTTATTTCTTTTCAGCGTAACAGTATTATTGTTTTTGCACTAAACCCAGTGCTCCATGCAATCCGTGCCCTCTCTAATACCCACCACCTGGTTCCCCCAACCTCCCACCCCCTGCCCCTTCAAAATCCTGAGATTGTTTTTCAGAGTCCATAGTCTCTCATGGTTCATCTCCCCTTCTAATTTCCCTCAACTCCCTTCTCCTCTCCATCTCCCCTTGTCCTCCATGCTATTTTTTATGCTCCACAAATAAGTGAAACCATATGATAATTGACTCTCTCTGCTTGACTTATTTCACTCAGCATAATCTCTTCCAGTCCCATCTTTGTTGCTACAAAAGTTGGGTATTCATCCTTTCTGATGGACACATAATACTCCATAGTGTGTATGGACCCCATCTTCCTTATCCATTCGTCCGTTGAAGGGCATCTTGGTTCTTTCCACAGTTTGGAAACCGTGGCCATTGCTGCTATAAACATTGGGGTACAGATGGCCCTTCTTTTCATTACATCTGAATCTTTGGGGTAAATACTCAGTAGTGCAACTGTAGAATCATAGGGAAGCTCTATTTTTAATTTCTTGAGGAATGTCCACACTGTTACAAAGTGGCTGCAGCAACTTGCATTTCCACCAGCAGTGGAGGAGGGTTCCCCTTTCTCCACATCCTCTCCAACACATGTTGTTTCCTATCTTGCTAATTTTGGCCATTCTAACTGGTGTAAGGTTGTATCTCAGTGTAGTTTTGATTTGAATCTCCCTGATGGCTAGTGATGATGAACATTTTTTCATGTATCTGATAGCCATTTTTATGTCTTCATTGGAGAAGTGTCTGTTCATATCTCATTGTGGTTTTGATTTGTATTTCCCTGATGCCGAGTGATATGGAGCACTTTTTCATGTGTCTGTTGGCCATCTGGATGTCTTCTTTGCAGAAATGTCTGTTCATGTCTTCTGCCCATTTCTTGATTGGATTATTTGTTCTTGGGGTGTTGAGTTTGCTAAGTTCTTTATAGATTTTGGACACTAGCCCTTTATCTGATATGTCGTTTGCAAATATCTTCTCCCATTCTGTGAGTTGTCTTTTGGTTTTGTTAGCTGTTTCCTTTGCTGTGCAAAAGCCTTTGATCTTGACGAAGTCCCAATAGTTCATTTTTGCCCTTGTTTCTCTTGCCTTTGGCGATGTTCCTAGGAAGATGTTGCTGTGGCTGAGGTCAAAGAGGTTGCTATCTGTGTTCTCTTCAAGGATTCTGATGGATTCTTTTCTCACATTGAGGTCCTTCATCCATTTTGATTCTATTTTTCTGTGTGGTGTAAGGAAATGGTCCAATTTCATTTCTCTGCATGTGGCTGTCCTATTTTCCCAACACCATTTATTGAAGAGGCTGTCCTTTTTCCATTGGACATTCTTTCCTGCTTTGTTGAAGATTAGTTGACCATAGAGTTGAGGGTCTATTTCTGGGCTCTCTATTCTGTTCCATTGATCCATGTGTCTGTTTTTGTGCCAGTACCATGCTGTCTTGATGATGACAGCTTTGTAATAGAGGTTGAAGTCCGGAATTGTGATGCCACCAATTTTGGCTTTCTTTTTCAATATTCCTTTGGCTATTCGAGGTCTTTTCTGGTTCCATATAAAGTTTAGAATTATTTGTTCCATTTCTTTGAAGCAAATGGATCGTACTTTGATAGGAATTGCATTAAATGTGTACGTTCCTTTAGGTAGCATAGACGTTTTCACAATATTTATTCTTCCTATCCAGGAGCATGGAATATTTTTCCATTTCTTTGTGTCTTCCTCAATTTCTTTCATGAGTACTTTCTAGTTTTCTGAGTATACATTCTTAGCCTCTTTGGTTAGGTTTATTCCTAGGTATTTTATAGTTTTGGGTGCAGTTGTAAATGGGATTGACCCCTTAAGTTCTCTTTCTTCTGTCTTGTTGCTGGTGTAGAGATATGCAACTGATTTCTGTGCATTGATTTTATATCCTGACACTTCACTGAATTCCTGTACAGGTTCTAGCAGTTTTGGAGTGGAGTCTTTTGAGTTTTCCACATAAAGTATCATATCATCTGTGAAGAGTGATAGTTTGACTTCTTCTTTGCTGATTTGGATGATTTAATTTCCTTTTGTTGTCTGATTGCTGAGGCTAGGACTTCTAGTACTATGTTGAATAGCAGTGGTGATAATGGACATCCCTGCCGTGTTCCTGACCTTAGCGGAAAAGCTTTCAATTTTTCTCCATTGAGAATGATATTTGCAGTGGGTATTTCATAGATGGCTTTGATAATATTGAGGTATGTGCCCACTATGCCTACACTTAAAAGAGTTTTCATCAGGAAGGGATGCTGTACTTTGTCAAATGCTTTTTCAGCATTGATTGAGAGTATCATATGGTTCTTGTTCTTTCTTTTATTAATGTGTTGTATCACATTGATTGATTTGCAAATGTTCAACTAACCTTGCAGCCCTGGAATAAATCCCACTTGGTAGTGGTGAATAATCCTTTTAATGTACCGTTGAATCCTATTGACTAGTATCTTGGTGAGAATTTTTGCATCTGTGTTCATCAAGGATATTGGTTTGTAGTTCTCTCTCTCTTTTTTAAATATTATTTTATTTATTTTAAGCATAACAGTATTCATTATTTTTTCACCACCCCCAGTGCTCCATGCAATCCATGCCCTCTATAATACCCAGCACCTGGTACCCCAACTTCCCACCCCCGCCACTTCAAACCCCTCAGATTGTTTTTCAGAGTCCATAGTCTCTCATGATTCCCCTCCCATTCCAATTTACCCCAACTCTCTTCTCCTCTCTAACTCCCCATGTCTTCCATGCTATTTGTCATGCTCCACAAATAAGTGAAACCATATGATAATTGATTCTCTCTGCTTGACTTATTTCACTCAGCATAATGTCTTTGAGTCATGTCCATGTAGTTCTTTTTTTTGATGGGATCCTTTTCTGGTTTGGGGATCAAGGCGATGCTGGCCTAATAAAATGAATTTGGAAGTTTTCCTTCCATTTCTATTTTTTGGAACAGTTTCAGGAGAATAGGAATTAGTTCTTTAAATGTTTGGTAGAATTACCCCAGGAAACCGTCTGGCCCTGGGTTTTTGTTTGTTTGGAGACTTTTGATGACTGGTTCAATCTCCTTACTGGTTATGGGTCTGTTCAGGCTTTCTATTTCTTCCTGGTTCAGTTGTGGTAGTTTATATGTCTCTAGGAGTGCATCCATTTCTTCCAGATTGTCCAGTTTGTTGGCGTAGAGTAGCTCATAGTATGTTCTTATAATTGTCTGTATTTCTTTGGTGTTAGTTCTGATCTCTCCTCTTTCATTCATGATTTTATTTATTTGGGTCCTTTCTCTTTTCTTTTTGATGATTCTGGGCAGGGGTTTATCAATCTTATTAATTCTTTCAAAAAACCAGCTCCTAGTTTCGTTGATTTGTTCTCTTGTTTTTTTGGTTTCTATTTCATTGGTTTCTGCTCTGATCTTTATGATTTCTCTTCTCCTGCTGGGTTTAGGCTTTCTTTCTTCTTCTTTCTCCAGCTCCTTAGGTGGAGGATTAGGTTGTGTACCTGAGACCTTTCTTGTTTCTTGAGACAGGCTTGAACCACTATATATTTTCCTCTCAGGACTTGAACCACTATATATTTTCCTCTCAAGAGTGCCTTTGTTGTGTCCCACAGATTTTGAACTGTTGTGTTTTCATTAGCATTTGTTTCCATGAATTTTTTCAATTCTTCTTTAATTTCTTGGTTGACCCTTTCATTCTTTAGAAGGGTGCTGTTTAGTCTCCATGTATTTGGGTTCTTTCCAAATTTCCTCTTGTGATTGATTTCTAGCTTCAGAGCATTGTGGTCTGAACATATGCAGGGAATGATGCCAATCTTTTGATACCTGTTGAGGCCTGATTTAGGACCGAGGATGTGATCTATTCTGGAGAATGTTCCATGTGCACTAGAG
>NC_081575.1:56243036-56307514 GCF_022355385.1 Mustela nigripes | reverse complement strand
TGGACCGAGGATGTGATCTATTCTGGAGAATGTTCCATGTGCACTAGAGAAGAATGTGTATTCTGTTGCTTTGGGATGAAATGTTCTGTATATATCTGTGATGTCCATCTGGTCCACTGTGTCATTTAAGGCCTTTATTTCCTTGTGGATCTTTTGCTTGGATGATCTGTCCATTTCAGTGAGGGAAGTGTTAAAGCCCCCTACTATTATTGTATTATTATTATTTTTTTTTCTTTTTTATTATTTATCTGACAGACAGAGATCACAAGTAGGCAGAGAGGCAGGCAGAGAGAGAGAGAGAGAAAGAGGGAAGCAGGCTTCCTGCGGAGCAGAGAGCCTGATGCAGGGCTCGATCCCAGGACCCTGAGATCATGACCCGAGCCGAAGGCAGCAGCCCAAACCACTGAGCCACCCAGGCGCCCCTATTGTATTATTTTTGATGTGTTTCTTTGATTTTGTTATTCATTGGTTCATATAGTTGGCTGCTCCCACGTTGGGGGCATAGATATTTATAATTCTTAGATCTTCTTGTTCGACAGATCCTTTGAATATGATATAGTGTCCTTCCTCATCTCTTATTATATTCTTTGGCTTAAAATATAATTGATCTGATATAAGGATTGCCACTCCTGCTTTCTTCTGATGTCCATTAGCATGGTAAATTCTTTTCCACCCCTTCACTTTAAATCTGGAGGTATCTTCGCATTTAAAACTTGTAGGCAACGTATAGATGGGTTTTATTTTTTTATTTTTATTTTTTTTTTAAAGATTTTATTTATTTATTTGACAGAGAGAAATCACAAGTAGATGGAGAGGCAGGCAGAGAGAGAGAGAGAGGGAAGCAGGCTCCCTGCTGAGCAGAGAGCCCGATGCGGGACTCGATCCCAGGACTCTGAGATCATGACCTGAGCCGAAGGCAGCGGCTTAACCCACTGAGCCACCCAGGCACCCCGGGTTTTATTTTTTTATCCATTCTGATACCCTGTGTCTTTTGATTGGGGCATTTAGCCCATTCACATTCAGGGTTACTATTGAGAGATATGAATTTAGTGCCATTGTATTGTCTGTAAGGTGACTGTTATTGTATATGGTCTCTGTTCCTTTCTGATCTACTACTTTTAGGCTCTCTCTTTGCTTAGAGGACCCCTTTCAGTATTAACTGTAGAACTGGTTTGGTGTTTGCAAATTCTTTCAGTTTTTGTTTGTCCTGTAAGCTTTTTATCTCTGCTTCTATTTTCAATGATAGCCTAGCTGGATATAGTGTTCTTGGCTGCAGGTTTTTCTCTTTTAGTGCTCTGAATGTATCATGACAGCTCTTTCTGGCCTGCCATGTCTCTGTGGATAAGTCTGCTGCCAATCTAATATTTTGACCATTTTATGTTACAGACTTCTTTTCCCGGGCTGCTTGCAGGATTTTTTTCTTTGTCACTAAGACTTGTAAATTTTACTTTTAGGTGACAGGGCATGGACCTATTCTTTTTTTTTTTTAAGATTTTATTTATTTATTTGACTGAGAGAGATCACAAGTAGGCAGAGAGGCAGGTAGAGAGAGAAGAAGGAGGAAGCAGGCTCCCTGCTGAGCAGAGAGCCTGATGCGGGGCTCGATCTCAGGACCCTGAGATCATGACCTGAGCCAAAGGCAGAGGCTTTAACCCACTGAGCCATCCAGGCGCCCCATGTGTGGACCTGTTCTTATTGATTTTGAGGTGGGTTCTCTGTCCTGGATTTTGATGCTTGTTCCCTTTGCCATATTGGGGAAATTCTCTCCAATAATTCTCTCCAATATACCTTCTGCTCCCCTTTCTCTTTCTTCTTCTTCTGGAATCCCAATTATTCTAATGTTTCATCTTATGGTGTCACTTATCTCTCGAATTCTCCCCACGTGGTCCACTAGCTCTTTGTCCCTCTTTTATTCAGCTTCTTTATTCTCTATCATTTGGTCTTCTATATCACTAATTCTTTCTTCTGCCTCATTCATCCTTACAGTGATAGCCTCCATATTTCATTGCACCTCATTAATAGCTTTTTTGATTTCAACTTGGTTAGATTTTATTTATTTTATTTCTCCAGGAAGGACTTTTATATGTCTCAAGAGGGTTTCCCTAATATCTTCCATGCCTTTTTCAAGCCTGGCTAGAACATTGAGAATCGTCATTCTGAACTCTAGATCTGACATATTACCAAAGTCTGTATTGATTAGGTCCCTAGCCTTCGGTACTGCCTATTGTTCTTTTTTTTGTTGTGAATTTTTCTGCCTTGTCATTTTGTCCAGAAAAGAGTATATGAAGGTGCAATTAAGGTACTAAAAGGGTGGCAACAACCCCAGGAAAATATGCTTTAACCATGTCAGAAGAGATCCCAAATCGTGGGAGGGTAGAAAGGGGGTAAAAAAGAGGTTCAGAAAGAAAAAAAAAAAGAAAGAAAATAAAAAATACAAAAAAAGAAAAGGAATACAGAGAAAATATAAAAAAGAAAATATATATATTAGATTAACTAGTTTAAAAAACCTTAAAAAAGAAAAGGGTAAAAGCAAAAAAAGTTTAGCAGAGGAAGAGAAAATAAAATACAAAAAGAAGAAAAAATTAAATTAACTGCAAGACTAAAGAATCATGGGGAGAAAGCCATGAGTTCCGTGCTTGGCTTTCGTCTCCTCTGCAATTCCGCTGCTCTCCTTGGTATTGAAACTGTACTCCTTGGTACGTGAACTTGGTCCTGGCTGGATTTTTTGTTGATCTTCTGAGGGAGGGGCTTTTGTAGTGATTCGCAAGTGTCTTTGCCCCATTCGGAATTGCACCGCCCTTATCAGGGGCCGGGCTGAGTGATCCGCTTGGGTTCGCTTTTGGGAGCTTTTGTGCCCTGAGCGCTTTCCGTACAGTTCCAGAGGATGGGAATGAAAATGGCAGCCTCCCGGTCTCTGGCCTGGAGGAGCCGAGATCTCGGAGCCACACTCCTCAGTGTGCCCTCAGAGAACAGCGCCCAGTACCTCCTGTCTCCCTGGCCTCCGGCTGTGCTCCTAGCTCACTGAACCTGTGACCGGTTCAAAGTAACCCCGAGCTGAGAGCTCACTCCTCAGCTCTGTCTTTGTAGCCGGCTTGCCCGTTCAAATACCTGTAAGCTCTGCAACACTCAGACACCCCCGATCTTCTTGTAACCCCACATGGGCTTCACCCTGGTTTAGCCTCTCAAGCGATGTCCCTCAGTGGAACAGACTTTTAAAATTCCCAATTTTGTGCTCCATTGCTCCGCCGCTAGCCGGGATTTGGCCCCTCCGCCCGTGGTCTATCTTCCCATTGCTTTCAATTCACTTCTCCGCCAGTACTACCTTTCAGAAAGTGGTTGATTTTCTGTTTCTAGAATTGAAGTTCTTCTTCTCTTCAATCTCCCGTTGGATTTGTAGGTGTTTGCAATCTTTAGATAAGCTATCTAGCTGATCTCCTGCTACCTGAAGTAGTCTCAGCCTGCTACTTCTCTGCCATCTTGACTCCTCCCTATCAAATATTATTTGACCATAGAGTTGAGGGCCCATATCTGGGCTCTCTACTCTGTTCCACTGTTCTATGTTTTTGTTTTATGCCAGTACCATGCTGTCTTGGTGATAACAACTTTGTAGTAAAGCTTGAAATCAGGTAACGTGATGCCCCCAGTTTTGTTTTTGTTTTTCAACTTATCCTTATCTATTTGAGGTCTTCTCTGATTCCATACACATTTTAGGATTATTTGTTCCAGCTCTTTGAAAAATACTGGTGGAATTTTTATCGGAATGGCATTAAAAGTATAGATTGCTCTAGGCAGTATAGACATTTTAACAATTTTTATTCTTCTGATTCCAGAGCATGGAATGGTCTTCCATCATTTTGTGTCTTCTTCAATTTCTTTCATGAGTGTTCTGTAATTCATTGAGTACAGATCCTTTATTGGTTAGGTTTATTCCCAGGTATCTTATGGTTCTTGGTGCTATAGTAAATGGAATTGATTCTCTAATTTCCCTTTCTCTATTTTCATTGTTAGTGTATAAGAAAGCCACTGATTTCTGTACATTGAGTTTGTATCCTGCCACGTTACTGAATTGCTGTATGAGTTCTAGTAGTTTGGGGGTGGAGTCTTTTGGGTGTTCCATACAAGCAATCATATCATCTGCGAAGAGAGAGAGTTTGACTTCTTCATTGCCAATGTGGATACCTTTTATTTCTCTTTGTTGTCTGATTGCTATTGGTAGGACTTCTAATACTATGTTGAACAAGAGTGCTGAGAGTGGGCATCCTTGTCGTGTTTCTGATCTCAACAGGAAAGCTGTGAGCTCTTTCCCATTGAGGATGATATTTACTGTGGGTCTTTCATAGATAGATTTTATGAAGTTCAGGAATGTTCCCTCTATCCCTATACTTTGAAGCATTTTAATTAGGAATGGAAGCTGGATTTGTCAAATGCTTTTTTCTCCACCAATTGAGAGGACCATGTGGCTCTTCTCTCTTCTCTTAATGATTTGTTCTATCACACTGATTGATTTGTGAATGTTGAACCAACCTTGCAACCCCGGCATGAATCCCGCCTGTTCATGGTGGATGATTTTTTTAATGTGGTGTTGGATCCTATTTGCTAGGAGCTCGTTGAGAATCTTACCAACCATATTCATCAGGAATATTGTTCTGAAATTCTCCTTTTTGGTGTGGTCTTTGCCTGGTTTGGGGATCAGGGTAATGCTGGCTTCATAGAAAGAGTCTGGAAGTTTTACTTCTGCTTCAATTTTTTGAAACAGCTTCAGGAGAATAGGTGTTATTTCTTCTTTGAAAGCTTGGTAGAATTCCCCAGGGAATCCATCAGGTCCTGGGCTCTTGTTTTTTGGGAGGTTTTTGATCACTGCTTCAGTCTCTTTACTAGATATCAGTCTACTCACGTTGTCAATTTCTTCCTGGTTCAATATTGGGAGTTTATAGTTTTCCAGGAATGCATCCATTTCATCTAGATTGCTTAGCTTATTGGCATATAACTGTTGATAATAACTTCTGATGATTGTTTCTACTTCCTTGGTGTTCGTTGTGATCTCTCCCTTTTCATTCATAATTTTATGAATTTGGGCTTTCTCTCTTTTCCTTTGGATTAGTGTGGCCAATGGTTTGTCAGTCTTATTGATTCTTTCAAAAAATCAGCTTCTAGTTTCATTGATACATTCTACTGTATCTCTGGTTTCTACCTCATTGATCTCTGCTCTAATCCTGATGATTTCCCTTCCTATGTGTGGAGTTGGTTTGATTTGTTGTTGATTCTCCAGTTCTTTAAGGTGTAGAGACAGCTTGTGTATTCTGGATTTTTCAATTTTTTTGAGGGAGGCTTGGATGGCTATGTATTTCCCCCTTAGGACCGCCTTTGCTGTATCCCATAGGTTTTGGACCGACGTGTCTTCATTCTCATTGCTTTCCATGAATTGTTTAAGTTCTTCTTTGATCTCCTGTTTGATCCAAGCATTCTTAAGCAGGGTGGTCTTTAGCTTCCAGGTGTTTCAGTTCCTTCCGAACTTTTCCTTGTGATTGAGCTCTAGTTTCAAAGCATTGTGATCTGAGAATATGCAGGGAATAATCTCAGTCTTTTGGTATTGGGTGAGTCCTGATTTGTGACCCATTAGTGGTTTATTCTTGAGAAGGTTCCATGTGCACTTGAGAAGAATGAGTATTATATTATTTTAAGGTGAAATGTTCTGTATATATCTATGAGGTCCATCTGGTCCAATGTGTCTCTCAATGCTCTTGTTTCTTTATTGATTTTCTGCTTTGATGATCTGTTTCTGAGAGAGGTGTGTTAAGATCTCCTACTATTAATGTATTCATATCAATATGACTCTTTATCTTGATTAACAGTTTTCTTATGTAATTTACTGCTCCCATATTGAGGGTATAGATATTTACAATTTTTAGATCATCTTGGTGGATAGTCCCTTTAAGAATTATGTAGTGTCCTTCTGTATCTCTGAGTACAGTCCTTAGTTTAAAATCTAATTTTTCTGATATGAGAATCATTACCTCAGCTTTCCTTTGAGGCCCATTAGCATGAAAGATGCTTCTCCATCCCTTCACTTTCCGTCTGGGTGTATCTTTAGGTTCAAAATGGGTCTCTTGTAGACAACATATGGATGGGTCCTGTCATTTTATCCAATCTGCAACCCCGTGTCGTTTTATGGGTGCATTTAGGTCATTCACATTGAGACTGATAATTGATAGATACGTTTTTATTGACATCATGTTACCTTTGAAGTCTTTCTTTCTGTAGATTGTCTCTCTATTTCTGTCCAATGCTATTCTTAGGATTTTTCCTCTTTTATAGAACCCCCCCTTAATATTTCCTGCATTATCGGCTTGGTGGTTGCATAGTCTTTTAAGCCTTGCTGGTCTTGGAAACTCTTTATCTCTCCATCCATTTTGAATGTCAGTCTTGCTGGATATTGTATTCTTGGCTACATGTTCTTCTCATTTAGTGCCCTGGATATATCTTGCCAGCCCTTTCTGGCTTGCCAGGTCTCTGTGGACAGGTCTGACGTTATTCTGATGGGCTTTCCTCTCTAAGTAAGGAGCCTCTTTTTCCTATCGGCTTATAAGAGATTTTATCTACAATTATGATTCATCAATTTGACTATCTGGTGCCTTGATTTGTTTTGGAATCTATAATCTTGGGTGGAGTCCATTCTGCCTCTAGTACATGATTCTGGTTCCATTCACGTGATTGGGAAAATTTTCATGAAGGACTTGTTCCACAATATCTTCTAGACTTCTTTCTTTCTCCTCCCCTTCAGTGTTTCCAATAATTCTGACGTTGGAACGTTTCATGGCATCATTTATTTCCCTGATTCTGTTTTCATAGCTTCTAAGCTGTTTGTTTCAGGATTCCTCCTGATCATTTCTATCTTTTTGTCCTCCAGATCACTAATTCTATCTTCTGTCTCAGCCTAGCTTTGAGAGAATTTAGATTAGATTGGAAGTCATTGAGAGCATCGTGAACCTCATCCCTGGTGGCTTTCAGTTCTACTCTAACATTGTGAACATCATCCCTGGTGGCTTTCAGTTCTGCCCTAATCAGTTCTGTTTGGTCATCCATGGCTTTCTCCAACCTAGCTATTGCTTGGATAATTGTTAGCCTGAATTCTCTTTCGGACATATTGTCTATGTTGATCGCCATTAGCTCTGTTGCAGAAGGCCCATCCTCTGTATTTTTCTTCTGTTGGGCATTCGTCCTGCTAGTCATTTTGGTGAGAGATGATTGAACGGATGTAGTTGGATATATCAACCATGGTGCAGTCAAGGTGTACCCTGAAACGCTGCTGATCAATCAGGATTCCCCACCCAAACGAGAGAAAAAAGAAAAGAAAGAGAAAACAAAGAGAGAGAGAGAGAGAGATAGGAAAAAAAAAGGGGGGGAAGATAAAAGAGAAGGTTCAGCCCAAATGGGCCCCAAGGTAAAATTTATAAAGAAGACAAACAAAAACAGACAAACAAAAAGACTGATAAAAGTATATGAGAATAGAAAAAAAAAGTATATATATAAGCAAAAAAAGGAAGAACCTCATAAAAAAGTACCCCAAGTATAAGATTTATATACTATCAGGACAAACACAAAAACACAGAAACACTGGTGAAGAAAAAGATGGGAGAGTGGTTATAAATTCTTAGTGTGGGCGAGGAAGGTTATTTTGATTCTTCTGGATATATCTTGATATGTTTGTTATAGGACTCAACTTTCCTAAAAAATTGGTTTACCTATAGGGGTAGCATTGATTGGGGAAAGGGGATTACCTTGAAGTTTAATTCTATATGAATATTAGAAAGTTAAAAATAAAAAAGGAATAAACTAGACTAAACTAAAATTAAAAAAAAATTTAAAAATAGAAATGCAAAAGATAACCCAGGTATATGTATCAAAAAGTTCAGGTTAGAAGGTTATTATGGAATTTGATGTACTGGACATCTCACTGTGATGGCAAATAGGATAAAAAAAATTATCTATATAAAAAAAATGAACCAGAATATTGGAAATGAGTTAAAATAGAAGTTGTGTCTATGAAATAGTGGCGGTTTTTCTCTTATAGTCTTTTTTTTTTTTCTTTCCTGGTTGGTTTTCTGAGGGAGGGGCCTGCCCAGTGGGTTTTCAGTCAATGATGTTCCCTGAGTTAAGTGCTCCCAGCCCCCCTCAAGGGGGTGGGCTCTGAGGAAACCGGTTTTTTCAGGCTTTTGTTTTCTGGAGGTTTTTATGTTTGTTCACTTTTTTTCCTCTCGCCTTGACCACTTTTGATGGTTTTTGTAGGTTCAGAGGAAAGCAAACTGCACCCTGACTTCCCTCTGAGAGAGAAGCCTCAGTCTGCTCCCCTGTGGGGGCTTCAGAGCCCATCTAAATTCCCCCCTGGCAGTTTGCAGAGGAGTTTTGAGCCAGGGTCCCTGAGGACGTAGGATCTTCTGCTTGTACCCAAAACCATGGCAGCGGTGATTGCACACTGAGATTTTCCCACTGGCCCCGGCTGGGAGTGCCTGGTCTTTCTGGGTCTAAGAGCACTGGGCTTGTGTGCACCTCTCTCAGGGGAGGGTGTGGGTCGCTCGAGTCTCAGGTTCTGGTAGCAGGGCACGGGTCTGAGAGCACCAGGCTGGGCTTTCACACACCTCTCTCAGGGGAGGGTGTGGGGCTCTGATAGTATGACAGGGGTCTAAGAGCACTGGGCTGGGCCTTCGAGCACCTCTCTCAGGGGAGGGTGAGGGGCTCGCATGTCTCAGGCTCTGTTAGCATGGCTTGTCATTCTGCCATCCGGTGAGGCTCCCAGCCCCTCACAGGAGCCAGAACCCATGCCCAGAGACCAAGACATGGTTTCTCCACCACACTCTCTCTGGCTCAGCGCCCGGGAAGGCTGTCCTGTGTCCAGGGACATAGGCCCCTGTCCCTAGCTGCCCTGATTCCCACAATTTCCCTCCCGTGATCCTTTGCTTTTTTTGAGTGCTTTCAACTAGACTCCAAGTTAATGCTGGTCCCCAGATGCAGGGTGCTCTTGTATTAGGGTTATTACTTTCCAATCAGTCGCCTCTGGTGGCTCCCTCCCCCTTTTGTTTATCTTCTGATATCAGTCCGACATTCCCACTCTGCTTTACCTTTTCACTGGTGTCTTCTGCCCCTGTAGAGATCCAGACGTGTATAATTCTGATCTCAGGCTGATTTCATGGGTAATCAGGTAATCAGCTCACTTTAGGGTACAGGTTGAAACGGTGCCTCCTCCTACTTCCCTGCTATCTTGTCTTCCCCCATCCCCTTACTTTCAATCTCCAAGTGGCTTTAGGTATAAAATGAGTTTTCTGTAGACAGCATATATAAGGGTCTTTTTTTTTAATCCATTCTGATACCCTGTGTCTTTTGATTGGAGCATTTAATGCATTTACATTCAGAGTGATTATTGGTAGATATGAATTTAGTGACATCATGTTATCTGTAAATTGGTGTTTCTGGTGGTGCTCTCCTTTCCTTTCTAGTCTTTGTTTCTTCATATCATCTTTTTCCCTACTCAGAGTGTTCCCTTTAATTTTTCTTGCAGGCCTGGTTTAGTGGTTACAACCTCCTTTTTTTTTTGGTTTGTTTCTTCTATTGTTTGTTGATTCTGAATGACAGGCTTAGTGTATAAGTATTCTTGGCTGCGTATTTTTCCCATTCAGCACTTTGAATATATCACACCACTGTTTTCTGCCCTACGATGTTTCTGTGGCTAGGTCTGCTGCAAACCTGACTTGTGTTCCCTTGTTTAAGGATTTTTTCCCTATTGCTACTTTCAGGATTCTTTCCTTCTCTGTGTATATTGTGAATGTATAGTATATATACATATGTATACTGAATGTGTATAATGGGAGTTCTTTGTGTTTCTTAAATTTCAGTGTCTATTTCCTATCTCTGATTAGGGAAGTTTTCAGTTATACTTTGCACAAATAAACCTTCTGCCTTTCCTTGTTTCTCTACTTCTTGGACTCCTTTGATATGACTGTTACTACATTTTAAGGAGTCACTGAATTCCCTACATCTACATTCGTGATCCAGTAACTTTTTTTTACCTCTTCTTTTCAGTTTCATTATTTTACATAATTTTATCTTCTGTATTACTGATTCCTCTGGTGTGTCCATTCTTGTCATTATATCCAGTCAGACTGTCATCTTGATTATAGCATTTTTTATTTTGGCTTGACTAGTTTATAGTTCTTTTACCTCTGTTGTAAGGGATTCTCTGGTGTCTTCTGTGCCTTTCTCAAGCCTAGCTAGGATCCATATAATCATTATTTCAAATTGTGGTTCAGGCATCATGCTTATATCTGTATTGATTAAATCCCTGGCCATCATTTCCTCCTGTTCTTTCTTTTAGGGTAAATTCCTCCATAGTGTCATTTATGTCTAGGTCACTGTTTTTTTTTTTTTTTTTTCATGTGTTATTGTTAGGAAAGCCTGTTCTGTTGCTGCTCCTGAGAGTAATGGCTATTTTAAGAGGTCCTATACTGTCTTGGACCTAGTGCTTCAGGAGGTGTTTCAAAGTGTGTGCTCTGCTCTTGTGTTTTTGTTGTTCCTTTCCTCAGGGAAGTCCTCTGCAGTTTCTCCTTGCCTGCAGTGAGGGATGTTTAGACCATGTCTACTGTGTGGCAAGGTTTAAATAGGTGCGTTTTGGTCTGCTTGTTAAAAGAAGCTAGATGAAAAAAAAAGGTAGATCCCATTTCCCTTAAAACTAAAGCTTTGCTGCACTCTGTGAATTAGTAGACTTGGTGCCTGCAAGGGTTTTGTGCTGATCTTCTAGGGGAGGGCCCTGCTGCACGGATTCTCATCCACACTTGCCCTAGTGGAAATGCACTAGGAGCACTAGGGGATGGGGCTTGGTGTAAGCAGCTCTGGCCTCCACTGAGTGGTGCTATGTTGCTCTCTGAAGTCAGTCAGTGCTAATGGGTGAAGGAAGAATGGGTGGGAGGGTCACCCTCCTCTCCTTTCCCTGGAGCAGGGAATTCACACCTGCCACTCTTCAGGAAGTCCTCACTGAAGAGCAGACAATCACCTCTTGTGTATCACCAGATTCCTTAAAATCCTTGCCTTTACCCTCTCTGGGGATATCTGAGCTATCTCCCTGCTAGGTGCCACAGTACCCCTGTGTTTTATCACAGGCCTGTAGCTGGGTTACAAAACTCCAAATTTTAGCGACCCACTCGGTGTGGACCTATACTGATCCTCTAGGGGAGGATTTAGCTGTGTTGTGCCCTGTTCTGGTCTGTCCCAGAAAAGCAGTAGCATGACTGTGCAGTGGTTCAGAGTTTATGTAAAGCACACCAAAAGGCTGGTGCCAAGGTTTGCTGCCCACAGCTGGTATCTTTGTTCCTTTGCTAGTGAGCAGGGCAGCACATTGGTACCGCCAGCTCTTTTGTCCCCAGAGGTGCTGTGACAGCACTCTCAGATGCACTGCAGGAATGGGAACTTTCTCATTATGTGACCCGTTGGCTCCTCAGACCATGCTGCCTGCTCCTGGGTCTCAGCCTTCCTTCCCTACTGGAGCATCACTGAACCTACCAAGCATGACTCCAGTGATAGTGCAGACTTCTGATTTGACTTTGAGCTCTGCTGCTTATAAAAACTTAAGTAGTTAACCCTTCTCATTTTCCCAGTCAGTAGTTTTGGGGAAGAGATTTTCTTGTGCATTCCCCTGCTTGTGCTTTCACTCTTCTTTCTCTCCCTCTCTCTTTCTCTCTTGCTTTTCTCTTCATGATCAGGACTCCCTCCACTCTGCCACACCCACAGTTCTTTTCAACTCTCCACAACATCTACCTTCCCAAAGGTGACTGTTTTTCTACCTGTAGATGTGCAGTTTGTTCTGTTCTCAGATTTCTTGGGTGTTCAGAATGATTTAATATTTATCTAGCTGTGTTCAAGGGATGAGACAAACTTAAGGTCCCCCATTCCTCTACCATTTTTACTCCTTTGCCACATCTTTATCCATTCATCAGTCAGTGGATACATGTGTTACTTCCATATCTTGGCGATTATAAATAATGCTGTTATAAACACAGGGGTGCCTGTATCCCTTTGAATTAGTATTTTTATATTCTTTGGATAAATAACCACTAGTGCAGTTGTTGAATCATAGCATAATTCTATTTTTAACTCTAAGGAACCTCCATACTGTTTTCCAGACTGGCTGCCCCAGTTTGCATTCCCACCCAGTGCAGTAGGGTTGATTTTTCTCTACATCCTCCCCAATACCTTTTGTTTCTTGTGCTGTTGATTTTATCCATTCTGACAGGTTTGAGCTGATACTGCATTGTAGTTTTGATTTGCATTTCCCTGATGACAAGTGATAATGAGCATCTTTTCATGTGTCTTTTGGTTATCAGTATGTCTACTTCAGAGAAATACCTGTTCATGCTTTTTACCCATTTTTAATTACATTTTTTTACTGTTGCTTTCAGGTTTTGAGTTGTATTAAGTTCTTAATATGGTTCAGATACTAACCCTTTTTTGGCAATGTCATTAGCAAATATCCTCTACCATTCAATAGGTTGCCTTTTAGTTTTGTTATTTCCTTCATTGTGTAGGAGCCTTTGTATTGATTTACTCCCCATAGTTTATTGCATTTCTTTCCCTTGCCTCAGGGGACCTTTCTAGTAAAGTGTTGGCTATGGCTGATTTCTGAGACATTATTGCCTGTACTCTCTTCTAGGATTTTTAGGGGTTCAAGTCTCACATTTAGGTCTTTAATCCACTCTGACTTTAGTTTTTTGTATGTTATAACAAAGTGTTCCTAGTACCAGTAGTACCACTTTTAAATATGTTACTTTCTGGTTTGCCCAACACCACTGGTTACTTTTTGTTGCTTTGTTGAAGATTGATTGACCATATAGTTGTGGGTTCATTTCTGTGTTTCTATTATGTTCCATTGATCTATATATCTGTTTTTGTGCCATTATCATACTGATTTGAGTACTACAGCTTTGTAACGCAATTATCATGCCTCCAGCTTTGTTTGCTTTTTCAAGGATGCTTTGGTGACTTGGGGTCTTTTGTGATTCCATACAATTTTAGGATTGTTTGTTCTTGTTCTGTGAAAAATGCTGGTGGTATTTTGATAGGGATTACATTAAATGTGTAAATTGCTTTGGGTAGTATAGCCGTTTTAACAGTATCTCCACTTCCATCTGTAAGCATGAAATGTCTGCTTCTTTGTGTCATCTTCAGTCTCTTTCATAAGCATTCTGTAGTTGTCAGAATACACGTCTTTCACCTCTGTGGTCAAACTTATTCCTAGCTAACTTTTTGTTTTTGGAACATTTGAAAATAGGATTGATTCCTTAATTACTTTCTGTTTATTCACTACTGGTGTCTAGAAATTGCAACAGCTTTCTGTACTTTGATTTTGTGTTCTGCAACTTTTAAATCTTTTATCATTTTGCAGTTTTTTGGTGGGGTCTCTTAGGTTTTCTGTATAAAATACAAGGTCAGCTGCAAAGAGTTAAAGTTTAACTTCTTTACCAAATTGTTGTCTTTTATTTCTTTTTGTTGTCTAATTGCTGTGGCTAGGACTTCCAGTGCTATGTTGAATCAATGTGGTGAGAGTGGATATCCTTGTCTTGGTCCTGTTAGGGGAAAAGGTTTCAGTTTTTCCCTGTGGATTATCATGTTAATGTGGGTTTTTCTTATATTGCATTTATTATGTTGATGTTTGTTCCCTCTAAATCTTTGTTGAAAGTTTTTATCATGAATGAATGTTGTACTTTGTCAAAGGCTCTTTCTGTATCTGTTCAGATGAAAATATGTTTCTTACCCTTTCTCTCATTGATGTGATGTAACCTGTTGATTGATTTGTGAAAAATAAACCACCCTTGCAACACAGATATAAATCCCAGTTGATTGTGATGAATGATTTTTAATGTATTGTTGAATTAGATTTCTTAGCATTTTGTTGATGTTTTTTGCATCTGTGGTCATCAGAGATAACAGCCTATCATTTTCCCTGTTAGGGTTGTCTTTATCTGGTTTTGGTATCAGGGTAATGCTGGCCTCGTAGAATGAATTTGGAAGTTTTCCTCCCTTTTCTACTTTTTGGAACAGTTTGAGAAGAGTAGGTAGGAACTCTTCTTTTTTTCTTTTTTTTGTTCTATACACATTTGTTTTCTATAATATCTCCTAAAGTATTTAACATATTACATTTATTTTTTTTATTTTATTTTACTTCTCAGTGTTCCAAGATTCATTGTTTATACAGCACACCAGTGCTCCATGCAATACGTGCCCTCCTTAATACCCACCATCCATCCTCCCAATCCCTCCCTTCCAAAAGCCTCAGTTTGTTTCTTAGAGTCCACAGACTCTCATGCTTCATCTCCCCCTCCTTTAAATGTTTGGTAGAATGCCCTTGTAAAGCCATCTGGTCTTGGAATTTTGTTGGTTTGGGATTTTTTGATTACTGATTCAGTTTTTTAAATGGTGATCAGTCTGTTCAAATGTTCTATTTCTTCCTGTTTCAATTTTGATAGTTTATAGTTTTCTAGAAATTTATCCATGTCCTCTAGGTTGACCAATTTGTCAGCATATTGATTTCTTAATATTCTCTTATAATTGTATTTCTTTGATGTTGGTTTTATTTCTCTTCTCTCATTTATAATTTCATTTACTGGAGTTCTTTCCCATTTTTTTCTTAATGAGTATGGCTAGATTTTACCAATTTTATCCTTTTTTTTTTTTCAAAGAACCACCTCATTCAAAGAAACCAGGTTTCATTGACCCTTTGTATTGTTTGCTTTTTTTAGTTTATATATCATTTGTTTCTGCTCTGATCTTTATCATGTCCTCCTTTCTGCTGGTTTGAGGTATTGTTTGTTTCTCTTTTCCTGCTTCTTAGGTGTAAAGTTACATTGTTTATTTGAGATTTTTATTGCTTCTTGATGTAAGCCTGTGTTGCTATAAACTTCCTTTTAGAACTTCTTTTTGCTATGTCCCAAAAGTTTTGAATCATTGTGCTTTTGTTTTAATGTGTTTCCATGTTCTTTCTTATAACTTTTTTTAATTTCCTGATCGACACATTCATTCTTTAGTAGCATGTTATTTAACCTCCATGTATTTGTGGACTTCGCAGATTTTTTTTTCTTGTGGGTGACTTCTAGTTTCATAGTGTTGTGGTCAGAAGAGATATGTGGTATGCTTCAATTTTTTTCAGTTTGTTAAAGCTTTTTTGTGATCTCATATATTATTTTTTTTTAAGATTTTTTTTTAATTTATTTGACAGAGATCACAAGTAGTCAGAGATGCAGGCAGAGAGAGAGGAAGGGAAGCAGGCTCCCTGCTGAGCAGAGAGCCTGATGCGGGGCTGGATCCCAGGACCCTGAGATCATGACCTGAGCTGAAGGCAGCGGCTTAATCCACTGAGCCACCCAGGCACCCCTCATATATTATTTATTCTGGGAAATAGTCCATGTGTACTTGAAAAGAATGTGTATTCTGCTCTTTTAGGATGAAATGTTCTGAATATATTGGTTCAGTCTATCTGGTCCTGTGTGTTATTCAAAGCCATTGTTCCCTTGTTTATTTTCTTTTTAGATGATCTGTGCATTGCTCTTAAGTGGGATGTTCAAGTCCACTACTATAATTAGATTATTTTCCTTTAGTTCCTTTATGTTTGTTATTAACTGTTTCATGTATTTGGGTGCTCCTGTGTTGGGTACATAAATATTTAGAGTTGTTCTTTCTTCTTGTTGAAATATCCCCTTAATGGTTGTATAGTACCCTTCTTTGACTCTTCTTACAGTCTTTGCTTTAAAGTATGTTTTGTCGAATATAAGTATTGTTATTCCAGCTTTCTTTTGACATCTATTTGCATGTTAGATGTTTCTCTGTCCCCTCACCTTCGATGTGTAGGTGTCTTTAGGTCCAAAATGAGTCTCTTTTAGGCAGTAAGCTGGGTCTTATATATTTTTTTAATCCATTCTGATACCCCATGTCTTTTGATTGGAGCTTTTATTCCATGAACATTCAGGCTAATTGTTGATAAATATGTATTTATTGCCAGTATACTCTCTATTTTATGGTTATTTCTGATTCCTCTGATTTTTCTTTCTCTCTTCCATGGTTTGCTGGTTTTCTTTAGTGATATGTTTGGATTTCTTTGTATTTTCTGCATATCTATTATAGGTTTTCTAATATGGTATTACCATCAACTTTGTATATAGCATCTTCTGCATGTAGCTCTATATTATTTAATGGTTTGGACCAGTTTATTCTTCTCCTCTCTCTGTGTTAAGGATATGGTTTCATATTTTATATCTTTTTATTTTGTGGGTTCCTTGTCTAATTTTTAGAGAAATACTCGTTTTTGCTGCTTTTATGTTTCCTACCTACATTCTGTCACTTTTAGTCTTTCCTTTCCACTCAGAGTCCCCTTTAATAGTTCTTGCAGGTCTGGTTTAGTTATCATGAACTCCTTTACTTTTTGTCTGGGAAACTTTATCTCTCCTTGTAGTCTGAGTTAAAGCCTTGTTGAATAGAACATTACTGGCTGCAGATTTTTCCCATTCAAAACTTTGAATATATCATGCCCGTCTCTTTTTGCTTGCAGAGTTTATGCAAATAAATCCCTTGATAGCCTGATGGTGTTTCCTTTGTATGTAACTGTCTACTTTTGTCTTGCTGCTTTTAATTTTTTATCCTTTATCACTGTATTTTGTCATTTAATTATAATATGTCTTGGTGTAAATCTGCTTTGTTGACTTTGTTGTGGTTTCTCTTTGCCTACTGGATCTCTTTCCTTGCCCAATTAGGGAAATATTCATCTGTTATCTCTGAAAGAAATTTTCTGTGCCCTTTTTTTTCCCTCTTCTACTTCTGGGACTCCTATAATGTGAATATCATTACATCCATGTTGTCACCGAGTTCTCTGAGTCTATCCTTGTTTGTATATATATTTTTTTCATTTTTTCAGGTTGATTACTTTCCATCACTCTGTCTTCTGGGTCATTAATTCATTCCTCTCCTCCCGGCATGGTGTTCATTCCATCAAATGTGTTTCTCATTTTGTTTATTGAGCTCTGTCTCTCTATTCTGTTATTCCTTATCTCTGTTTTAAGAGTCTTCTTTATGCCTTCCACTATTTTTTTTTTAATTCCAGTTAGTGTCCTTTTTATCTTTAATTTAAATTCTCTATCATGCATGTTACTTAGATCCATTTCACTTAGATCTCTGGTCATGGTCTTGTCCTGTTCTTTAATTTAGGACAAATTCCTGTCTTTTCATTTTTCTGTTTCTGTGTTAAGAAAGTCAGCTATGTCTCCTGTTCTGGAGGATAGTGGCCTTATGAATAAGACATCTGAGTGTTCCCTGTTCCCTAGTGCCTGGAGCTTCCAGGAGTGTCTCTAATACGTGCTGTGTGTGCTCTATTATTGTGTCGTGGCCACTTTATTCTTTAGGGCAATTGCTTGCAGAGGTTTTCTTTGCCTGTTGTTGGCAGTGTTTTATCCTTGGCCTAAATGTGGCAAGTTTTAACTAGGCGTGCTCCAGTCTGCTTTTGCTACCACCTACAGAACCAAGACCCTGCAGATCTCCCTGGTTGAGACACATGTTTGGATAGGGGTTTGGGCACTGAGGGGCCCTCTGTACTGCGACTGAGGCAGGTGTAACTAGGAGGGACACTTCCCCCAGAGCATGGGGGGCATGATCTTGTGTAACCAATTTAGGTAGTGTGGAGGCTGTGCTGGTTCCTGCAGATGGCTCTTTTTTTATGCTGAAGGGCTGGGAAGGTAATTGATGCCTGCCAGTTCCTTTGTTCCTGGAGGTGTCTCTCTGTGAATGCTGCCTCTCTGTGACATGCTCTGAGATGAGCAAATAACCACTGCAGTTTTCTTCCAGGTGCTCTTCAGATCACTGTTTCCACACTAAATGTCCACAGGCTGTTTGCTCTGCCTTCTCTCTAAGAGCAGTGGTTCTAGGCTCTCCCCAAGCCCTGCCCACTGACCTTTAAGCCCAGCTGGTTGCAGGCACTTCTGAAATTTGTCCCCTCACACTTTCTAAGCCACTTGCTATGGAGATTTTTTTTCCTCTGTGCTCTTGTTTCTCTGTCACCCTTCTCCAAGATTGTACCTCCCTGTCTACCATAGTGGCCATCTATTTCTCTCCCAAACCTAAGTCTCCATACCTTTTACTTTCTTTAATATGGCCTCCTTTCTGCCTTTAGTTGTAGAGTTTGTTCTGCCAGTCTTCATGTCAATTTCTGTGACTTAGGATGATTTAATAGTTACCTAGTTTCATTCCTGGGACAGGATGAGCCTAGTGTCCTCCTACTCTGCCACCATCTTCCCCTTTCTCTGTTCTAGAATGGTTTGCAGGTTTTAGACTCTGATAATCCACAGTTCACCATATTCCCACAAGTATATATCCTGTCAGTTTTCTAAATACCTGTCAATTAAAGAATATTTTTGTGGAGATGAAACATGTTACAGCATAACAGTGGAGCCAAACCATTGCTAGCCCATGCTTTTTCTTCACACATGTGTATTCTAGAACCCTTTACCCACTTGTCATGGCTAATGTATTATATGAAAATCATTCTAAGTTCACCTGTAAAGGAGAGAAATATGCCAGTACTATTCATCCTTATCATATATTATTCAAAATTGATTATACAGAATACTTTTGGTATTTATCATTTCCACATTTCACATGCAATCCCAAAGGTCCAAGACATGGAAAACAGTAGTGATTATGAGCACAGATTTAAGTGTAAGACTTGGAACAGAATCCTAGATCCAACATTTGCTAGTTCTCTTACTTGGGACAAATTATCTAATACCAGGACACCTAGGTGGCTCAGTGGGTTAAGCCTCTCTCTATATAGATAATCCTAAAGAATTAAACAGAACAAAACAAAAAAAACCTTAGACCTGGGGCACCTGTGTGGCTCAGTGGGTTAAAGCCTCTGCCTTTGGCTCAGATCATGATACCAGGGTCCTGGGATCCAGCCCTGCATTGGCTCTCTGCTCAGCAGGTAGCCTGCTTCTTCCTTTTTCTCTGCCTGTCTCTCTGCCTACTTGTGATCTCTGTCTGTCAAATAAAGAAATAAAACCTTTTAAAAAATTATCTAATACCATAAGCCTGTCTTCTGATCCACAAAGAAGGGAACAATAGTGTTTTTCTCACATAGTTGTAAGGATTAAATGAGATGCTGCATGTAAAGCACCAAGTACCATGTCAGTCACATGCTAAATTCTCAGTGAGTGTTAGAAAATATCATTTGCCCAGAGAAATTAGCCATTTTTCTGATAAACAAGTCTTTCCATTGAGCACGCTTTGGGAGCACACCATTTAGCTAGAGAGCTTAGCCATAGCTACCACTTACCACCATACAGAATATGTTGGTTATACTAGACAGAGAACTTGGTAGTTTATAGTCATTCATATACATTATTAACAAAAATTATGTTATTTTAGGATAGCAAATTCCTAAAGACATGGACCTCTTCGAAATCTGATGAAAGAAGAATAAAATCTCTCACATTCTCCCAGGATTAATATCTCTCTCAAGCAGATTTTGCCAAATCTGGCTCTCCATCTATTTTGTAAATTTCACAAGCCAAGAATGATTTCTACATGGTTTAAATGGTCGGGGAAAAAAAAGTATTTTGTGACAAGAAAACATTATATGAAAGTCAAATCTTAGTGTCTATAAATAAAGTTTTATTGGAATACAGCTGCACTCCTTCATTTATTGTTTGTGGTTGCCTTCATACTACAATGGCAAAGTTGAGCACTTGCAAAGGAGACCTTATGGTTTACAAAGTCACAATATTTACTCTCTGGCCTACAGCAGAAAAAGATTGCTGGTATTTCTTTTAGAAGGATGAGGTGTACCATAAATATATGACTCATCCTCCCTTTATAATATTTGCCAGCTGTTCTATGGGTCAGGAGACTAAATAGCCAAGCTCCAAACATCTGAAGGGGCAAAACCAAATTTTCTAGTCTTTTTTAGCCAGGGAAACAGAAACTCATCAGGCTCTCAGTCAGCATCTTTGGTGTTTGCTATACCTGAGGAAAAGAGAGGAACAAGTGGTTGATTGACTCTTAACACTTGGTTTCAGCTCAGTATCTGATTGGATTAAGATGATAAGCACCTTACCCTTCCTAAAGAGGAAAGGGTCTACTTTCTCATAGAAGATACCATCTGGAGCTTCTATGGTTCTTTTATACACAGTGTCCACCATGCAAACAAACAAAATATTAGTTATGCAAAGAGGCAGAAGGATGACTGACAGGCAGAAAGATGTGACTGACAAACAAGAAAATAACAGTAGACCTACAGGTGCTCTAAATATTGAAGTTTGTAGAAGAGGATTTTAAATTAACTGATTAATATGTAAAATGGAAAATATGAACAAGTAAAGATAAAAAATGGATAATTTCACAGAAATTGAGATCTACTTAAAAAATCAAGTGGATATTCTAGAAGTGAAAAACATAGTACCTGAAATTAAGGACTCATTGGCTAAATATAACAGCAGACTATATACAAAAGAGAACAGAATTAATGAGCTCAAATACAAGTAAATAGAACGTAGCCAAAGTGAAGCACAGGAAGAAAAAAGAATGAAAATAACAAGAGTGTGAGAAGGTAAATTGCAGTGACTAGTCTCAATTACTTAGAAGCTCAATGCTGAATATCATCTCAATTTTATACAAAGAAACAAATAGAATTTATAACAATACTAACTTCACTCAGAAATTTATTAGTGATCTGTCCCATTTTTATATCTAACTTGCTCAGAATATAAAAGATAATTTTGTGAACTAAATTATCAGTGAGTAGATATCACATGATGGCTATTTAAGAAAATTTATTGTTATTTTATGACTTTAAACATCTTTATCCTTTCCTGTTTGTTGTAACACCAGCTTTTAAGTTTTTATTTAAATTCCAGTTAGTTAAATACAGTGTAATACTAATTTCAGGCTTCCAGTATAGTGACTCAGCACTTCTGTACAAAAACCCAATGCTCATCATAACAAGATAACACCAGCTTTTTAAAATCTAAAAAACTAAGTATGAAAGCTGCTTTTTAATGAAAGATTAAAAATATGATAAAGTACAAAGAAAAACATTCTAATGGGTTAAGATTGAGATTCAAGAAGAGTTATTACTGTTAACCCTTTGGGAGGAGAGAGCTCTTGATCAGCTCAAGGGGTGAAGAAATTTCTAAGAGGAAAGATGTAATCCTTAGTTACTCAAAATAGCAGGAGATGAATCTTTTTTAAAAGGCAGAAAACAAATGACCTAGGCTAAGTGGTTCTAAACTAGAGAGATCCATGTTACAGTTACTGAAGTTGTTTGTTTTCTAAAATTCACTTTACTCAAGGATTATAAATTAGAATCTTCAGAGGTGAAGCCTCTAAGCAGATGGATTGTAGGCAAAGGTCCACAGGTAGTTCTCTGTGTGTATTCCTCTAGTTAATAATGTCTGACATAAGCTGTGGATAATTTAAAATTCTGAGGCCTTTCAATAAATTTTGAAAGGTAGGTCAATGGAACGTTTCAATTTGGGTGAGCTGAAGTTATGACTAGACTTTGGACAAGAATATATATTAAGGAAATAAGTAGAAATGTTAGAGAACTTAGTCAACTGATTGGCATTGTTAAGCAAATTAGGCACATTCAGACTTATGTAAAATATTTGTTATACACTTAGTGCAATACGTTTGATAAAGAAGAAAATGTTTCCTAGGATGCTTTTCATTTGTACTGAGGAAACACTTCCACCAGGTGGCAGTAAAGATACATTTGAGAAAGAAGCCGAATGAGTTTCTTAAACTTTTTGTGTGTGATGGATCTCTTCTCAGAATAATGCTTTTAAGTCGATAAAACAAAATATATGATATGTGTTTCTTTAAATGTATTAAACAACAGTGCCTAAAAGATCTAATAAAATCCATATTTTTGAAGTAGTGGTAAGTATAAATATTTCAAAGTATTTGCAACTGCAGCATGATATGAAAATATTTGTGATATCTGTTAGTGACAAAATCTGAGGTCCTCCTAATACTATTGTGTGTTTGTTGCCTACATTCATTACTGAAGAAAATATTTATTTTCAGTCCGAAGTTAATGAAAATGAAGACAAATTTCCTACACTTAAATTCATAGATCATATGAATTCTGTCCCTAGACCCCCCAAAGGATCCCATATTAAGAATTTCTATCCTAAAAAAAGTTTCTCTTCTATGGAGAACTATATGAGTGTATGGATAGTGATTACTTATGATCTGGGTTTTTAAAGATATATTTGGTAGTGAAGTTACGTATAGGTATATGACACTTTATGAAATAGAAAGTTTCTGAAGAGATAGACATAAAATAAATTATTATATGTAAATCTGTTTTTCCCCTTTGTTTTCATAAAATTGGAAATTAAATTCCTCTCTGGGAAAAAGATATTTCCCAAATATAACTAAATTATTTTAAATCAGATTTTGAAAAAAAAAATTTCTGAAAAAATGTTTTTAATCTTACATCACAAAGTAAATATAAAAATAGCTATTTCTTGCCTACTTACCACGCACAGGGTATTATATGCAGCACTTTGTATTATTATATTGAATACTAAAATAATCGTATGACATTGTTACTACTTTAACCCCCATTTTATAAGAGTCAGGGTGGTTGTTTTGGGAGTCAGACTAACCTGGATTCAGAACTAGCTCATTTATGAGCTAAGTGAGATGGGTAAATTTTCTTAACATCTGTAAATTAAAATGTCCTTTTCTATAAAACAAGGATAATATAAAAGTATTATCTGTCTCGTTATTTTCATGTATTATCTCATTATCTGAGATATTATATATATCTTATTATCTTAGATAATACATGAAAATAATGTAGTATCTTACCTGTCACACAGTTTATCAAGATCACCAATGATCTGCACGTTGCCAAATCCAGTCCATTTTCTTTTTCTTTTTTAAGATTTTATTTATTTATTTGAGTGACAGATCACAAGTAGGCAGAGAGGCAGGCAGAGAGAGAGGAGGAAGCCGGCTGCCTGCTGAGCAGAGATCCCGATGCGGGGCTCGATCCCAGGACCCTGGGATCATGACCTGAGCCGAAGGCAGGGGCTTTAACCCATTGAGCCACCCAGGCGCCCCTCCAGTCCATTTTCAATCTCCATCTTATGCAATCTATCAGTAACTTTTAACACAGGTGATTACTCCCTCTTCCTTGAAACAAATCTCCTCACTTGCCTTGTGGGATAGCACTTGCTCTTGATTCTCTGACTTCACTGACTGGCTGTTCCTTCTCAGCCTTTTCTGATACATTCTCCTAATTTTCTTAAATTCAGAAGAAATGGAGTATCCAAAGGACTCATTCTTTAAACCTCTTCTCTGATGCTCTAGATGATCTCATAGTTCCATAATTTTAAATGCCATCTGTAAATTAGTACCATAAAATTTATAAAGCAACCAAGATCTCTCCTGAGCTCCAGAGACTCACATTTCCAACAGATTACTCATCATTTGTACTCAGATGTTTAGTTAGCAGTGCAAAATTTAGCACATCCACAACTTGACACTTAATTTGCCTTCCCCCAGATATGCTTCTCCCACATTATTCCCTATCACAGTAAGTGTCAACTCCATCTTTCCAGTTTCTTAAGTTAGATTCTCTCTCACACAACATATTCAGTCCACTTAGGAAATCCTGCCCATTCCATCTTCAGAAGTTATCCAGAATCCAGTCTCTTTTTACCACCTCCATTGCTACTGGTCTCTGTGCTTCCACGCTCATTTCCCTGTAGTCTTATCCCTACAGACAAGAGTGATTTTTTTTTAAGATTTTATTTATTTATTTGAGAGAGACGGATAGGAGGAGAGAACATGAATAGGAAGGAGAGGGAGGCGCAGGCTTCCCACTGAGCAGGGAACCCAACATGGGTCTCAATCCCAGGATCCTAGGATGATAACCTGAGTTGAAGGCAGACGCTTAACCGACTGAACCACCCAGATGCCCCAAGAGTGATCTTTTAAAAAAGTAAAACATCATGCCAATTCTCTGCTCAAAACTGTCCATCTAGCGGGGCGCCTGGGTGGCTCAGTGGATTAAGCCGCTGCCTTCGGCTCAGGTCATGATCTCAGTGTCCTGGGATCGAGCCCCGCATCGGGCTCTTTGCTCAGCGGGAGCCTGCTTCCTCCTCTCTCTCTGCCTGACTCTCCGCCTACTTGTGATCTTTCTCTCTGTCAAATAAATTAATAAAATCTTTAAAAAAAAAACAACTGTCCATCTAGCATTAAAATAAAAGAGAAACACCTTACCATGGACCTGTATGGCTTAGCCTTCTATTGTTTTCTGATCATGTCTCCTAACACTCTCACTGTACCCACCATCACCACATCTTACCTATTCTGTTCCAGCCATACTGACCATTTTGTGGTTCCTCAGGCATGGCCTCAGGTCCATTATACTTTCAAGACATTTTCCTCTGATAGCTACAGGGCTCAAATCCTTACCTCCTTCAGTTCTTTGCTCAGTTACCACCTTTTTTTTTTTTTTGAAGGCCACCCTGTAAATTGCCCAAGTGCTCTATATGCCCCTCCCTGTTTTTTTTTGTTTGTTTTGCATAGCACTTACCACCATCTGATATATCTTTTACTTAATTTATTGTCTGTGTTGCCAAACTTAAATGTTAGGTCCATATCAACAGATATTTTACTTGCTTTATTCACTGCTGTATTCCTAGTACCAACAATTCATTTGTGAAATGAATGACTTTTTTTCATTTTAATACTTTATCAGGTGCTACACAGTTTATGCCTGACCCCAAGCTCATGGATCATGGACAGTCCCATCCAGAAGATGTAGATATGTACAGCACTAGAAGCTAAAATACTCTGCGTAGAGAACTACAAGATGTATGAAGTTGAAAATAATGATGGAAAAATCATGTAAAGGGTAACTGATACAGAGTATAACTTTTTTGGGGGGGGTATAACTTTTAAACAAAGCTTTTCTCTCACATCTTCTAATGTAATGTACAGTTTGACCAATCACATAAGAGATTAAAACACAAACTGTGAATTTAATCCAAACAATATTAAGTAATTGATGAAGAGGCAGAAGTATTGGGATGCATTTAATGATTTTTAAGGTGTGTTTATAAAAAACTAGAGTAAATATATAAATACTTATGAAATATGTATGTGTATATATAAATATTTATACAGATACATGCACATATTTGCTTTAGCTTTTTCAAATTAATGTTAGCTAAATTAGAATGGTGTGTAGAAGGATGTGTCCCCTCCTTTTTTTTTCATACCCCGGAGCTGGAATAAAATATCCATTATTTTACGACACTTGGGCTTGGTTTTGTCTCTTTGTTTTATAAATGGCAACTCCTCTTAAATGTCCAAAAACACTTTTTTTAAGAGGACCATAGTCTACAAGGCACCACAATGCTGCCTAGTAATCCTACTGGTTCCTTTAGGTGGTTTCCTGTTCTGTTCCCCAGGAGAGATATTACACACCTTCTATTCTTAAGCCTTCTATACCTGCCGAAGATGACTGTCTGTTATGTAGAGGGGAAACATGAGCTTTATGACCATTTCAACTTCTTCCCCTCTACCTTCAAGACTTACCTCTTTCTAGCCATGCATCCCCTTCATCTAAGGCCAATGCTTATTCGTGTTCCTGATCTCCTTCTTTGCCATGTTTTTCAGTACCATACTCTATCCTGTTTAATCTTTACCTTTTGGTTTCTCTTTTCATTAATTTCTTTTCCTCAATCTGTAAATAGATTCAGATCTTCTTTGTCCAAAAACAAGAATAACAAAAACATTTCTTTAACCCTGCCACTTCCTCTCAAGCTGCCTTTCCTTTCTCTTTCCTATGATTGCCATACTTTGGGAAAAAACAGTGTCCCTTTCTTACTTCCACAGTTTTGGTTCCTCTCTAACTTTCTGACTCCCTGACCTCTTTACCTATTTGAATTTTCTGTAATTATTGACTCTTAAACACTCCCTCCCTGAAACTCACTCCTCCCTTTGCTCTCTGTTATTCCTGCTTATCTTGTCATTCTTCATTCTCTTGCTCTGAATCAAAATGCTGTGGTTCTTCAGGTTGCATTCCTAGTCATCTTTTCTCATTTTATATGCTCTCTCATTTTCATTCAATATACTTTACTGGCTGTAGCCACCATTTATATTTCCTTATCATTTATGTTTCCAGATCCCATATTTCTCTAGAGCTATATACCTATTTTCTAATTATTTATTAATACATCTACCTTATATGCCATAGGTGTCCCCAATGTTAATATGTCTAAGACTAAATTGCTTCTGCCTCTCTTTTCTTCAATTTCTGTGTTTTTCAAATCTACTCAACCTTTTCTACTCTTCTCTAATCCTTGCTTCCATTCAAGTTTTTATCACCACCTTCCTGAATTATTACAATAGTCCTTCATCTGCCCTCCATCAATCTTGCTTTCTGTCACTTGAGAATGTGTTGTCTCTGCAGGTAACAGTAAACCAGTTCACAGTCAATGAGACTCTATATAAAAATCTGGAATTGGGCAGTACAGGGTTCATTCAGTAGCTCATTAGTGCCATCAAGGACCTAAACGTATTCTCTTTTCACTCTGCTCTTTAGTATGTCAGCTTGTCATCTTATGGTCACAAAGTGGCTGTTGTTGCTCTAGGGAACATATACACATTCAGTGTAGGAAGAAAAATTAGGGCAAACCCTACTAGATGTTTCTGACCCTCTCTTATCAAAAAAGTAAAATGCTTTCATAGAGTGCCTCTCAGAATTCTTATCTATATCTTGACTAGAACTTACCATGTAGCCACCTTAGCTCAAGGCAAATGGGCAAATCATATTTTTTTTCCTATGGTGAGGAAGTCAAGGAGAAAGGGATATGGAATGGGTGTTGAGTTTCAGCTAACTTATATTGTCTACTACCCTATTCTTCTAATCCATCTGTCGTATTATGGCATAATTGCCTTTCTAACAACTATTATGGTTAGTTGTCTCTGAAATCTTCCAGTGGTTCATCATTGCCTATATAGTCATCAAATGAAGACTCCTAAGCATGACATATAAGGCCCTTCACTTATGGTCCCAATTCAACTTTAATCCTATCTTTCCTCTCCTTTCCTACCCTACTGCCAGTGTATATTTTATCTATAATATAATATAATAATATAATGTTCATTGCTCCATGAACATGCTTTGTTATTTTAAGTTGGGTTTTTTTTCTGTCTGTGCTTGTATTTCCTCTTAGAATTTTTTTTTTTTCTGTATAATCCTTTTCCATATTCCAACTTCCTCCTCATCCTTCAAACCCAATTCTGGTGTCACCTTCCTCCATCATCCAAGGTAGGATTAAAATGCTCTCTATTCTGCCTTCCTTTGTACTTCATAGCTGTGACAACCCATCCAATTTATTATTAAAACTAAAACTAGTATTTTTTCACAGACAAGATTCCTTGTGGGTATGACTAAATCATTTTTGTGCAGCTTTTATGCTCATGAAATACATAGCAGAAACTTGTGTTCTATGCTTGCAACACAGGATACAAAAGTAATTATACTCCTATCAAAAGGTTTATATTTCTACTAGAAAGGAAAGAAACATATGCATAGACGGTATTACATATAGTATTTTCCCTCAGATAAATACAACCAAAGAGCTGTAAATGCTCAGAGATAAAATACAGTTCAGAAATAAACTGTAGTTCTGAGATGATCTTAAGGGGTCAATGGTACTTGAACTACTCAGGGTAGGGAAATAGTTCACTTACTAGTGTTTCATAAGTAAGCTCCTCAAAATTTACCTTCAGTATTTTAAATGAATTTTTTGTAACTCATCTGTTTATAATAAAACAAATCCATATTTCATCAATTCTAAGACATGTTATTTACCTCTAAGAAAAAAGTGCTACCAGTGGGTAATTATACTTATCCCAGTTTCAGCTATGTTAAGATGTGAAAATATAAATATCTTAAATTTAGTGAGATATGGTAGTTAAAAAATAAATATTCTAACACCAACTATAAAGTGATTCTTGATTTATCTACTCTTTTGATTTCATCAGCTCCGCTACTAGTCATTAGTATATTTGGATAAAGGAAGGTTGATCATATCTGTCAAATCTGTTTCAAAGTAAAAGATCTGCTCAAACCAGAGTTTCATCACTTGCTGTATTGTACAACACTCAAAGTCAAACTGCTGTTGGACTCAGGTGACATTTGAATGTTGGAGCATGTATTGGGACAAGTTGAAATGGGTCATCTTTCACTCTTCCTTTGCCATATCCATGAGTTCTTCTCTGTTAAACCTGAATAGATGCCAGCCCTCTTCAGAAGAAAGGTCTAAGGCCCCTCGACGAGTGTAGTAGTCAATAGAAGCCTGGTTCCAAATGACAACAAGAAAATGCATGCAGTTACATTGGCTTCTGATGGCTATCTGTTTAAAAACAAATAAAAGTTATTTTTAATTGAAAGCATAGTCTTTATTAACACATTTATTTTATTAAAAGTCTATATGCAAAGCACTATGTCTATATAATACTTCCAAATAATAATACAATAGTTAACTCTAGGACTTGCCTAAAGCTGTAAGAAGAAAAAGAAATTCTGTTGAATTTTAAAACTCTTTCTTTGAAAAGTCCAAAAATGATTTGCAAAGTCTACGCATTGGTTTTTCTACAAATCCAATTCAGTTTTTCTCTTTATGGAAAAAAGCCATATGATACAGTAATTCCACTACTGAGTACTAATTCAAAAAGATATATGCACCCCTATGTTTACTGTAGCATTATTTACAATAGCCAAGCTAAAGAGAAGCAACCTTTGTGTTCATCAACAGATGAATGGATAAGAAGATGTGGTATGTATATTTACATACATATACACACACAATGGTATATTTCTGAGCCATAAAAAGAACAATATGTTGCCATTTGCAACAACATGGATGTATCTAGAGGGTATAATTCTAAGTGAAATTAAGCCAGAGAGAGACAAATACTTTGTAATTTCACTCATGTAGAATTTAAGGATCAAAACTAATGAACAAAGAAAAAAGTCAAACAGAACAACATTCTTAAATACAGAGAACAAACTGGTGATTGCCAGATCCTAAAATTTTCATATTCATTTCCAAAGTACAAAAGGATCTTATTTTTATACTATGCTTTTTTTTTCAAGTACAATTAACATTGTATAATGTTATATTAGTTTCAGGTATACAGTATAATAAATGATTCAACAGTTTTATGTATTTCTCATCACTTATCAAGTTAAGTGTACTCTTAATTCCCTTTATCTATTTCACCCATCCCCTCCACGCACCTTCCCTCTGGCAATCACCAGGACCCTGGGATCATGACCGGAGCTGAAGGCAGACACTTAACTGAGCCACCCAGGCACCCCTTTTTAAGAACCCACTCTAAAAGCAGTAAATTTTTATCCTCCCCCCACGATTTTATGTATAATATGTCCTACTTCATGCCCTTCCATTTTCTGAATCCTTTGACTTGGTATTTTTAGATACACTTGGTCTTAACTGCTTTTGTGCTTTAACCTCCATACTGGTTTTATAAGTGATTGATCTGTGGCTTTTATTTTGTTTGTATTTAACTAAAGCTTTTTCCTTTCATAATTTCTTACTCCTGATTATCATGTTTTCTTTCTACTCGAAGAATTCTCTTTACTGTTTTTTCTAAGGCTGGTTAAGTTGTGATGAACTGCTGTGCTTTTCATTTGTCTGGGAAACTCTTTATCTCTATTTCTGTTCTGAATGATGACCTTGCTGGATAGCCATGAAATGAGTATTCTTGATTGCAAGTGTTTTTCTTTTCATCACTTTGAATATATCATACCACTCCTTCCTGACCTACATGGTTTCTGCTGAAAAATCAGCTGATGGCCTTAAGGGGGTTCCCTTGTATGTAACTTTTCTCTTACTGCTTTTAAAATTCTCTCTTTTCAGTACTTTCTTGCCATTTTAATCATTATGTGTGTTGGTATGGATCTCCTTGTGTTGATTTTCTTGGGGACTCTCTGTGCCTCCTGGATCTGAATGTCTGTTTCTTTCCCCAGATTGGAGAAGTTTTTAGTTATTATTTCTTCAAATAAGTTTTCTGTCCCCTTCCCTCATTTCTCTTTTTGGGATCCACTTAGTGTGAATTTTATTAGGTTTGATGATGTCGCTGAGTTCCCTAACCATATTCTCATTTTTAATTATTTTTTTTTCTTTTTCCTCTTCAGCATTGTTGCTTTCCAATACTGTCTTCCCACTCACTGATCTGTCTTCTGCCTCCTCTCATCTATTGATTCCCTCTAGCCTGCTTTTCATTTCAGTAATTAAATTCTTCATCTCTGATTGGTTCTTTTTTGTTTTCTATTTCTTTGTTGAAGGTTTCCTTATGTTTTTCCACTTTTCTCAAGTCCATTATCTTTATGACCATTAGTTTGAATTCATTACCAGGTATATTCTTTATTTCCATTTCATTTAGCTTTTTTGCTGTGGTTTTGTCCTGGTCTTTCATTTGGGATATATTCCTCTGTTTTATTTTGTCTAATTCTCTATGTTTGTTTATATGTATTAGCAAAATCAGTTACATCTCCTATCCTGAATGTAGTGGTCTTACAAAGAAGAGGTCCTGTGGTTTCCTGTAGCACAATGGCCCCTGTTCACCAGAATAGGTACTTCATGGGTATCCTCTCTGTGGTTTGTGTGCCCTACTGCTGTGGCTAAGCCTCATTTGCTTTCAGTCCATTCTTTGAATTTTGTGGGCCGTGTTTGGTCTTGTGTTGTTCAGGGCCATTCTGCGGCCATAGGCTTATAGTTGGACATTGTCAGCAGTCAGACTAAATGCCTGCCCTAAGCCCAGTTTGCTGGGGCTCTAGTCATACCAGACTGCAGAGTGTTTTCCCTATGTTGTCTTCTAAGAGGCTTCTGTTGGTGGGCAGGGGCTGTAAACAAATTAGATGCTATCCCGTTTGTCTCTTAGGGCTGTGGTAGCACCAGCCTGCAGGGTGCTCTCCTGCCTTGAGAGGCTTTTATTTGTTGGCAGGGCTGGCAGACCAGATGTCTATTGCCAAGCTTCCATGCAGTGACCCCAAACTGTACAAGTCTCTCTATTTGCTACCCCTGAGGGGTTTTTGTTGTTGGACAGAGCCAGTTATCATATCAGGTGCCTGTCCCCCAGTCTATGTGTTGATACTGCAGACCCACTGATCAGCAATACACTCTCTGCACTGTCAGTTACATGGTTTAGCTGCTAGGACTTCAGTCAAACTGATGTCCAGGGTTATCTTTCCCTCTCCCCGAGGCAGGAATCATTTTGGATTGGTGCAGGTCACTGCCAGAGCTGCTTAAATAAGACCTGGCAGGAGCTGCTTTGGAGGGACTCCTGCTGAGTGGAGTGAAATGGATGGAGTGGATCCACAGGAGAATATGGGGTAGGATGCATGGTATTAGCAAGGTAGGTGCAGTATATCCTGTTTCCCACAGGTATCCCACTCTCTAGGCTGGGAAGTAGGGATTTAGTGAGAAGAGAAATGGTTCCCACCAGCACATATTCTGAGATTTGTAAAGAAATCCTCTTGGATACCTTGTGCATTTTTCATATTGCTGCTTCTATGCTCTATCTTTGTGGGGTTGTTTTGTTATGCTGTTTCTTTAAGGTCGGGGACTCTATTTCCTGTTGCCCTCTCACTCTCAGTGCTAAGCCCACTGACTTTTTTTTAAAGATTTTATTTATTTATTTGACAGGGAGATCACAAGTGGGCAGAGAGGCAGGCAGAGAGAGAGGAGGAAGCAGGCTCCTTGCTGGGCAGAGATCCCGATTCGGGACTAGATCCCAGGACCCTGAGATCACAGCCTGAGCCCTGAGCTAAAGGCAGAGGCTTAACCCACTGAGCCACCCAGGTGCCCCAAGCCCACTGATTTTTAAAGCTCCCGTAGTTAAGCCCAGCTGGTTGTAAAAACTCAAGAAGTTAAGCTCCATGGTCTTCAAAGCCAAATGTTATGGGAACTTGTCTCCAATGCAGATCCCTCATGCCTAGGTTTCCTGGTGTGGATCTGATCCTCTCCTTTCTATGTGCTTGTGATGTCTCTCCCACTTGTGCTTAGTCTCCTCAGGAATTTGGTTCTTGACCTTGTCTCTGACTCTCCTACCCTTTTTGATGTGAACTCCTCTCTTTGATTAACTGTGGAATATCTGTTCTGCTAGTCTTTAGGTCATTTTCTGGGTTGATTATACTGATGTGGCTGTTTTCTTGGTGTGTCCCTGGGACAAAATGAGCTTAGGGAGGCTCCTACTCCTCCAACTTCCCAGAAGTCATTTTTATGCTCTTCTTATATTCATACCATGGACCTATTTTATAGGTAAAATTGAAATTGCCTTCTAATCCCCCTCTTGCTTACTTCTGCTTTATAGGAAAGTGGTGTATAGTATGGTTGTGGATTACATACAAATCAATTTTTGATTAAATATAATTCAGATATAACTTATATGACTATCTGATTTGAAAATATGTTTTTAATTGGAATAAAAAGTATGTTTTGAGGATATATTCAGAAGGTGAGAGAAATTATCTAATTTACACCCTGTCAATTAATATTTAATGAAGAAAATTATAACATATAGAATACCAATACTAAATGTAATACATACCTGACTTAACCTCTTCAGCATTTCAGCTCCAATACCTAGACCTTTTAAATAGATAATGAAAAATGACATGAGTTGAAAAAAATTCCACTTAAGTTCATTTGCTTTAATCTTAAATAAGTAAAACATAAAACCCTATATCTGGCTGTTATATATTCTTAATAAGTTATGTTGAAACTCAACTCAAACTCATGAATGTTTTTAATATCTTCTTCCTAATTGTAAAGTGGTTCCAAAGGTAGTAGAAGAGATTTTGTATTTAAAGACTGGTGAAGCAGAAATGAGTCCCTGTCACGCTCGATATAGTATACTTATTATTCATTTTCAGACAACACAATCTAAAATATAAATAGATTTTTTTAAGATAAAAGGGTAGCTGTGATAACTTGGTGTATTCAAACGTTGATAGGAGCCATGAAAGTCATTTTCTAATCTGTGATTGAGTTTTCACCATATGCAAAGATAACTAGGATAATGATCAGTCTCATTAAATAGAAGTGAGTTACATAAACTAATTTAAATACCATATTTATACTGAAGCCCTATCTCTACTCCTTAAAATGTGCCATTTTAACTTCTAAACTGTACGTAGTAATATAAGTATAGCTTGACCTCGGTAAGCTTGTATGACATAAAAGTCCTCTAGGTAAAGTAACTTGCCAATCCAGGGGTCGTATGTAAAATAGTACATGGCAAATCCAACAGTCACTTTGCCTAGAAGAGGGAAGAGAAGGTACGATGAGGTTAATGCTTTGAATCTTAGAATGTTCTTTCCTCTAAAATTGAGTATGTTAGTGATTTCCTTATTAAACTAATAAAAGCTTACTGGACAAAATATCAAACAATAAAAAAATATATATAATGTAGGCTTAAGTCCCTTATAACACAATCTTAAAAAAAGATAAGCCATCTTTTAATAATGTATATTCTTCAAAAATTTTCTATGCATATACAAATACATACCACACATATTCTTTTAAAAAAATGAGTTTGTGTGCTTATGCCCTTCTACTCTATTTAATAGTAATTCTGTACTATCAAACTGTTCTTCATTTTCAGGGTAGAGAAAGTATACTCCAGATTAAATTGGAAGAGGCAGATTTATTTTACCTGATGGTTTTTGTTGATTGTGTACTTCTGCAATTAGGCAGTAGAAAAGGGGATTGTCCCCAAAGCCATCCCTGAGTAAATCTGAAATACAAATTCATATACAGTATGTTAGAAAGTTTATAATAAAGAAAAGGAAGATGGTAGAGTAGGCAGCACCAGAAATTCATCTCTTCACATGTATAACTGTACTGGCAGTGGATATTCTGGAAGTCTAGAGTTTATTTGAACATTTGCAACTTCCAGAGGACAGCTTGGCTGGTAAATTTCAGTTAATGTTGGTTAAATTCAGCTGTCAGCCCACTGGTGGCTTACAAGTCTCCCCTGTCTCCTTGCTTTATGGAAGCAGGTATACAAAACATAAATTGCTGAGTGATTTGCTGGAGCCAGGGTAGGCATTAGGCATTATCCTCCAAACACTAGAGTTCTGTGTTCTGATCATGGATTGCTACTCTGAATGCTGAGGCATGGATTGCTACCCTGAATGTTGAGGTAAGAGCTATGAAGTTGGCCACCATTTTTCCAACCTTCACCAATGAAAGCAGCTTCCAGATGTAAAAAGAGCCACACTTGTTTCGTTTGATATTTAAAACAACCACATATACAGAGAATTTACAAAGCTACTGTGCATGACCAGGGAAAGACAGAGATTTAGAAATGACCTCACAATACCTTAAACATTTAACTCAGGCTGATCTCTTAACAGAGATACCCTATAATAATAAAAACAAAACAAAACCAAAAACAAAAACAAAAACCATTCCTGGTAAAGGGGGAGAATTTTTTTTTTAAGATTTTTATTTATTTATTTGACAGATCACAAGTAGGGAGAGAGGCATGCAGAGAGGAGGAAGCAGGCTCCCCACTGAGTGGAGAGCCCAATGCAGGGCTCGATCCCAGGACCCTGGGATCATGACCCGAGCCAAGGGCAGAGGCTTTAACCCACTGAGCCACCCAGGCGCCCCGAAGGGGGAGAATTTCATTTCCAGAGTTAAAACATATTAAGATTCAAATGTCCGGTTTTCAACAACAACAAGTCACAAGGCATTCAAGGAAACTGGAAGCTATTCCTCATTCAAAAGAATGAAATGAATCAGTAGAAAACGTACCTGAGGAAGCCCACATGTACTAGACCAAGACTAAAAGAGCTGTCTTAAAAATGCTCAAAGAGCTAAAAAAAAAAAAAAAAGAATGCACAAAAACGGGAAACAAATATGTGAATAAAATAAGAATCTCAGTAACAAAATACAAATTATGAAAAAAGAACACCAAAAAATTCTGAAGCTGATAATTATGTACAATAACTGAAGTGACAAATGCACTGTAGAGGAGAAAAATCAGAATTGAACTAGCAGAAGAAAAAAAATCCGTGAATTTGAATATAAGACAATTGAAATTACCATCTCGGGAACTGAAAGAAAAATAATGAAGAAAGTAAACAAGGCCTAAGGGCTTTGTGGAACACTATTGAGTGGGCCAATATACACACTATATGGCAGGTTCTTAGGAGGATGAAAGAGAGGAAAAAAGTATCTGAAGAAATGATGGCTGAAAACTTTCTAAATTTGAATCAGTTAATGTATCTACAAATCCAACAAGCTCAACAAATTTCATACAAAACAAAACTCCATACAAAAACAACTTCACACAAATAAATCCAAAACAAGCAACACCAAGACACATACTTTAACTGCTGAATGACAAAGAGAAAATTTTGAAAGCAGCAAGGGAAAAGGAACTTGTTACCTACAATGGATCCTCAGTAGGATTATCAGCTGATTTCTCATCAGAAACCGTGGAGACCAGAAGGCAGTGGATTGATCTATTCAAAGTGCTGGGGGAGCCTATCAACTGAGAGTTGTATCTCCACCAAAACTGCCCTTCAAAAATGAGGGAGAAATTGAGACATCCCTTGATCACCACCCAAAACAAAAACCTGAGGTATTTCATTATCACTAGACTTCCCTACATAAAATGCTAGTTCTTCAGGTTGACATGAAAGAAAGCTAGATAGTAACTAAAGCCACATAAAGAAATAAAGATAAAACTAAAGGTACCGAGGGGTGCCTGGGTGGCTCAGTGGGTTAAGCCTCTGCTTTCTCTCTCTCTCTGTCAAATAAATAAGTAAATAAAATCTTAAAAAAATAAAAAACTAAAGGTACTGAGTTAAAGGTAAATACATGGGCATTTATATTTTTTTAAAGACTTTTTATTTATTTATTTGACAGACAGAGATCACAAGTAGCAGAGAGGCAGGCAGAGAGAGAGGGGGAAGCAGGCTCCCTGCTGAGCAGAGAGCCAGATGCGGGGCTCGATCCCAGGACCCAGGGATCATGACCTGAGCCAAAGGCAAAGGCTTTAACCCACTGAGCCACCCAGGCACCCCAATACATGGGCATTTAAAAGGACTATAGTTATTTTAATTTGTTTATAACTCCACCTTTTATTTTCTACATCAGTAACATAAAAGGGGGAAATGGAGACATATAAGAGAAGAATTTTATATATTATTGGAATTAAGCTGATATAAATTCAAATTAGATTATTATAACTTTGGGATGTTAAATGTAATTTCCATAATAACCACAAAGAAAATATCTATAAAATATACACATAATGAAATGTGAAGGGAATCAACATATTTCAATACAGAAATCAACAAAACACAAAAGGTAGTACTGGAGGAGATGAAGAACAAAAAGGCTGTATGGCATATAGAAAACAGCAAAAGACAGAAATAAGCATAATGGATTAAAACAAAATTAAATTATCCAACTCTGTGTTGTTTATAGGGGACTCAGTTTAGATTTAAACACACAAATAGAAAGGTTAATAGTGAAATAATGGGAAAAATATTTCATGCAAAGAGTAACCGAAAGAGAGCTGAGGTGGCTGTAGTATATATACACTTTAAGTTAAAACTGTTACAAGAAACAAGGAGGTTGTTTATTAATATTTATGTATTAATATATATTTATTAAGAAAAGGTCAACTCGCCAAGAGGATGTAACATTTATAAACATTTATGTACCAGTCATTAGAGATTCAAAGTATATGAAGCAGATAGTGACAGAATTGAAGCTACCTACACTAATAGTAGGAAACTTCAGGTCTTCAATTTCAGTAATGTATCGAACAACTGGGCAGAAGATAAATAATTTACTAGATTATTTGAACAACAATATAGATCAAATGGACTGAAAAGAAATATACAGTACACTCCACCCAACAACAACATAATGCCCATGTTTCTAAAGTACACATGGAACTTTGTCTAGGATAGGCCATATGTTAGGCTACAAAACAAGTCAATAAATTTTGAAAGATTTAAATCATGCACAGTATCTTCTCCAATCACAGCGGAATGAAACTAGAAATCAACAGCAGAGGGAAACTAGGAATATGACATATATGTAGAAAGTAATGGACTTTTAACCAATAGGTCAAAGAAGAAATCACAAGGGAAATTAGAAAACAGAGATGAATGAAAAAGATGAATGAAAATGAAAATACAACATATGAAACTTATGGAATGCAGTGAAAGCAGTGCTTGGAAACTTACGCTATAAATGCCTACACTAAAAACAAAACAAAACAAAACAAAACAAAACAAAACAAAAAAAACTCAAGTAATACCTAACCTTATACTTTAAGAAACTAGAAAAAAGGAGCAAACTAAGCCCAAAGCTAATAGAAGGGAGTTAATAATAAAGTTTAGAGCAGAGATAAACAAAATAAAGGGGAAAAGTACAATAGAGAAAAATCAGTAAAACCAAAAGTTGATTCTTTGAAAATATAAAAAAACTGGATAAGTAGACTGACAAAAAAGAGAAGATGCAAGTTAACTAAAATCAGAAATAAAGCACCACTACTACTGATGTTATAGAGATAAAAATGATAAATTAATGCTATGAACTTTACTCCAAGAAATTAGATAACCTAGAAGAAATGAACAAATTTCTTGAAACTCACAAATGACCTAAACTGAAACAAGAAAAAATCTGAGCAGACCTGTAACAAGAGTTTGAATCAGTAATCAAAAAAAATTTCTCAAAACAAGGAAAGTCAGGAACCATGAATGGTTTCCCTAGTCAATTTTATCAAACATCTTTTTTTAAGATTTTATTTATTTGACAGACAGTGAGAGAGGGAAAACAAGCAGGGGGAGTGGGAGAGGGAGAAGCAGACTTTGTGCAGAGCAGGGAGCCCAATGTGGTCTCAGTCCCAGGACCCTGGGATCATGACCTGAGCCAAAGCCAGATGCTTAATGACTGAGCCACCTGGATGCCTATCAAACACTTAAAGAAGAATTAACATAATTCCCAAGCTCTTCTAAAAAAATTTGAAGAGAAAGAAACATGTCCTAACTCATTCTATGAAATCAGTATTACTTTGGTACGAAAGATAAGTAAAGACATCACAAGAGGGGCACCTGGGTTCCTCAGTCGGTTAAGCGTCTGCCTTTGGCTCAGGTCATGATCCCAGATCTTGGGTTTGAACCCCATGTCCAGCTCTCTTCTCAGCCAGGGAGTCTACTCCCCCCTCCCTTTGCCTCTCCCCCCACTTTTGCACTCTCTGGCTCTCTTTCTCAAATAAATAAATAAAATCATTTAAAAAAGACATCATAAGAAAATAAAGTTACAGACCAATATCCCTCATTAATATAGATGCAAAGATCTCCAACAAACTATAAGCAAAGTGAACCCACGGCATAGTAAAAGAATTATTCACCATGACCCATAACCAAGTGTTATTTATCCTAGGGAAGAAAGGATGGTTCAACATATGAAAATCAATCAATATAATGCATCATTAACAAAACAAAAGGAAAAAAGCACATGAATATCTCAATTGATGCAGGAGAGGCATTTGACAAAATATCCTTTCACGACAAAAGCCCTAAAAAAACCAGGAGTAGAGGAAAGTTCCTCAACGTTTTTGATAAAGGGTACTTATTAAAAACCCATTAACTTCATGCTCAGTGGTGAATAGCATAAAGCATACCCCCTAAGATTAAGAAGGCAAGGATGTGCATTTTTAAAATTAACATATAATGTATTATTTGTTTAAGGTGTACAGGTCTGTGAATCATCAGTCACACAACACATAGCACTCACCATAGCACATACCCTCCCCAATGTCCATAACCCAGTCACCCTATCTCAACCCCTCCATTCCACCACCACCTCCACCAGCAACCCTCAGTTTGTTTCCTGAGATTAAGAGTCTCTTATGGTTTGTCTATTTCCCTGGTCCCATCTTGAAAAGGGTGCCTACTTTTTACTACTGCTATTCAACATTGTACTGGAAATTACAGCCAAAGCTTTTAGAAAAGAAAAAGAATTAGAAGCTATCTAACTTAGAAAGAAGGAGGTAAAATGAGGGGCGCCTGGGTGGCTCAGTTGGTTGAGTGTCTGACTTTGGCTCAGGTCATGATCCCAGGATCCTGGGATTGAGGCCTGTGTTGGGCTCCCTGCTCAGCAGAGAGTCTGTAGCTCCCTCTGCCCTCCCCCCACCCCACTCGTGATCTCTCTCTCACTCTCTCTCAAATAAATAAATAAAATCTTTAAAAAAAGAGGTAAAATGATCTCTGTAGATGACATAATCCTACTGATAAAAAAAATCAAAAGAAAGTTACTATAGCTGATAAAGGAATTCAGCAAATTTGCAGATGACAAGATCAACAAAAGTCAGTTTTGTTTCTATACATAAAAAGAACAAATGAAAAAGTAAACCAAGAAAGCAACTCCATTTACAGTAGCCTCTAAAATCAATAACTAGGAATAACTATAACCAAAGAGGTGAACTATTTGCATGCTGAAAACTACAAAAACATTGCTGAAAGAAAAGGACCTAAATAAATTGAAAGACTTCTTGTATTCACAGATAAGAGTTAACATTATTATTAAGAAGTCAGTACTACCCAAAGTGATCTAAAGATTTAATGCAATCCTTATCAAAATTCCAGTCCCTTTCCCTTTTCACAGAAATGGTAAAGCCAATCCTTAAATTTATTTAGAAATCCAAGTGTGTAATGTTCTACACTTCAATCATCTTTTAGTGTTCATATTTCCTGCCTAAAAGGTTCTAATTCATTATAAAACACAAGCCTATCCTTTTAATATTGCTGGCTATCAAAATGTAGTAAATATCTTGAAAATAGCTTGTCATTTTATGTTTATCCATTTCATCCTATAAAGTTACTATGGACATATTGGGCATTAAATTTACTGTCTTTGAACAGTTACACTGCTCATTCTACATTTTGAAAATTAGTTGAAGTCTATTGCAGCCATAAAAATGTAAAAACTCTTAAATATTAATTTCATACTTAAAGATGGGGAAAATATAAAATAGTGGATCACTGACAAAGCTACCAAGCCATTGTCCTGTCCATGTAGATACTATTAATGGCACTATCTTTGTATACCAAGGACAGCAGCTTCCACATATCTAGATACAAGCAGTATATGTGTATATTTTATGCCATGTTTCTTTTTTTTAGCTCTGAAAATACTTTGAAACATCTTACCTGTTACTGTTAACTTCACTGAATCTAACATGTTTTCACAGGAAGCCAATTCCTATCAAAGTAGAGAAAACATTCAGTTTATGGCTTAATAACATTTTTACTATGATAATCATGAAGTTTTTTTCTTGAGCACTTATTTATTGAGCATTCATTAACATAAGATGCCCCAGTCAATTTTTTTTTTTTAGATTTTTTTGTTTATTTGACAGGTATAGATCACAAGTAGGCAGAGAGGCAGGCAGAGAGAGAGGAAGGGAAGCAGGCTCCCTGCTGAGCAAAGAGCCCAATGCGGGGCTCCATCCCAGGACGCTGGGATCATGACCCAAACTGAAGGCAGAGGCTTTAACCCACTGAGCCACCCAGGTGCCCTTCCACAGTAAATATTAATAGACGTGAGTGAGAATTAACTCCAATCATATAGAACCTTAAAATCTAAATGTACATAGAGAGAATATCAACTATGTCAATAACTCACTCATGAAGATTGTCCAGGTAACTTGAATACAACCAGAAAGGTGGAAGTAAAGTGAAAAATGTTCCTGCATATTGAAGGTAGATGTCACAAAGTCTATATACAATAAAGCTAGTAGACTTTACAGAAACATCTGTCATGTTTGCCTGTGATGTGTTTTTCCCAGTTTAGACTTTGTTGATGTGGCTTTTCACTATATAATTTGTTTTGCACATTCAAATTAATAGATGGTTTGGATCTCATGCTTGGAAAATCATTGCCCACTTTCAGATTATTAGAGCATAAATCTCAAAGCAAATTAATTATTACATTCATGTCTATGAGTAAGTAATGTCTCATTTCTATAAGAGTAAGTAATTTTGGCTTTTCTGTTACTTTTCTAGTGAATACTCACTAGAATTATTCCCAAGAAACTTCTGGAGTATATTCTGGTATATGAGGCAAATTTAAAAGTAAATGTGATCAGGAACTCCACAAATACAGGTTCATTTAAGTGGGACAGTCCATGATATATTTTTCCCTTGGTGATGTTTGGAAAGATAAGGTAATTTTTATGGATAGAGAAGTTCATTGCCATTCAAAAATAAATTTATTAATTGCCAACTGAGTGTCAGATACTAAGCTACAAAAAATTAATTTTTTTACATGGGAAAGTGTGCTTCTGGAATAATTAACATGTTGTACCTAGTATTTTGATTGGTGATCTAATCATGCAGATTAATGCCAGTTAGAGAAATGATATGGGAACTTGTGGGGATAGAACAGAATGGAAGATATAGAAGGATAGATAACCCAGTTCTTACAGATCTGTAATAGGACCTAGCATCATTCCATCAGATGGATTTCACTAGAAAATGCATGGTATTCTATTTTGGCCATTAAAACACATTCTCTGATCAAAGGGAACAGAAACTTGACCTGATTTAAGGATAGATAGATAGGAAGAAAACATATATATATATAAATCAATATAAATCAGTATGTATACCTAAATTAGTAGATGGGAATATTTTCATTGCAAAACTCTTTATAAGGTTCCCTTATCTATAACTTGTGCCTTATTCCAGTCTCATATTTAATCCATTAAAAATCTAGGCTACTACTTTTATATGGAGTTGTTTAGGTTGTGCATCACATAAGTGATTGCTTTGAGTACCACAGAACTTCCGCACAGTAACTGTCAATATTAGTTTGTCCTCTTTACTGGGATGATTTCCAGGAAAACCATTAAAATGGGCTTTAGGAGTCAAAGAATTGTCTGAAATTGTATGGAAAATTATTCTAGTTGAATATTGTTTCCTGTACAATCATTAGCTTCTACATTTGGGTGTGGTCCTAAAAGCAACGAGAAAAATCTTAAACATCCTAAAAATCCTAAACATCCTAAACATCCTAAAATCTTGTACATTAATACCTGAAATTCTATCACTGATAGGTCATTCATTTAAGTGAAACATTCCTTTTCTCTATGATCCTCTTTTAAAGTTAAAAATTCCCCAGGAGGGACAAAATACTAGGTCCCTGAAATATCCACGAATTCATCCCCCCCAACTTCCTGAGCCCACTACTTTAAGTAAAAAAATTTATGTATATTTATTTTATGTTATTACAACAATATTTTCATGTAGATAGTGTTATGACCTTGATTTTAGATGTGAAAATTGAAGCCTAGAGAGGTCCAGTAACTTCCAGAAAGTTGTGTACATGGGTCATAATTAGCAGAGCTAGGATTCAAACCCAATCTAAGCCTTCCTTACTCTCAGCCCTAAACTAACGTCATGAAACTCCACAGAATAAGGAGATAGATGCTTACTTTAATTAGGCGCAGGATTTCTGGGCAGTCATGAGCCTCTGCAGGTCTTACTCGGAAAGAATTCTTGCTTGGTTGCCTCATGCCTGATTGGCTTTTGCCCGGTTGCCTCATGCCTGATTGGCTTCTGCCCGGTTGCCTCATGCCTGGTTGGCTTGGACTTGGTTGATTCATACCTGCATGACTTGTTCCTGATTGACTTGTTCCTGCTTGACTTGGGCCTGATTGGCTCCAGCCTGGTTGCCTCATGCCAGATTGACTGATACTGAATTGGCTCAGGCCTGGTTGCCTCGGGCCTGGTTGACTTGTGAATGGTTGGCTTGGGCCTAGTTGCCTCATGCTTTGTTGACTTGTGCTGAATTGGCTCGAGTATGGTTGCCTCATGCTTGGTTGGTTCATGCCTAGTTGGCTTAGGGCTGGTTGGCTCAGGCCTAGTTGGCTCAAACCTGGACGGCATGTGCCTGGTTGACTTCTGCCTGATTGACTTCTCCCCGGTTGTGTCATGCTCAGTTGGTTCATGTCAGTTAAGCTTGCATTTGGTTGATTTATGTCCAGTTGGTTTGTACCAAATAAGCTTGTGCCTGGCTGGCTCATCCCTGGTTGGTTCATGTCTGGTAAGCTTGATTCTTTGATGCCTGATTGGTTCACGCCCAGTTGATTCATCCCTGGTTGGCTAAGGACTTGTTGACTTATGACTGGTAGGCTGAGGACTGGCTAGCCGATGATGGGTTGGCAGATGACTGGTTGGCCAGTGACTAAGTGTCTTGATGGAGGAGGGGTCTTTAACTACAGTGCTGTAGTGGGAGGCTTTAGGATTTTTCTGTTTTTTTTCTCAACTTGATTCGTACTTTGAGACCCCTCTATCAAAATGAGAATGGGTAAAATAAAGGTCTACCTAAAGAGTATTGATGCCTCTGATTTGCTGGAGTTGACCTCACCAGCGATTACAGCTGTAGGCTTGGCTGGATTTCAGGTTGTCATCTGGCCTTTCTCTGCCAACAGGCCAGAAGTGAGGGGAAGAAGAAAATGATCCTGGGGGAGTATTACTGCTTCACCCCCTTGCACAGTCTCTGCGTCATAGTGATGAAGTCACAATGCTCATGTTTAATGTGCCTAAGTGCTCCCCCATGTGGTGAGGGACAGGACCTGTTTGACCACCACTTTATTTCCTCTTTTCTTGGATCTTGAGAGAGTGAAGCAAGAAGCTGGAAGGAGTCTGAGGGCTTATTTATGCTTGGCAGTCTCCCTAAATTACCTGATATTTTAACCACTCAATTCAAAGATAGTTCCTTTAATTCTGCTTGTCCCATTCCCTGGCCCTGAAATAATTCACTTCCTATTTCTGTCCTGACTTCCACTTACTACCTCTTTCCCATAGGCATCGAAACTAGAATGCTTAAAAAGGTTGTTCTAATGAGGTGCTCAAGTCTCTAATACAGAAAATATTTCTTTACAAATAATTAAAAAATAACTGGTTACTATTTATTGACTTATTTTGTGACCTAGGCTCAGTGAGAAGCACATTACATTTTCTCATTTAATCCCATGGCAATCCTATTTTTCCCACTTCTGGGGAAAATTGTTCAGAAGATCTGGTAAAATAACTAAGGCCTAAACGATTGGAAAAGAACCTGAATTCAGGCCCAGATCTGTCCAACTCCATTTTCAGGCATTTTGCTATCACACTATCCTGCCTCTTACACACGCTATGCTTATTCTTCACCCCAATAACTGTGAAATCAAGTGTATTATACCCCATCCTCCCTCACAGTAACCCTTATCCCATTTTATTTGTTGGCTCATTTCTACAACAATGTATATTATGTAATAGATACTAAAATTGTTACAGATGGAATGAATTTTATTTTTTAACTATACCAGAGAGCCTTGACTGAAGCTGTTTTAAGTCTCATACTTTATATATGCATTACTTCTTTTAATCACCAAAGCAACTCTGTGAAATATATACTGTTCTACACTTTATTAATAATCTGAATTAACTAGTTTTTCCAAGTCTACTACATGGCAGAAGGGGGACAGAGTCCAAAGCCCATCGCATGGACAAAACAATAAATAGAACCGTGGAGGCACAATCACCATTTGGCATATACTGGCTGTAAATGGAAACTAGAGAGTCCATTTTCATATAATGACAGGCAAATAAGTCACATCACAAAATTATGGTAAACCTGACACATTATATGTAGGTAATTTGATCTCAACCCATTTGTAATAATAATGAGATGCAAAATTTTATGAATGATTCCTGTGATGTTAGGCATGATTTTAAGGAAAAATTTACTTGCAGTAATTTATTTAATCCTCACAAAGTCCAGTGACATGGATGATATTATTATGACCATTGTTTCAGGTAGAAAAACAGAGAGGTTAGATAATTTGACTTAAGTTACACAATGAAAAGTTCAGACAAAATTTGGAAAACCCAGTTACCATTTTGGTTTTTCTGAAATGCCATGAAAGGGGTGAAGGAACTTTACTGTTTGCTTTACAAAATCAGACCATTTGCATAATTCATCATGGGGATGTTTGACTTTTTTTTTTTTCTACTATTTTAGAGGAGACATATGTCTAGTTGATCCCTTAAAGGGATAAAACCAGAAATTTGTTTAGTGACCTATATCTGTTAAATAGTTTCTTTTGTATTTTGGCTCATAAACATTTACATCTCTTGAAAGTCATGTAGGTTTTCATTTTCTTTTTTAAAGAATGTTTGGTTTGAATATTACTCAATTTTGATTTTAAGAGAGCACACCAAGAATGCATATTCCTGCTCAGTTACTTATTAACACAAATTGTCCCATCTTTGGAATACAGAATGAGACTGCCTCCATCAGCCATGCAAGTATCTTCACACTGTAGGTGTAATACCATCCGGGAAAAACTAGGTGGTTTTTTAATATTTAAACAAAACCCTCCATAATAAGTGTTTGCCACAAGGTGGCAGTGTTATCCAGTTTGGGAACCCAAAGTCTAAATGATTAATCAAAGTATACATACTCTTAATTTGAGGTTTTTGTCATTTCCAGATGTTATCAGAAAATTTTTTTAAAATCTTATTAGTCTTAACATACTATTTTGTTACAGTCTAGGTAGTGAATTATATATGGCAAGACCTGCCAGATTCTAAGATTTCAAACTGCATGCATTGTCTGCTCTACCAAAATGTTTTAAATTTAATATAATATATAAAGCCACCACCAATATATCTAAAAATATGGATATGTTTATGCGTTAAAATGACTTCAACTCAGAATGTGCCCTTTTCTGAAGAAGCTAAGTAAAATCCTGTATTCTAAATTCTGACCCTAGCTTGGTGTCATCTAAAGGAATATGCACAGTTTAAAAAGGCATTTGTATAGTTTTAATCTATAGCAAACAGAATTTAAGTTTGTTGGAATCTTCATATACTTCAGAGCCAATATTTTTTCTCCTACCCCTTTAATTTTTAGTTTTTGCTTCTGTTAAATGCAAATAAAAAGAAATAAAAGAAAAAGAAAAGACAGAAGATTGAGTGGACTGGAGGATAGGGGGTGTGTGGGAGGAAGGGGTGGATCTTAATGTAGGGAGCCAGACTAGAACAGGGCTAACATATGGGATATCTTCTGAAATAAAAACTTAGAGTGCTTTGGAGGCATCTATCAGTAAGTACCACTTAATATTTTCATAATATTTGCTATATTTTATTTTATTTATTTTATTTTATTTTATTTCAGAATACATGCTTATTTTAAAATATTTGGAATATATCTGACAGACAGCCAAAAAGAAAAAATACCTCACCACTTCACTGTGATTGGAAATGAGCACACCCAAGAATTTGAAGTTTATTTCCAAATAGCAGTAAATTTCCAATTAAGTGAAAACTATCACTTTGCTCATGCATGAGGACAACGTTGAGCAACTTTTCATGTGTCTGTTAGCCATCTGTATATCATCTATGGAAAAATGTCTATTCATGTCTTCTACCTGTTTTTAATTGGATTTTTCATTTTTGTGTGTTGAGTTTTATAAGCTCTTTATATATTTTGAATACTAACCCTTTATCAGATATCTTCTCCCACTCCACAGGATGCCTTTTAGTTTTGTTGTTTCCTTCACTGTGCAGAAGCATTTTATTTTGATGAGGTCCCCATAGATTATTTTTGCTTTCAATTCACTTGCCTCAGGACACATATCTAGAAGTTGCTATAGCCAATATCAGAGGTTACTGCCCATGTTCTTCTCTGGGATTTTTTTTTTAATTTTTTTTAAGATTTTTAATTTTATTTATTTGACAGAGAGAGATGACAAGCACGCAGAGAGGCAGGCAGAGAGGGAGAAGAGGAAGCAGGCTCCCCGCCGAGCAGAGAGCCCGATGCGGGGCTCGATCCCAGGACCGTGGGATCACGACCTGAGCCGAAGGCAGTGGCCCAACCCACTGAGCCACCCAGGCACCCCAGTCTTCTCTGGGATTTTAATGGTTTCCTATCTCACATTTAAGTCTTTAATCCATTTGAGTTAATTTTTGTGTATGGTGTAAGAAAGTGGTCCAGATTCATTCTTATGCATGTGGCTGTCCAGTATTCCCAATACCATTTGATGAAGAGACATTCTTTTTCCCATTGGATATCCTTTCCTCCTTTGTTGAAAGTTAATTGATGATATAGTTGTGGGTTCATTTCTGGGATTTCTATTCTGTTCTATTGATCTTTGTCCTTTTTTTTTTTTTTTTTTCAAGTACCATACTGTTTTTATTACTGTAGCTTTGTAATATAATTTGAAGTCTAGAATAGTGTTGCTTTTCTTCTTTTCTTTTCTTTTTTTTTCTTTTTTTTTCCTCCCCCCCCCCCCCCACCCTGCAAGGTTACTTTGACTATTTGGGATCTTTTGTAGTTCCATAAATTTTAGCAGTTTCTTCTAGCTCTGTAAAAAATGCTGGTGGTATTTTGATGGAATTGCATTAAATGTGTAGCTTGCTTTGGGTAGTATAGACATTTTAACAATATTTGTTTTTCCAATCCATGAGCATGGAATGTCTTTCCATTTCTTCATGTCATCTTCAATTTCTTTCCTCAGTGTTTTATAGTTTTCAGAGTACAGATATTTAACCTCTTTGGTTAGGCTAATTCCTAGATATCTTATGGTTTTGGATGCAATTATAAATGGAAATGATTCCTTAATTTCTCCTTATGCTGCTTCATTGTTGCTGGGCTGATTACAGATTTCTGTAATTTGATTTTGTATCCTGAAACTATACTGAATTCATGTATCACTTCTAGCAGGTTTTTGGTCAAGTCTTTAGTGTTTTCATTATATAGTATCATGTCATTTGAAATAGTATGGATGCCTTTTCTTTTTTTAAAATTTAATTTTATTTTTCAGGGTTTCAAGATTCATTGTTTATGTACCACACCCAGTGCTCCATGCAATACGTGCCCTTAACACCCACCACCAGGCTCACCTATCCCTCACCCACCTTCCTTCCAAACCCCTCAGTTTGTTTCTCAGAGTCCACAGTCTGTCATGGTTCATCTCCCCCTCAGATTTCCCCCACTTCACTTTTCCTTTCCTTCTCCTAATGTCCTCCATATTATTCCTATGTTCCACAAATAAATGAAGGCATATGATAATTTTGTAACCTGACTGCTGTGGGTGATACATTGTTAAATAACTGGTGAGAGTTAGACATCCCTGTCTCCTTCCTGACTGTCAAAGAAGAGCTCTCGGTTTTTGCCCAATTTAGGATAATACTAGCTTGAGTTTTTCATAGATGGCTTTAGGATTTTGATGTATGTTCCCTCTAAACCTCCTCTGTAGAGGGTTTTTTTTTTTAAACATGAATGGATGCTGTACTTCATCAAATGCTTTTTCAGCATCATTTGAAATGATCATATGGTGCTTATCATTTCTTTTATTAATGTGGTATATAGCATTTCTTGATTTGTGAATAATGAGCACCATTTCCTCATGGGAATAATTCCCACTTGATTGTGGTATATAATTGTTTTAATGTATTGTTGCCTTTGGCTTGTTAGTATTTTGTTGAGGATTTTTGCATCTATGTTCATCAGAGATACTGGCCTGTATTTCTCTTTGTGGTGTTTTTATCTGGTTTTCATATCAGGGTAATAGTGGCCTGATAGAATGAATTTGGAAGTTTTCCTTGCATTTCTGTTTTTTTTAAAACCTGTGAAGTCATCCAGAGCTAGACTTACTTATTGGGAGTTTTGTGATTACTAATTCAATTTCTTTGCTGGTTATTGGTCTGTTCAAGGTTTCTATTTTTTCCTGTTTCAGTTTGGTAATTTATCTTTCCAGGGCTTTATCCCTTCCAGTTTGTCCAATTTGTTGGCATGTAATTTTTCATAATATTCTCTTATAATTATATTTCTGTGAAGTTGGTTGTTATGTCTACTTTCTTTTTATTTTATTTATTTTGGTCCTTTCTGTTTTCCTTTTGATAAGTCTAGCTAGGGGTTTTAACAATTTTATTAATTTTTTGAAAGAGCTGGTTTTATTAATCTGTTCTACCGTTTTTCATTTGTTTCTGTATCATTTATTTCTGCTCTAGCTTTGCGCAGTGGCAGTATCATAGCCAATGAATTTTATCCGAGGCGCGATTATTGCTAATTTATTTCTGCTCTACTCTTTATTATTTCTGTCCTGCTGGCTTTAGGCTTTGTTGTTCTTTTCGTAGCTTCTTTATATGTAAAGTTAGGTTGTGTATTTGAGACTTTTTGTGCTTCTTGGGATAGGCCTATATTACTATATGCTTCCTTCTTAGGACTGCTTTTCCTGCATCCCAAAGATTTTGAACAGTTGTTTTCATTTTCATTTTTTTCCATGAATTTTCAAAATTCTTCTTTAATTTCCTGGTTGACCCATTCATTCTTTAGTCGGATGCTCTTTGGTCTACATGTATTTGAGTTTCTTCCAACTTTCCTCTTGTGGTTGAGTTCTAGGTTTAAAGCGTTATGGTCTGAAAATATGCAGGGAATGATCCCAAACTTTTGGTACCAATTGAGACCTGATTTATGACCCAGGATGTGATCGATTCTGGAGAATGTTCCATGTGCATGACAGAAGAATATGTGTTCTGTTGCTTTGGGATGGAATGTTCTGAATATATCTGTGATGTCCATCTGGTCCAGTATGTCATTTAAAGCCTTTATTTCCTTGATCTTTTAATTAGATGATCTGCCCATTTCAGTGACGGGGGTGTTGAAATCCCCTACTATTATTGTATTATTGTTGAAGTGTTTCTTTGATTTTATTATTAATTGGTTTATATAATTGGCTGCTTGCATTTTAGGGGCATAGATATTTAAAATTGTTAGATCTTCTTGTTGGACAGACCCTTTAAGTATAATATAGTGTCCTTCCTATCTCTTATTATAGTCTTTGGCTTAAAATCTAATTTGTCTGATATAAGGATTGCCACCCCAGCTTTCTTTTGATGTCCATTAGCATGGTAAATGGTTTTCCACCCTCTCACTTTAAATCTGGAGGTGTCTTTGGGTCTCAAATGAGTTTCTTGTAGACAGCATATTGATGTGTCTTGTTTTTCTTATCCATTCTGATACCCTATGTCTTTTGTTTGGGGCATTTAGCCCATTTACTTTCAGAGTAATTATAGAAAAATATGAATTTAATGCCACTGTATTGCCTGTAAGGTGACTGTTACTGTATATTGTCTCTGTTGCTTTCTGGTCTGTTTCTTTTAGGCTCTCTCTTTGCTTAGAGGACCACTTTCAATATTTCCTGTAGGGCTGGTTTGGTGTTTGTAAATTCTTTTAGTTTTTGTTTGTCCTGGAAGCTTTTTATTTCTCCTTCTATTTTCAATGACAACCTAGCTGGATATAGTATTCTTGACTGCATATTTTTCCATGTAGTGATCTGAATATATCATGCCAGTCCTTTCTGACCTGCCAGGTCTCTGTGGATAGGTCTGCTGCCAATCTAATATTTCTACCATTGTAGGTTACAGACCTCTTGTCCTGAGCTGCTTTTAGGATTTTTTCTTTGTCTCTGAGACTTGTAAGTTTTACTATTAAATGATATTAAATAGGGCGTTGACCTATTTTTATTGATTTTGAGAGGGGTTCTCTGTGCCTCCTGGATTGTGATGCTTGTTTCCTTCCCCAAATTAGGGACGTTCTCTACTATAATTTGCTTCAATATACCTTCTGCCCCTCTCTCTCTTTCTTCTTCTTCTATGATCTCAATTATTCTAATATTGTTTCATCTTATAGTATCACTTATCTCTTGAATTCTCCCCTTGTGGTCCAATACTTGTTTATCTCTCTTTTTCTCAGCTTCTTTATTCTCCATAATTTGGTCTCCTATATCACTAGTTCTCTCTTCTTCCTCATTTATCCTAGCAGTAAGAGCCTCTATTCTTATTGCACCTCATTAATATTTTTTTTATTTCAACTTGGTTAGATTTTTATTCTTTTGTTTCTCCAGAAAGGGATTCTCTTGTATTTTCTATGATTTTTTTTTCAAGCCCAGCTAGTATCTTTATAATCATCATTCTGAACTCTAGTTCTGGCATCTTACTAATGTCTGTATTCATTAGGTCCCTAGCAGTCGGTACTGCCTCTTGTTCTTTTCTTTTTTAAGGTGAGATTTTCTGCCTTGTCATTTTGTCCAGAGAAGAATAGATGAATGAGAAAACAAAATGTTAAAAGGGTAACAATGGCCCCAGAAAAATATATACTAACCAAATCAAAAGAGACCCCAAACTGGGGGGAGAAGAAAGGGAAAAAAATATGATTAGACTGTGAATAGAAAAGTACCACACACTTGATTTGGGGTATATTTTGGTCTGTTAGAAGAAACTGACTCCCAAAAATTTTAAAGAAAAACTTACATATATACAAAAGATGGGTAAGCATGATGAAGGGATGGAATATAACTGTAAAGATGAAAATGAAAAAAGATTCTAAAAAAGGAATTGAAAATATAAGAAGTTAGTTTAAAAGAAAGAAAAAAAAGGAGAGAATGTGATCATCAATGGAGATGAGAACAAAGCCATGTGCTAGATTTAGGGTATATTTTAGTCTGTTAGAAGAAACTGTATCCCAAAATTTTAAGGAAAGGAAAACTTATATGTATACAAAAAATAAGGTTAAATACAGTGAAGGGAGAATATGACTATAGCAATGAAAAATTTAAAAAATTTGTAAAAAGGTTTTTAAATGATAAAATAATTAAAATAGGTTGAAATAGGAATGATGAAAATTTTTTAAAAAGAAAAAAATAATGAAATTTAAAAAATTTTAACTTTGAAAGACTAAAGAATCATGGGAGGAAAAGCCATGAATTTGATGTGCTGTATTTCCCTAGTTCAGGAGTTTTGCAGTTCTCATTGATCAGTAAACTTCGTCTTAGCTGGTAGTTCTTGCTGATCTTCTAGGGGAGGGGTCTGTAGCAGTGATTCTCAAATGTCTTTGCCCAAGGCAGATTACAGCACCCTAGCCAGAGGCCAGGCTAAAGAATCTGCTCAGGTTTGCTCTCCGTAGCTTTTGTTTCCTGTACAGCATTGGAGGACGAGAATGAAAATGCCAGTCTCCCAATCTGCAACACTGGAGAAGCCAAGAGTTCAGGGGCCCCCCTCTTCAATGAGCCCTTAGAGAAAATCAGGCAGTCACTTCTATCTCCCTGGCCTCCAGCTGTACTCCATGCCCACCCAACCTGTGACCAAGCATTTCTATCTCTGGCACATGGCCCTTTTTGGAGCCTCCAAGCCCAGCAGATTCCTGCAGTGTACTTCCATGCTGCTCCTCCTGGCAGAGGAAGGGGGCCTCCCCAGATCTGCCACTTGTGGGGTCCCTGCTGGAAGAGTAGTGTCTTGACTTTGCATCAGATCATGGTTTATGGCAACCCCAAACTGAGAGCCCCTTCCTTGGCTCCATCTTTGCAGCTTTCTTCCCCGCTCTGATACCTGGGACTCTGCCACACTCAGGCACCCCCAGTCTATCTGTGACCCTGAGTGTCCTGAGACCACACTGTCCCTATGAGGATTCCAGTCCATGCTTATTCACTGGAGCAAAGTCCCACCGTGGAGCAGACGTCTAAAGGTTCTGATTTTGTACTCCGCTGCCCTCTCACTTGCCAGTAGCTGGATGACAGAGGCTCCCTCCCCTCCATGGTCTATCTTACCATGTATCAACTTGAATTCACTTCTCCACACATCAACCTTCTAGAAAGTGGTAGCTTTTCTCTCCATAAAATTGCTGCTCTTCTTCTCTTCAATCTCCTGTTGAGTTTGTAGGTGTTCAGAATGGTTTGATAACTAGCTGAATTCCTGGGACCAGATGAAATTTAGGTCTCCTACTCCTCTGCCGTCTTGCTCCTCCCATGCCCCCAGCCACTACTTTTGAGAAAACAAAACAAAACAAAGAAACCCAACTAAGAAAAAAAGACTCCCTCTGCTCTCACAAAGCTATTACATTTCTCACAAAGCTGTTACATTCTAGCAGGGAGAGAAACACAAATCAAGGAAGCCCATGATCAGGCACTTAGTAACCTGGAAGGGCCAAGATGGACAACAGTAGGGAAGAGAAGCATGTGACAGGGAGGAGGGGGCTGCATCTGAGGGGCACAATAGATGAAATGTGGAAGGTTAAGTAGGAGGTGGAAGGGATGGGGGTGGGGCAGTGCTATTATTTCTTCAAATAAATTTTTTGCCCCCTTTCCTCTCTCTTCTTCTGGGACTTCTGTAATACATGAATGTTATTGTATTTGATGGAGTCACTGAGTTCCCTACATCTGTTCTTGTTTTGTGTAGTTCTTCTTTCTTTCTTTTGTTCAGCTTCATTACTTTCCATTATTGCCCTCTAGGTCACTAATTTATTCTTCTGCTTCTTCCAGCCTGCTTTTTATTGCATGAAGCATATTTCCAATTACATTTATTAAACTCTTCATCTCTGATTGATTTTTTTTAACCCTTTATTTCTGTGGCAAGGATCTCACTGATGTCTTCTATTTTTTTCTCAAGTCCAGTGAGTATCCTTATGATTGTTGCTTTAAATTCTCCACCATGCATATTATTTATATCTGTTTTGCTTAGATCTCTGAGAGTGGCCTTATCTTTTTCTTTCACTTAAGATAAATTCCTCCATCTTCACATTTTGTCTAAGTCTCCTCCTTCTCTGTGTTAGAAAAGCTAACACCGAGGTTAGTAACTAACTAACTAACTAACTAACACCGAGGCACTTAGTAACCCTTTTAAAAGGTCATGTGTCCTGCTCCAGAAAGTAATGGCCTTATGAAGAAGGAATCATGTAATGCCTGGGGTATGGCACTTCAGGGAGTCTCTTTTATGTACTGCATTCACTCTGCTGTTGTGTTTTGGCTGCTCTAACCTTTAGGCCACTCTAATGCCAAGGCTCCTTTTGCCTGCTGTGGGCAATGTTTGGTCCCTGGACTGAGTGGTTTTAGCTAGATGTACTCTGGTCTGCTTGTGAAATGATACCTAACACCATCTCTACCAGAACTAAGATCCTACATACACTCTGGTTGGAAGACATGGTGTGGACAGGGATTGTGCTGGTCTTCTGGGTGAGGGTCCCACTGTGCTGAAACCAAAGTAAGCGTGATTGAGAAGGGGAAATCCACCAGAATACAGGGCTATAGAGCTTTGTGTGTGCAAGTTAAGCAACCAATATTGGTGCTATAGTGCTCAACACCCTGTCTATGCTGAGGGGCAGAGAAGGGAAATGGCTCTGGCCAGCTTCTTTATTCCCAGAAAGGTCTGTCTGTAAGCACTGCCTCTCAGGGACATGCTCCAAGAAGAGTGAGTAGTCTCTCCCCTGGGTGCCTCAGGTGTTCTTCAAATTGCTGTTTCTGTGCCATCTGCTCCTGGGTTGTTTGCCTGTTTTCTCTCCAGAAGCAGGGTAGTGTCATCCAGTCTCTACCCTGCCAAGCCTGCTAGTCTTTAAAATGCCAGTCGTTAAGCCCTGTTGGTTACAAGTACTCACAAGATTCGGTTCTTCTTGTTTTCCAAGCCAATGGCTTTGCAGAAACCTTTTCTTTGTGCATTCCCCTGGGTGTTACCCTCTCTCTGTGACCATGGCTCCCTCCCTTCTAAAGTACCCACAATCCATTTCTCTCCTCAACCACATCTCTCTACTTCTTACCTTTTTTTTTTTTTTAAAGATTTTTATTTATTTATTTGACAGACAGAGATCACAAGTAGGCAGAGAAGCAGGCAGAGAGAGAGGAGGAAGCAGGCTCCTTGCTGAGCAGAGAGCCCAATGCGGGGCTCGATCCCAGGACCCCAGGATCATGACCTGAGCCGAAGGCAGAGGCTTTAACTCACTGAGCCACCCAGGTGCTCCTGTACTTCTTACCTTCTTTGAGGTGGCTGCTTCTCTCTGATTGATTGTGGAAATTGTTTTGTCAGTCTTTATATTGATTTCTGGGGTATTTAGGATGATTAGTTATCTGGTTGTGTTCATGGAATAAGGTGCACCTATGGTCTTACTCCACCATCATTTTCTTCTTCTCATGGCTTTTTTGTTTAGTCAAGTGCCCCAAGGGTGACCTTTTGTGAAAGGCAAGATGAGTCCAGAGCATAGTCTGGGATGGAGACTGAGAATTAAATTGCTTTGCACATAAAAAGCACTTTTTTTAAAGGGAGCCAGAGGACTGGAAGACATAAGTTTCCTAAAAAATATATATATAAAATAGAAATGAAAAACCTGTCAGAATTCTATCTAGAGATAACTATTTACATTTTAATGACTATCTTCTCTTCTTTCTCTAATATATACATATATAATTTTATAATAAAAATATACATAAAGTATAATTATATAATTATATAAAATTTTAAAATATAATTGATATGTGGTAGCTACCTCTTTTTGCTTAGCAATATATTATTAATCTTCCCCCATGCTATACCATTACATACAACATTTTAAAATTTGTTGCCACTGCGCAAATATTTATTAAACACCAACCATATGGCAAATTGTTTAAGGCCCTGTTGAACATTTATCAAGTGTCTGGTGCTATGGCAAATGCTTTATATATATATATATATATATATATATATATATATATATATGTAATCCCATTTAATCCCCACAATAAGGTAGGCATAATGACCGTAATTTCTTAGAGAAAGTGAGGCTTAGAGAAATTAAACTTACTAAGATCATACAACTTGGTTTGAGCCAATATTCAAACCCAGAGCTAGTGTGATTCCTGAGCTCACTGCTTTGAACCAGATGCTGAGTTACTTCACTGTTTGTGTATATGTTTTCTTTAATATGACATTTGATGTGCATTTTTGTTTCCAGTTTTATAGTGTTAAACAGTGTTCCAGTCAGCATATTTGTGTAATATGTTTTTAAATAAAAATCACTTTAAATATGTCTGGAGAACCCAGAAACTTTTTAGAAAAATATCAGTAGATGAAACACAAAAGCTCTATTTAAGATATTTAAATACCTTTCATTTGATATATATGACACTTAGGTAAAAGATCTCCCTCAATATACAAGGTTCAGCAAATACCCAGGGAGTATCAAGTTAGGATATACTTTTCATATTAAAAAATGTAGGGGTGGAAAGACTGTGGGGAGGGGCAAGGTGGCAGGTAAGTAGGAGACACTGTATCAACTGTCCCCTAAAGTGAACTAAATACCTACCAGAACACTCTGAACACCCATGAAATCAGTCTGAGATGTAGGATTATACATTTCTGGTTCTCTCTGGGGGCAGTAGACACCAATGGAGAGGTAAGGCAGTGTGGGACTGCTCAGACTAATATCAGAGGATAGGCAGAAAGGGGAGGGAGCCACCTGAAGCAATCCACTGGAAAGTAATACCCCAATACAAGAGTGCCCTGTGATTGGGGACCAGCATTAGCTTGGAGTCTGGTTAAAAGCACTCAAAAAGAGCAAAAGAGCTTAAGGGGCAACTGGTAGAATGGGGCAGTCATGAGCACAGGTCTAAGCCCATGGACCTAGGATGGCCACTGCCAGCAACTACCCATGCCAGAGAGAGTCTGGTGGGGCCTCTATTCCATGGTCCCTGAGCTCCTGGCATTGCATGGCTTGCACTGCTGCTCAGCTGGGGGCACTCTTGTCCCCGCATGAGGGAGTCTGGTGTGGGTGCCAGCCTGTGCTCTCTGGAACTACAGCCTTTTGCACTCTGCAAGCACTGTGCGACTGGTGTCTAAACCACTCCCTGCCTGAGAAAGCTCCATATGAGCACTAGCTGGCAGTCACCTACCAAGGGTCTGGACCTTCCCATCCCAGGCCTGAAGGAACTTGGTGCAATCTCTGGTCAGGATCCCTTGGTGCACCCGGTGGCATGAGCCTGGTCCCCAGACAGCAGTCCCGACAAAAGCAACTACTGGAAGTGGGCTCCCTGGACCAATATCATTGCAGTTCTAGTGGCACAGGTGTGCAGAGACAAGCGGGCACTTTGGGTGATCCCCTGAGACAGTGGCTGGGGGCCCATACACTACCTGTGGGAGGTTGCGTGGCTCAGCAGAGTTTGCAAAGGAGGAATCTGTGTGTTCTGGGCCACCCAGAAAGGAACAGTCTGAGGCTTCTCTCTGAGACAGAGATCTGGGTACAATTTTCTTTCCACTAGCCCCCCACCCCACCAAAAGCCGCAAAAAGCTGCCAAAGAACAAAAACCTCCAGATAACAAAAACATGAAAAACTGTTTTCTGCAGATCCCAGCCCCTTGATTGGGGGCAAGACGATGCAACCCAAGCAAGACTGACTGAAAAACAATGTGGCAGGTCCCTCCCCCAGAAGGAAAGCCAAAAAAATGAGAAGACAACCACTACAGGGTCCCCATAAAACTGTAAAACACCAACATTGGGAATAAAAATATATTAAGCTCCCAGCATTGCCCTAAAACCTGTATATTTCATAGATACAACTCTTTTTTTAATTTGTTCTCACAATTCTTGATCTTTTAATTTCTTTAACCTACCTACCATTACAACCAGAGGTTTAATACAACATACTCCATAGCAACCTTTTAACTTGAACTTTATTCATACATATATCTGTATTTTCTTTTCTTTTTTCTTTTTTAAAAAATACATATGGATATAAGCTTAAAGGTAATCCTTTTTCCTTATTCAATCCTACCCCTATATATACACCAGTTTTAATCTCCCATTATCTGTGTTGAGTGCTTTAACAAAGATAATAAGATACACCGAGAAAGAACTAAAATAACCTTCCTCGTCCACATCAAGGATTTATATCCACCCCCCATCCTTTTCTTCTGTCAGTGTTTCTGTGTATTTGTTTTTCTTCTGGCATTATATAAATCTTAATCTTGGGGTTTTTTTTTTCTTTCCTCTCATTTACTTTTGCCCGTCTTTTTGTCTGTTGGTTTTTGTTTATATACCTTATAAATCTTACTTTTGGGGCTTAATCTGGTGAGCCCTAGAATTCTTTCTTTTTGGTAGTGACTTCTGATTTCTCCAAAGCATTGCAGGATGCACCTTGCCTGGATCATTGTTGATATAATCAGATTTAAATCCCCTCAACCACCTCTCACCAAAATGATTACCAGGAGGAACACCCAACAGAGGAAAAATTCAGATACTGTGCCCTCTCCATTAGAACTATTGGATATGGACATAAACAGTATGTCAGAAAGGGAATTCAGAGTAACAATTATCCAGGCAATGCCTAGGTTGGAGAAAACCATTAGTGACATCATAGAATCTCTAAGGGCAGAAGTGAGAGCCACCAGGGAAGAAGTTAAAAATGCTATCAATGAGAGCCGATCTAATATAAATACTCTAAAAGGTAGGATAACAGGGGCAGAAGATAGAATTAGTGATCTAGAGGACAACATAATAGAGAAGAGGATCAAAAGGAGGGATGGAACAAACAGCTTAGAGGCCATGAAAATAGAATTAGGGAAATAAATGATGCCATGAAACGTACCAACGTCAGAATTATTGGCATCCCTGAGGAGGTGGAGAAAGAAAGAAGACTAGAAGATATAGTTGAACAAATTCTGGATGAAAATTTTCCTAGTCTGGGGAATGGAACAAGTGTTCCTGTCCTAGAGACAGAAAGAACACCCCCCAAGATCAATGAATCTGGAAAGACCTTGAGGCACTTAATTGTGAAACTGATGACTCATAATTTTAGATAAGAACTTCTGAGGGCAGCAGGGGAAAGAGTTTCCTTACATACAGAGGAAGGTCTATCAGAATAACATCAGACCTGTCCACAGAAACCTGGCAAGCCAGAAAGGGCTGGCAAGACATATTCAGGGCACTAAATGAGAAGAACATGCAGCCAAGAATACTTTATCCAGCAAGGCTGACATTCAAAAAGGATGGAGAGATAAAGAGCTTCCAAAACTGGCAAGGTTTAAAAGAGTAGTGACTACCAAGCTGACACTACAAGAAATATTAAGGGGGGGTTCTATAAAAGAAGAAAGAACCCAAGAGTGGCATATAACAGAAATTTACAGAGACAGTCTATAGAAACAAGGACTTTACATGCAACATGGTGTCAATAAAAACATACCTTTCAATAATCATGCTTAACATAAATGGCCTAAATGCTCCCATAAAATGGTACAGGGTTGCAGATTGGATAAAACAAGAGGACCTGTCCATATATATGCTGTCTACAAAAGACATGTTTGGAACCTAAAGATACATCCAGACTTAAAGTGAAGGGATGGAGAAGCATCTTTCATGCCAACCAGCCTCAAAAGAAAGCTGGGGTAGTGATTCTTCTGTCAGATAAATTATATTTTAAAGTAAGGCCTGTAGTCAGAGATACAGAAGGACACTACATTCTTAAAGGGTCTATCGACCAAGAAGATTTAACAATTGTAAATATTTATGCCCCTAATATGGGAGCAGCCATCTACATAGGCCAACTGTTAATCAAAATAGTCATATTGATATGAATAAATTAATAGAAGGGGATATTAACATGCCACCCACAGTAATAGACAGATCATCCATGCAAAAAATCAATAAAGAAACAAGAGCTTTGAATGACACATTGGACCAGATGGACCTTATAGGTATATACAGAACATTCCACCCTAAAGCAACAGAATACTCAGTCTTCTCGAGTGCACATGGAACTTTCTCCAGAATAGACCACATACTGGGTCACAAATCAGGGCTCCACCAATACCAAAAGATTGAGATTATTCCCTGCATATTCTCAGACCACAATGCCTTGAAACTTGAACTCAACCAAAAGAAAAAGTTTGGAAGGAATTCAAACACTTGGAAGCTAAATACCACCCTGCTTAAGAATGTTTGGATCAACAAGGAAATCAAAGAAGAACTTAAACAATTCATGGAAACCAATGAGAATGAAGACATAACAGCCCCAAACCAAAGGGATATGGCAAAGGCAGTCCTAAGGGGGAAATACATAACCCAAGCCTCACTCTAAAAAATGAAAAATCCAGAATACAACAGCTCTCTTTATACCCTTAAAGAACTGGAAAATCAACACAAATTAAGCCAAACCCGTGCACAAAAAAGGGAAACAAACAAGATTAGAGCAGAGATCAATGAGATAGAAACTAGAGATACAGTAGAACACATCAATGAAACTAGAACCTGGTTTTTTGAAAAAATCAGTAAGATTGAGAAACCCATTAGCCAGACTAATCCAATGAAAAGAGAGAGGGCCCAAATTAATAAAATTATGAATGAAAGGAGAAAGATTATGAATAACACCAAGGAAATAGAAACAATCATCAGAAATTATTATCAATAGCTATGTGCCAATAAGTTAAGCAACCTAGAAGAAATGGATGCCTTCCTGGAAATCTATAAACTTCCACTGAACCAGGAAGAAACTGACAACCTGAATATATCACTATCTGGTAATGAGGTTGAAGCAGTGACCAAAAACCTCCCCAAAAACAAGAGGGACCAGACGTATTTCCTGGAGAATTCTACCAAACATTCAAAGAAGAAATACTACCTATTCTCCTGAAGCTGTTTCAAAAAATAGAAACAGAAGGAAAACTTCCAGACTCTTTCTATGAAGTCAGCATTAACCTGATCCCCAAACCAGGCAAAGACCCCATCAAAAAGGAGAATTTCAGACCAATATCTCTGATGAATTTGGATGCCAAGATTCTTAACAATATCCTACCTAACAGGATGCAACAGTACATTAAAAAGATTATCCACTGTGACCTGATGGGATTTATCCCTGGGATGCAAGTGTGGTTCAACATTCGCAAGTCAATCAATGTCATAGAACAAATCAATAAGAGAAGAGAGAAGAATCACATGGTCCTCTCAATTGATGCAAAAAAAAAAAAAGAAAAAAAAAAGCATTTGACATGGTACAGCATCTGTTCCCAATTAAAATGCTTCAAGGTATAGGGATAGAGGGAACATTCCTCAGCTTCATAAAATCTATCTATGAAAACCCACAGCTAATATCATACTCAATGGGACACAAAAGATGGAAGAGAATTCCATGCTTATGAATCAGGAAGTTAAACTTTGTTAAAATGTCTATACTGCCTAGAACAAACTATACTTTCAATGCCACCCTGATTGCCAATCCTAAAATTTGTACCTAACCAGAAGAGACCCTGAATTGCTAATGAAATGTTGAAAAAGAAAAACAAAACTGGGGGCATCACATTTCCTGATTTCAAGCTTTACTACATAGCTGTGATCACCAAGACAACATGGTGCTGGCACAAAAACAGGCACATAGACCAGTGGAACAGAGTAGAGAGTCCAGATATGGACTCTCAACTCTATGGTCAGCTAATCTTCAACAAAGAAGGAAAAAATATTCAGTGGAAAAAAGACAGTCTCTTCAATAAATGGTGCTGGGAAACCTGGGGAGCTATATGTAGAAGAATGAAACTCGACCATTCTCTTACACCGTACACAAAGATAAACTAAAAATGGATAAAATATTTCAATGTGAGACAGGAATCCATCAGAATTCTAGAGGAGAACATAGGCAGTAATCTCTTCAATATCAGCCACAGCAACTTCTTTCAAGATATGTCTCCAGGGACGCCTGGGTGGCTCAGTTGGTTGGGCGGCTGCCTTTGGCTCAGGTCATGATCCCAGCGTCCTGGGATTGAGTCCCTTATCAGGCTCCTTGCTCGGCAGGGAGCCTGCTTCTCCCTCCACCTCCATCTGCCAGTGTTCACTCTCTCTCTCTCTCTCTCTGACAAATAAATAAAATCTTAAAAAAAAATATATGTCTCCAAATGCAAGGGAAACAAAAGCAAAAATGAACTTTGGGGACTTCATCAAGATCAAAACCTTCTTCACAGCAAAGGAAGCAGTCAACAGAACAAAGAGGCAACCCATGGTATGGGAGAAGATATTCGCAGATGACTCTACAATGATGAGTTGATATCCAAGATCTATAAAGAACTCCTCAAACTCAACACACACAAAACAGATAATCATGTCAAAAAATGGGCAGAAGGCATGAACAGACATTTCTCCAAAGAACCAAGATGCCCTTCAACGGACGAATGGATAAATAAGATGTGGTACATATATACTAAGGAGTATTATGCCTCCATCAGAAAGGATGAATACCCAACTTTTGTAGCAACATGGACGGGACTGGAAGAGATTATGCTGAGTGAAATAAGTCAAGCAGGGAGAGTCAATTATCATATGGTTTCACTTATTTGTGGAGCATAACAAATAGCATGGAGGACAAGGGGAGATGGAGAGGAGAAGAGAATTGAGGGAAATTGGAAGGGGAGGTGAACCATGAGAGACTATGGACTCTGAAAAACAATCTGAGGGTTTTGAAGGATCGGGGGGTGTGAGGTTGGGGGAACTAGGTGGTGGGTATTGGAGAGAGCACGGATTGCCTGGAGCACTGGGTGTGGTGCAAAAACAATGAATACTGTTACGCTGGAAATAAATTTTAAAAACTTTAAAAAAAGAAGACCTACAAATGGCTAATGGACACATGAAAAAATGTTCATCATCATTAGCCATCAGGGAGATTCATATCAAAACCACATTGAGATACCACCTGACTCCAGTTAGAATGGCCAAAATCAACACAAGTGTAGGAGAGGATGTGGAGAAAAGGTAACCCTCTTACACTGTTGGTGGGAATGCAAGTTGGTGCAGCCACTTTGGAAAACAGTGTGGAGATTTCTTAAGAAAACTAAAAGAGAGCTACCCTATGACCCTGCAATTGCACTACTGCGTATTTACCCCAAAGATACAGGTGTAGTAAAAAGAAGGGCCTTCTGTACCGCAATGTTCATAGCAGCAATGGCCACAGTCACCAAACTGTAGAAAGAGCCAAAATGCCCTTCAACAGACTAATGGATAAAGGAGATATAGTCCATATATACAATGGAATATTATGCCTCTGTCAGAAAAGATGAATACCCAAATTTATATCAACATGGACAGGACTGGAGGAGATAATGCTGAGTGAAATAAGTCAAGCAGAGAGAGTCAATTATTATATGATTTCACTTACTTGTGGAGCATAAGGAATAACACGGAAGACATTGGGAGTTGGAGAGGTGAAGTGATTTAGGGGAAATCAGAGGGGCATATGAACCATGAGAGACTGTGGACTCTGAGAAACAAACTGAAGGTTTTGGAGGGGAGAAGGGTGGGGCTTGGGTGAGCCTGGTGGTGGGTATTAAGGAGGGCATGTACTGCATGGAGCAATGGGTATGGTGCATAAACAATGAATCTTGGAACACTAAAAATAAATAAATAAATAATAATAATAATAATAATAATAATAATAATAAATTTTTAAAAATGGAGGAGTGCCTGGGTGGCTGAGTTGGTTGTGTATGACTCTTTTAAAAAAAAATTTTTTTTTATTTATTTTCAACATAACAGTATTCATTGCTTTTGCACCACACCCAGTGCTCCATGTGTATATGACTCTTAATCTCAGCTCAGGTCTTGATCTTAGGGTTGTGAGTTCAAACCGCATGTTGGACTCCATGCCCATGTGGAGCTTACTTTTAAAAAATATATATTTTGGGGGCACCTGGGTGGTTCGGTGGGTTAAAGCCTCTGCTTTTGGCTCAGGTCATGATCCCAGGGTCCTGGGATCAAGCCCCACATCAGGCTCTCTGCTCCGTGGAGAGCCTGCTTCCTCCTCTCTCTCCCTGCCTGCCTCTCTGCCTACTTGTTCTCTCTCTCTGTCAAATAAATTATATATAGATAGATATAGATATAGATAGATATATTAATATAAATATATATATATATTAATCTAACTCTTCAAATATTTTTAACCTTTTTTTTTTTCTTTAGAGAGAAAGAGAATCCTAAGCAGGCTCCATGCCCAGTGCAAGGCCAGACACAGGGCTTGATCTAATGACCCTGAGATCATGACCTGAGCCAAGATCAAGAATCAGATGCTTAACTGACTGGGCCACCCAGGCACCCCTCTTCAAATATTTTAAGGAGAATCAGAGGAAAGTGGAGGAGAAAAGCTATCCTTAAGAGGTTGTTTAAATATGAAACATTAAAAGGAAAAAAAAATCAAGTACTAGAATAAAACAATTCAGGATACATTTAAGAAATAACTTTTCCCTTTTTAATTATTAATTATTAAGCAATTTAATGTAATTTAAATCCTGATTTTCCCCCTTCAATTAATCTTCCTTTTAAACTGTGTAGTAACCCAACTAAATCTTATTGTAATCTTACTTTTCTAGTCTCTGCAAATATCCTTGTTCCTGTACTTGTTTGGTGATGATATTCTCAACATTGTAATGGCTTTCAGTCAGTTGAAGTAAATAGAATTTTGGAAGATAAACTCAGAATTCAAAATGATCTCAGAGAAAGAGAGGAATATTGAACTTAGTATCAAAAAACCAAAAACAGAACAACAAACAAA
>NC_081575.1:56223855-56242936 GCF_022355385.1 Mustela nigripes | reverse complement strand
CTCTCTCTCTCTCTCTCTGCCTGCCTCTCCATCTACTTGTGATTTCTCTCTGTCAAATAAATAAATAAAATCTTTAAAAAAAAAAGAAATTGAGAATTCAATTTACTTCAAGATTATTGGGAAATATTCAAGATAGCAGGAAGCAAAGTTAAAGGAAACATGTTTCCAGAAACTGAGTTTATGTTACTGGTGTTTGATGAGAGAATTCTCCTTCACTTGAACTTTGGAACTGGAAAAGTCATAACAATAAACGATCTTCTGTAATATTATGGACTACTAATGGAAAATGTTATTACTCACCAAATGCTAGTGATTTTGAACCATATACTCTGAAACACACTCCTCTTCTTCTACAAACCTATCTATTACCAAAAAAAAAAAAAAAATTAGAGTTATCCATCATAGAAATGGAAAAAAAAATGGGTTCTACTTAAGTTGGCTCTGGGCTCTGTGCTATCATCACTTGTTTGGTGATGATATTCTCAACATTGTAATGGCTTTCAGTCAGTTGAAGTAAATAGAATTTTGGAAGATAAACTCAGAATTCAAAATGCTCTCAGAGAAAGAGATAGAGGAATATTGAACTTAGTATCAAAAAACCAAAAACAGAACAACAAACAAAAAAAATCTTAGTTCAAGAGTCAAGTCTGTGCTTCTTAGTAACTTTCCAGCCTTAGGAAACTTAAACTCTTTGAGCCATAGTTTTCTCATATGTAAAGTTGAGATAATAATACCTGTGCAGCCTACTTCACAGATTTGTTGTGAGGGTTTATTCAAATGAAAAAAAAATATATAAAAGTACAAATGTAAGGGATTATTAAATACAGAGTGATAATGATATCTGTAAGTGTAAAACAAGAACTACTAATTGATTAAGAATATAACAAAATAATTAAATGGCCTTCTTAATCGTCTTAACCTCCTTCACACCTCCCTTAAATGTTAATGATCCCTATGGTAGCACCCTTGGTTATCACCTCAAGGTACCCTTTCAACTGGGATTCTTATCCACTTGCCACTCTCCTACCTACTACAAACTCTGTTCTTAGCCATATGGAACTTATTTCACTTTCTGATTACAGACACTATCTCTCTCTCTCCCTCTCTCATATTCAGGCAGCGTGTCTTCTTGTTATACTTTTACTCACTTCTCAATGCCCAATTTCCAATTGCCTGGTTAATTCTTACTAATTATTCAAATCTCAAGGTAGACATAACTTTTTGCAGAATATTTCAGGTTCCCTTTAAACAAATTTGCCCCTGTGAACTTCCTATTGAACCCCATTCTTCCTCTATACATTGCCAAAAGAAAACACCCACATCAGAACACCTGGGAGATTATTAAAATGCAAACTCCTAGAATCCACCCTCCTGGTGTTCTGATTCAGTGGGTCTGGTATAGAGCCAGTCTTCAAGTTAACTAGCATCCCAAATGATTTTGATGAACACTAAATATTAAGAGCCACAATCTTTCATAAAACTCATCACCCTGAATTAAAATTATATATCTGTCTCTTCCCTCTAACTTGTAATGAGAGCACTATGTTTGTCTTGCTCACGATTTGTGTTTCCAGTGCCTGGTATACAGTAAGGACTCAATACGTGTTGAAACAAAGAAATAAATAAGTGACTATATGAAAGAAAGGAAGGGGAAAAAACAGGTCCCCTAAAGTGGGAAAAACAATGTGAATTCCGTGAGGCCCTTTGAACCTTACATATCAATTACTACAAAGAGATATGCTCTAAGAACACACACACTAAATGATAAACATTTACCCATTCCAAGATTCACTGTTGTAAAATCTGTCAAACATGAGTTACATAAATCTTTTCATGGAAATTGTAGATGATTTTTCAGAAACCAAAAAGGCACATTGCCAACACAGCATACTGATAATCTGGTTACTGCTGAAGAGTGGGATTGGGACAAGGGTAAGGGACTTAGGTTTTTACTTCATATACTTCTGTATTGTTTGATTTTTAAAAAATGAGTACATATTACCTTTGAAATTAAAAAAAAAAGAATTGCTTTAAAAAGGCAAGGGCTATGCTATTGACTCCATGATTTATCAATATGCCACTCTATAAAAATGCATTTGAATAGTTATTTATAATCCAGCTTTCTCTATGATACTTAGATATTTGGGACTAAATTGTAAATATTTAGTTTCAAACATTTGCCTTATTCTTTTCTTCTGTTACTTTATATACAGCTCCTGGGAATATCCTTTATATCATCGATTTAGTGAAAATATCACACTAAACAGATATTAAAGCAATGTGGTAAGGAGCTGAGATTGAGGGAATTGGGGAGATGTCTAAGGGTTAAAAACTTACAACTAGTTGATAAATAAGTTCTGGAGATCTAATGCACAGCATAGTGATTATAGTCCACAATACTGTAACTTCAAAGTCTCTAAGACTACATTTCAATTATTCTCAATACAAGAAAAAAATAATTATATGACATAATAGAGTAACACCACTGTAGTGATCATACTGTAATATATAACTTACACAAAGTTATATGTCAGTTATTTCTCAATTTAAAAAAAAAAAAGCAGCAATGGGCTAGAGCAAAGAGCACTAGCTTTGGAATCAAGCCATCTTCACATTGAATCCTGGCCCAGCCATTTAATAATGCTGTGATGTTAGAAAAGTTACTTAGTCTCTCTGAACTTCAGTTTCCACCTCTTTAAAATTTACTAATAATACCATCCTCACAAAACTGTTGTAAAGAACAAGTATGATATAGTATATGCTAGCTAACTGAACATAGTAAAAAATAAAAATAAATTTAAAAAAGAAAATGAGTTTATGTGTAAAGTGTCTAGCATAGGGCTAGGTATTCAATAAATGCCAGCTTTCTTCTCCACTTAGTTCATTAAACAAATAATGTACTGAGCACTTATGTGCCAGACATCACTTCATGCACTGGGTATACACTGGCTCAAAAAACCAGTGTGGTTCTTGCCCTCATGGAGCTAGAGTATAGTGGGACAGGCAAACATTAAATTATATCTAATCATCTGTCTGAGAAAAACGTGTGATAAGTGCCATGAAGAAGAACCATAGAGTCTATTAGAGAGTATCACAGGGATATTGAATTTGTTGGGTCTTCTTTTAATGTAAAAAAGTGGATACCTTAATTGGGAAGTGACATTAAAGTGAGTAGGTGTTGGCCAGGCAAAAAGTGAAGGCAGAAGCAAAAATAACTCTTCATTGCTTAAATCTGATGCATGTGTTTTTCCTTCCATTTGAAGGTGTGTGTGTGTGTGTGTGTGTGTGTGTGTGTGTGTGTGTGTGTTGTGTCTAGAGAGAGGAAAAAAGAATTGGCCACTGGCTTATTTAAACAGGAGATATCACTTCTGAACTTGGCATACACAGGAATTTATCTTAAAGTCAGTCTGTAACGACCTATTGATAGATGATGACAGATGATAGATGATATAGATGAAGTCAGTGTAAGTACTGTGCTAGAGATATGCAGAGAGTGCAAAAGGAGCAAGCAAGAGAACATCGGTCTCAAATTGAATGATCAAGTAAAGTTTTTTGGAGTAGATGAAAGCCTGAGCTGAGTTATAAGTGAGAAATAGAAGTTATTCGTATTAAAGGAGATTGGGGTGTATTTCTGGTAGTGGAAGAAGCTTTTTATTAATGTCTTGAGATAACAAAAAGCAAGGAGGATTCCATGAGATTGCAACTTGTTCAATGTAAGTGTGATGGAAGGAGCAGCAATAGATGAAGCTGAAGATGTAAACAGGAGCCAGATCTTAAAAAATATACTTGGTATGATGTTGCTTAGGAGTTTGATTTTATCCTGAAGGGATTGAGAGCCATGAAAGTATTTTAAGCAGGACAGTGACATAAGTATTGTTTCAGAGATAAATCTAATGAAAGAGGGAAAGAACCAAAATCAGTTGAGAGATTGTTACTTTAATCTATACTTTATTATTTTTATTTTTTTGTTATGTTCAGTTAGACAGCATATAGTATATCATTAGTTTTTTAAAAAATTTTATTTTTTAAAAATTCCTTTTCAGTGTTCCAGAATTCATTGTTCATCCTTAGTTTTTGATGTAGTGTTCAATGATTTATTAGTTGCATATAACACTCGGTGCTCATCACAGCACATGCTCTGGTTATTACCCATCTCCCAGCTACCCTATCCCTCCTCCCCTTGGAAACCCTCAACTTGTTTCCCAGAGTCCATAGTCTCTCATGTTTTGTGTCCCTCTCCGATTTTCGCCCCTTCAATTTTCCCTTCCTTCCCCTATTGTCCTCCATGCTATTCCTTATGTTCCACACATGAGTGAAATACAATATGATAATTGTCTTTCTCTGCTTAACTTATTTCACTTAGCATAATCCCCTCCTTTTCCATCCATGTTGATGCAAAAGTTGGGTATTCATCATTTCTGATGCCTGAATAATATTCCATTGTATATGTATACCACATTGTCGTGGCCAGTGTGACAAATCTACCAGGAATGTGAGGGTAAGAGGATAGTGAAAAGGAATTAAGAGACAAAGAGATGGGGGCAGGAGGACACTGAGGAGATTGATTGTCCAACAGTGCCAATTTTATTCAAGGCTGTGAGGCATTATATAGTTATCAGAAACAATTATAAGGAAGTATCTATTTTCGATTGATTGCTCATACACACGTAACATTCACATGAAACCCCTCAAGCTTTTAGGAAGCCCATTTCCCAAGCGCTAGTAGTGGATCTTCTGAGGCCAGTAACTTTTGTCTACTTAGCTAATCTTTAACTAGCAATTCCCGAGCTTACAATGGTGCAATTTATAATCCATGCAAGTACAGGGAAATCTTATAACAGTTAAATGTACAACCCAGTTTTGCCTCTTAATACATGCAGGCAGTCACGTTGGCGGGTCCATAGCTCAGGCTCTTTCTCAAGCACAACTCAACTGATATTCAGGAGGCATGAGTAAGGGCCTGGTTTGATCCCTCGCCTCTAGCTGGGTCTGTGGCTGCCTACACCATATCTTCTTTATCCATTCATCTGTTGAAGGACATCTCAGCTCAAAGATACAGATGTAGTGAAAAGAAGGGGCACATGCACCCCAGTGTTCATAGTAGCAATGTCCATAATAAACTACACTTTAAAAAATGAAGTTCTGAAATAAAGCTGCGGATGTACAGAGGAAAGAGGATACATTCAGTAATTATTTAGGGGTAGATATGAGGGGACCTGATTACTGACTACATGTGAGAATGGGAGAGATGGTAGAATATAGGAAGACCCCTGGTTTGGGGCCTTTGTGAATAAATGGATAAGAATGCAGTTTTTGAACACTGGGAATTATACACAACTAATGAATTATTGAACACTATATCAAAAACTATTGATGTACTATATGGTGGCTAACTGAACATAATATAAATAAATAAATACAGTTTAATGAAACATAGCATATAGAGAGGGGAAGAAGCAGGCACACAGGCAAAATTATGAGTTCAGTTATGCCAAGCTTCAGGTAACTTGGACATTTCCAAGCAGAGATGTTCAGTTAGCAGTTGGACTTCTGTGTTGGGAATAGACTTAGGCCTACTTTCAGAGAGTTGGTAATTGAGGACTATGAGTTTACTCAACAGAGAGTACAAAAAGTAAGATCAGAACCCCAGTGGTAGAGTCCTAAGAAGTATCATTGTATATGGACTAAATAGAAGAAGAGAAGCACCTGAAGAAGATTGAAATGAATTCTCTATAGAGGTATGGAGAAAGTCAGGGAGATAATTGTTGGGCTGGCAGGAAGGGCTACCAAAGATGGCGAAAGTTCCCGCCACAAGACCTGAGCTTGGACAGGAGAACAAAGGCCCAAGCAGGAATCTGAGACCCCCGCCCCGGGCTCCTGTGGACCAATGGGATCCCGATGAGCGGCGGGATATCCAAATAAGGGAAACTTGCCAAAAGACCCCTGAGCTTTCCCCAAGACCCCTTAAAAGCCCCCTCCTCCCTGCCTTGGGCGCGACTTCCGCCACTCTGCTTTCCAGAGTCGTGGAACCTCGCCCGAGGGTGCCCACCTCCTCCCGGCGCAACTTTCCTGGCTCCCCTTCTCCTGAGCCCTGAAACTTCGCCGGAGAGCGTTTTTAATAAATCTTGCCTTGCACCCACTTTGCCTGGTGTTGTGTTTATCTCGCCGGAAAAAACCTTACAATAATGATATCACAGAAGCCAAGGGAACAGTGTGTCCAGAAGGAAGTAGTTACCAGTGTCAAATGTTGCACAGGACATAAAGACTGAAAAGTATGCACTGGATTTAGCAACATGTAGGTTATATATAACCTTATTGAGAACAGTTTCAATTTCAGTGAAATGAATGGAATGGAATCAAACTGTTTTAGGCTGAGGAGTGGATAAGAAGTGCAGGAGTAGATACAATGAATGAATATTATTCTTATATCTAGCTGTGCTATGAAGAAGAGAGAAATCGTGATAACTGAAGGCACAGTTGGCTTAATGGAGGTCTCTCTCCCTCTCCTTTTCTTTCTCTTCCTGCCTTCTTCTTTCCTACTCTCCTTCCTGATGAGGGAGCATGAGGCTGGCTGAAGACAAAGCAAAAGCTGGCGCCTTGCACCCCCCTCTCCATCCACTCCCCCTCGGTAATATGTGTAGCATTCCTCAGGCAGCCCCAACTGCCATGAACAATAAGCAAATAATTAACTTGCAGAGATCACAATCCTGCAAGACAGGAATCTCCCAACTATCTTGATGTTAATGGCTTGCTAAAAGACAACATTGGTCTTCTGGCACATTGTAGGCCCTCTTTAGCATATGAAAACTCCGTTGAAACCTCCCTTCCCCTCACCTTCCCCCAACCGCAGGGTACGTAACCTGCCACCCCTCACAACTGGGGCAGCAGCTCTTCCTGCCCACGGGTCCTGTCCCCATGCTTTAATAAACCACCATTTTGCACCAAAGATGTCTCAAGAATTCTTTCTTGGTCGGCTCCGGACCTCAGCCCACCGAACCTCACCTAGGTTCTAGAACTTCATCACAACAACAGCACCATTTGCATGCACATAATTAATGAACTTCAAAGACTTGTCTTTTTTTTTAATTATCTTTGTCTCCATAACTTTTTTTTTCACTTCTCTCCCTCTTTCTCTCTTTCAAAAGACTTGATTATCTTTAAATGCTGATTAAAAGGAGCCAACATAAAGACAAACATAAAGAAGCCTGAGATTCAGGAGAAAGGGGGTAATCAAGGAAGAGGGAATGTAAGGAATCTGAAGAGGTTGGGATCTAGAACACAAATGGAAGGATGGGAATGAAGAAGTTAATGATGGAAGCCAGTGTAGAGAAGCTTTTATATGTGAAAGGTCAATGGCAAGAGTCAGGAAGCTAATGAGTCATCACATCATAACCTCAATTTTACCCTATGAAAATTGTTATTTAGGGTGATGAAAGTCTGGAATAGTAGATAAAGGTAATATTTAAAGGAGATGACTAGAGTTAAAAAGAATCCCTGGTTTGTCTGATGCTGGAGGCCATGTGCCATGCTCTTCACTTCTAGTTATTTTTTTCTTAAAATATTTTATTTATTTATTTGAAAGACAGAGATCACAAGTAGGCAGAGAGGCAGGCGTTGGGAGGTGGGGGACAGGCTCCACACTGAGCAGAGAACCCAATGCAGGGTTCGATCCCAGGGCCAAGGATCATGACCTGAGCTGAAAGCAGAGGCCTTAACCCACTGAGCCACCCAGGCGCCCCATACTTATTCTTATATCCCATTTCTAATCCTTCAGGAAATTCTGTCAGCTTTACATTCAAAATATATGCTAAATCCAACCACTTTTCTCTAACTCCACTACCACTACCCTAATCTGAAACAATAGTATCTCTCTTTGATGATTGTAATAGCTCTCTCTGCCCACCCCCCAACCCCAGCTTCTCTAAAGGAGTCTCTTTGCTTTTGTTTTCCACAGTTTTAATCTGATAATACCTACATATAGAGTTTTTGGTATTTAGCTTGTTCAGTGTTCTCTGAGATTTCTGATCTACGGTTTGGTGTTTGTCATTAATTTTAGGAAATTCTCAGCTCCTATTACTTCAAATAGTTCTTTTGCTCCTGTATCTATTTCTTCTCCTTCTGGTATTTCCATTACACATACGTTATGCCTTTTGTAGTTGCCCCATAGTTCTTGGGTATTCTATTCTATTCTGTTTTTTTTTTTTCCTCTTTGCATTTCAGTTTGGGAAGTTTCTACTGACATATTTTCCAGCTCAGATTTTTTTCCTCAACCATGTCCAGTCTACTAATAAACCCATTAGAAGTATTCTTCATTTCTGTCATGGTGTTTGTTGTAGAATTCCATTATGAATGAAATTCTATCTGTCTCTCTGCTTACATTGCCCATCTATTCTTGTGTTGTCTACTTTTTCCATTTGAAGCTTTAGCATGTTAATCACTATTATTTTAAATTTCCAATCTGATAAATCCAAATTTTCTGCCATATCTTATTATGACTCTGATGCTCTGTTTGAGGTTTTCAGACTTCCCTCCCATCCCTGTCTTTGAGCATGACTTGTAATTGTTTTTTTTTTTTTTAGAAAACACAGGTTTTTTTTTTAAAGATTTTATTTATTTATTTGATAGAGAGAGATCACAAGTAGATGGAGAGGCAGGCAGAGAGAGAGAGAGAGAGAGATGGAAGCAGGCTCCCTGCTGAGCAGAGAGCCCGATGCGGGACCCGATCCCAGGACCCTGAGATCATGACCTGAGCCGAAGGCAGCAGCTTAACCCACTGAGCCACCCAGGCGCCCACCTTGTAATTGTTTTAAACCAGACATGATGTATAAGGTGGGAGGAGCTGGAATCAATAGACTTTTAGTGTGAGGTATCATCTTTATCTGAAGTAAAACTGTATTTACTGTTTCTGGAGTTGTTGGTGTCAGTGGCTAAAATGTCCTCTAATGTCCTTGCTTTTGCCCCCACCCCCACTGTGTTTGGATTTTCCTAAAGATCCTTAAATGGAGCCTTTGTCTCACAGCTCTCCTTATTGTAATCCTACTGTTATTATACCACAGTCCTGTTTTAGTGACAGTAAGGTATAAGGAAGGGGAAGTGTTCTATAATCTTGTAATCCATCTCATTTTGTTAATGGGCCTGAGTCCTTAGACTGTAACCTTTAAAAGCACTTCATAGCCTTTTTTTTCACCTCTTATATCTGAAAAAGGAACACTCCAGGGGACTGGCATTGTCTAATTGCCTTTCCTACAAGTCAGATAAGGCTCTGGTAAAGTAGTTTTCCTTGAGAGCAGAACCTTGTTATTGAGAACAGAATACTCTGAGCATTTCAAAGTGGTTATTTTCTTCTGATCATATTTTAAAATGCTTACTTTTCCCCTCTTCCTGCCCCAAACACATGGGTTTTTCTCTGATCCTCACTGTGAAAACTTAATGGGGCTCCTGAAGGTAAACTTAATGAAAGTGCACCCCAACCCCAAGACTGGGCCCCAGAAGTTTTTTAATTCTCAAGTTTTTCCATGTTCAGCCTTTAGCAATTTTTCAGTTGCTATTTAAGTGTTCCTACAAGTTAGTGCCTCCATTAACTTCTGTACCAGGGAAACTAATCTGGACCATTACTCGTTATGTTCACCTGTCTCCAGTTTAGAGGCAGTGACTTGCCCTGTAACCTCAGTTCTCTAACAGGTCTAAGAAATATCACTGGTCTTCAGTTTGTGTGGCTTTTTCCTTGCTGCAAGGAAGGGAGTGATGACTTTCAAGTTCTGCATGTGTTGAAGCTGAAATTAGAAGACTGTAATAGTGTTCTACTATCCCTTTGCTTCTACCTTTTCCCTTTGCAGCATTTTCTCCACACAGTGGCCTATGTGATCTTTTAAAACACAAGTTGTGTAATGTCACCTGTTTCCCTTTCTCAGAAATCCATGTGACTCCATCCCTCAATTCCTTTAACTCTCTACCCAAATAGCACTTGCCTCCATGAAGCTTACCTTCCAGTTGAGGGAGACAGAAATAATCAACAAATAAGGTGTGTATAATGTCAAATGGATTTAAATATTATGCAGAAAATAATGCAGGGAAGGATATTTGGGAGAGTGGCATTGTGAAGGTGATGCAAATTTAAAATACGCTGGCCAGGGAAGCCTAATTTAAAACTCAGCATTTTATCAAAAACGTAAAAGAGTGAAAAAGTAATGTATTTGAATATCTGGAATTTCAGATTTCCAGTCTGAGAGAACAAGTACATAGTCCCAGACAATACGAGTGTCTAACATTCTGGGTTAACAGTAAGGAGGCTAGTGTATTGGTTTAAAGTTCAATAAACAAGGAGGCAATTGGGAGATATGGTTAGATTAGATAGTGTCTTTAGGGCATGGTAAGACTGCAAGAAACTAATTTAAGGGGAAATATTAGAAGGTTTGGGAAATAAGTCTGAGACACTTGTTTAGAATCAAGTTGAAGTGTCTGGTAGGTTGTTGGATATATGAGTTTGGAGATTAGAGTAGTTTGGAGTGGAGATAAAAATGTCAAAATCATTAGCCTGGAATGATATGAGATCAATGAAATGTAACAGAGAAAAGAAGAGGTTTAGATTTAGTCCTTGGCACTCCATTGCTTAGAAATTAATAGCCCAGCAGAGATGTCTCTGAAGGAATGGCCAGTAAAGTAAAAGGAAAAGCAAGAAAGATGTCCCAGCATCCAAGTGAAGAAAGTGTTTCAATAAATAGAGAGTGAAACAAAACAAAACAAAGAAATAGTGAGCAACTGTGTCAAATAGGTAGGGTCAGGTGATCATGTAACTTGTAGTCTGAAGTGGGACACTTCTGAGAGTGAAAGAGAATGCTATTAATAATCATGTTCAGAGAATAGGCAAAAGCTAAAACTGTCCTGGGCAACCTGGACATATGATCACCAAGATAGGTCACGTATCATGAGGACTGAGAATTAGCCATTGGATTTAGCATCATGGTGATCATTGTTGAGCATGACAGAAGCAGTTTTAGTGGAATGGTGAAAAGAAGGCTTGATTGAAGTGAATTTGAGACAGAATGTGGAAAAGCTGGAGATAATAAGCCTAGACGTCTCTGAGTTTTTTAATTTTAATGAGAATAAAGGAAAATAGGTGAAGGAAGAGGTCAATGAATTTTTTGTTCATAGGAGAAGAATAAATGAAACAAGATGGGATTGGGAGGGAGACAAACCATAAGTGACTCTTAATCTCACAAAACAAACGGAAGGTTGCTGGGGGGGGGGGGTTTGGGAGAAGGGGGTGGGATTATGGACATTGGGGAGGGTATGTGCTTTGGTGAGTGCTGTGAAGTGTGTAAACCTGGTGATTCACAGACCTGTACCCCTGGGGATAAAAATATATGTGTATAAAAAATAAAAAATTAATAATTCAAAAAAAAAAAAAAGAAAATGCATAACACGAGAGCATGTTTGTTGATGGGAATGATCCAATGAAGAACCAAAAACTCTAATGCAGAAGAGAGAGGGAAGAATTAATGAGCAAAATCCTTAAGTAGGCAAGAAGAGATAAGAAACAATGTACAAGTTATTATCATTAAAATGTTATTGTTGCTCTTATTGTTATTTTTTTTAAAGATTTTTTTCTTTATTTATCTGACAGAGATCACAAGTAGGCAGAGAGGCAGGCAGAGAGAGAGGAGGAAGCAGGCTCCCTGCAGCGCAGAGAGCCCGATGTGGGGCTTGATCCCAGGACCCTGGGATCATGACCTGAGCCGAAGGCAGAGGCACTCTTATTGTTATTTTTATTCAATACACATGCTCTTAGGGTTGCCTGATTCACATGAATCTGTTTCTACTGTTCCAGATGGAAATTTTTAGCCTTTTGCTAACCACCATTGTAACCAGCCTTGCCCTTTGATAAATCATAACTTGGAGATCAGAACTGAATGTTAATTCTGCCAAAGAATAAGAATCCCTCAGTGTATGAGATGTTGTTTTTAAAAGGAGAGGAGCCTAGCATTTGTGATAATGGCTAATACTTTAATAGCATCTGCCCTGTGCCAAGCACAGTTCCAAACACTTTTCATAGATTGATTCATTTCATTATCACAATAACCCAGTGAAGTAGATGCTACTGTTATTCCCATTTTACAGATGGGGAAACTGAGATACATAGTGAGTAAATGGAGGAGCCAAGTCATGAATCCCACTGTTGGGCTCTAAAGTTTGTGCACTTAATGCCACCACAATATTTTTCCTGTCTTCTGAGCAATAATTCATTTAAGGCCTTGGTTTACTGAGATTAATTTAGTCTTCAAAGAAAGCAAGCTAAGTTCCTTATTACAATGTCTTGGCCTATTCTCATAATTCTCAAAAAGACTTCTTGGATTAATCTCACTTTCTTATGGGCTTATTATTCATGGATTTGCCTTTGTCCATCAACATGTAAGGAAACATCAAATATGCCTTTCTGAAAGCCAAGGATCTGAATTTAATTTACATTAAACTCATTATATTCTTTCTATAAGAAGACCCAACTCCCCTTTATAAAACAACTTTTTATTGAAGTATTGCATTCATAAAAATATATGAATCATAGGTGCACAAGCAGGTAATCTTTCACAAAGTGAGCATACCCATGTAAATAGTACCCAGATCAAGAACCAGAACGTTATCCACACCCCAGGATTCCCCTGTTGCTCTCAGTCATTACTCTCCCAATGATAACTACCATTAGTTTTCTATGTTTTTGAACTTAAATCCAACCTACTTTAAAAATACATGCATGGGGCGCCTGGGTGGCTCAGTGGGTTAAAGCCTCTGCCTTCAGCTCAGGTCAGATCGCAGGGTCCTGGGATCGAGCCCCGCATCAGGCTCTCTGCTTGGTGGGGAGCCTGCTTCCTCCTCTCTCTCTCTCTGCCTACTTGTGATCTCTCTCTGTCAAATAAATAAATAAAATATTTAAAATAAATAAATAAGTAAATATAAAAATACATGCATACTGCCATTAACAATCTGTTTATTTCTTGACTGCTTTTTTTTTTTAAAGATTTTTAAAAAAATTTATTTGACAGACAGAGATCACAAGTAGGCAGAGAAACAGGCAGAGAGAGAGGAGGAAGCAGTCTCCCCGCTGAGCAGAAAGCCAGATGGGGGACTCAATCCCAGGACCCTGGGATGATGACCTGAGCCGAAAGCAGAGGCTTTAACCCACTGAGCCACCCAGGCGCCCCTCTTGCCTGCTTTTGATGCTCTTTTCACTCATTCAAGGATGAAAGCCAAAATTATACCCTATTCACCTAAATGACAATGATTTTGTTCTTCTAATTTTTTAATTTGAATTGAATTTTTCATAAAATTATAAATAATTATGATAATAGCTCTCACTTATCATGTACTTCTTGCATGCCAAGTAAGTGCTCTGTTACATTTTTGATCCTCAAAACAAGATTATGAAGAAGGTACTATTATTATCATTCCTTCTTTTCAAGAGGAAACGAAGGCTCAAAGAAGTTAGGTAACTTGCCCAAGGTCACACAGCAAAAGGCAGAACTAGGGTAACATTTTTGTTCTTTTGAAATAGTATGTTTGACCATATCTAGACCAAGCTACATAGATGAGCTCCTGTTATTGTAAGATTACTTTTACTGAATTATTTACAATATATTTTATTAACAGCTGATTATACTTTCAATGCAGGCTACACTAAATTCCCATTATATAATTATTTTAAAATTTGGGACCCATTGTTAGCCTTCTTGGATTTAACTGAATCCTGTTTCTGAGATTAACATTTAAATCAGTAAATTGTGATTTAATCAGATTACCCTTCATAATGTGGGTAACGTGGGCAGGACTTATTTAATCATTTAAATGCCTAAATTGAACAAAAAGTCAAACCTCCTCAAGCAAGAGCAGTATAGAAGACTGTTCTCTGGTAGTCCAGGAGACTGCCTTGGAACTGAAATTGCAGCATGGGTTCTCCCGGATTTTCAGCCTGCCAGCCTACACTGCAGATTTTGGATTTGCCAACCTCCATAATTATATGAACTTATATCATATATATACTTTAAAAAATAATTGTATCCTGTTTCATGCATCAGATTAACAGGTTTATAATCATTACCCCCAAATTCTTAAAAAACCACTTTAGTTGATCTGTGCTATTGTTTGTTTTCATTAACATGGTAAATCAGAATACTTTTCACATCAAATACAGAACATCTGATTAAATGTTGTTTAAACAATAGAAGCTTATTAATAAAACCCATATAATAGGAAAGATTAGGCACCACCAGGCTTGATTTGGTAGTTCAGTGAGGTCATCAAGTACTTGGATTTTTCCCATCTTTTCACTCTGTAGCCTCTATTGTGTTAGGATGTCTCTACTCATGGTTATAGGGTGACTGGGACTATTCTAAGCATCACATATTGATACAGCTGTATGCAAAGCAGGAAGAAAGAGGACTGCAAGAGAAAGGAACCTTTTTCTTTTTACCAGGGAGGAACATTTTCTGAGAAGCTCCACAGACTTCTCTTTAAGTCCCATTAGTTAGAATTGTGCCACATGGCCACATCTAGCTGCAAAGTAGGCTGAGAGAGCAATAACTAGCAATTTCACCCTCTGTTGGGGGAAGAAAGGTTTTTGCCTACATAGAAGAAGGTGGGAGTTGGGCTAGGAAGGAACAATTTATTGTTGGAATTGCAACCATCATTATGGGCCTCACGTAGATAATTGATAGCTTAATGTCTTAGAAAGGAGAGAGATGAAGAAGGGATGTACATATTTACTATGTCCATAGTAAATTGGATATGTTAACTGAAATGTTCCCTTCTCACAAGTTTTCTGCCACTGTGCTTCATAAGTCTCACTATATGGCAGGACTTTCTAAGTGGTCCACAGTGATTTTGTTCCATATTGGCTGAAAGTTTCAAGAAAGAAGATTTTCATTTAATAGAAAAAGAATATTTCTAACAGAGCTCACTACTTCCAGAGCATCTGAGTTTCCTCTCACCAGAATGTTTAAGCAGAGCACTTTAGTGACAATAGTACCCTATAAATTTTGAACCAAAAACCCTGAGATTCATCTCAGAAGCCAGTGTAATTTTGTAGAGGAGATCCAGGCAGAGGTTATATAGAAATACTCTCTATTCTGAGTGATTCATAACCTTTTTAAAATCTTATGTCTTACTAAACATTTAAATAAGGACTTGGGTCTTACAATGATAGAAATAAACAAAAATTCCTGTTTTTAAAAAGTGAGTATACATATTCTGTTAATATGATACCAATACCATTAAGTACATATTTTACTGCTATAAGTATTATAAAGTAAAATCATTTTTAAAGTGAGATAGAATTGTTGTAAACAAAGAAGTTATACTGGGTCAGGGTGATCTGGGTAGATAAAAAATTATCTATCTGTATTAACAGGTGGCATAAAGGTTCAACATGGAACCTTCATGAAACTGAAGATTTCAGTTGCCAGAAAAAAGGGGTAAAGAATAAAGTACAATCATGGATAAATTATAAGCAGGAAATAGTACATAAAATACACTTAACAGTAGATAGGGAAAATAGTACATTTTGAGATACACAGTGGATGCAAGGTTAACAACTTATCAAAATCACCTAGATGAAAAATATATAAAAGGTAATATTGCAGAATGTGAACTGACATCCTGATAAATATGAACTTGAAGGGAAAGGAAGAGAAAGAGAGAGAGAAAAATATGAGGGGGGAAGGATCCTAATAAAAACCTGGTGTCCCAGCTGGGTTACATCTTGTGTCTGTTGCTCTGCCTAATGCTTCCTTGTCTCCTATTTATTTTCTCTTCTGGCAGCTCTCCTTATTTCTGTTTCTTTCTTTCTGCTCTCTTCCAGTTTCTTTTTTTTCCCCTGCTCTTTATTTTTTTCTCCTTGTCACTGATACCCAGTGATGTCCTCAGATCATTGCTTAGCAATCCCAACTGGCTTTAAGGTCAGAGATCTCCGGCTTTGGCAAAGCTGAAAACTACATTTGTAGCAGTATATTTCAACATGAGATTAAAGAAAAAATATAATAAGACACTATAAAACCTAGTACAAAGATGAACAAATAGTTCTTCTGAGTAACAAATAGCTGTGAGTAAACTCAAACAGTAAACAACTGATAGGTAAGTCATGTGTGTTATACAGAGAGAGACTATAGATACGGGGAACCAACAAAAAAATTAACTAGTAATTTACACAGGATGGGGGGGGAGTTCAAAATCCATGCTCACTTATCTCCTATTATAAACCATTCACAATCTCTGTTTACTTATCACCTCTCATAATTGAAGTAGACTTTAAGTGCCCTGGTTAGGACTGCTTATGTTTCTGCCTCACTTTCACAATGGTTTATAACATGTTTATGTTGACTAGAATTCTATTCATCTCCTGCTGTTTTCTGACTGTACATTGTGCACAACACAAAATTTTAAATTACCTTATTTTCATTGGTTGAAGATTTGAAAAATTAATCAGATTTTAATTAGAAAGAGAATTAAGCCTGCGGTAGGTAGCCTAAGAGACTAGACTGTATTCCATGCAAAGTTCTGTTGTTAAAAATTCACAAACCTGAAAGTATCTGATTTTTTAAAAGTGTTTATTTTAAAAATGGATAAATAACTGTTTGCACTTGTAGCTAATATGTTTGTATCTGATCTCTGAGATAAATACAGAAAATTCTATGGACTACCAACAAAAATCTTTACTTGTATCAATATTACTGATTATTTTAGGCCACTTGTATTTAAGACTTTGTCATAATATAAAAAAGGTTGTACTTTATTTTTCAGAAAATTTTAGCTCTGCAATATGTTTAATACAACATGTACTTACTTGATATAATAAAAAAAAAGTGAATTCCTACAATAGGAGAGAGATATCCAAATAAATAAATTATATAATCAAATAATCATCTTTGTCTAAAAATATAGCCTAAAATATTTGGCAAGCCAAAAAGTACAATTATTTTTCAAAACATTGCCTGTTGAAAGCATATATGGCTTAAATTTCTCTTAAGTAGCACCATTTGACCCACTAATTTTGGTGAGGGGTTTTTATTATGTTGGATAGTTAGATGGTCAGTGGAGCATTTTGGTCAACTGAAGTTCTTTCCATATTCAAATGTTTGAGTGGAACTGTTTTTAAAGTACTGTATAGTGTTTTCAATTAAAAATTCCTTTATGTTTTGTGATATCACTCTTTTATTTCTTTTAGATATGTTTATGTAACAACATCAATGTGTTATGTTTTATGTCAGAAAAAATATACTCTCCAAAGGGCAGTTTGCTTTTGGATTCTGTGGGCCTGATGTTATCAGAAACATTTTCTCTTCTTACCTGCCTTAAGATACTCAAAGGTCTGAAACTCCCACAGTCTGAAATTTCACTTCATAGGATCTCTTTGTGTTTATGCTGACAGAGGGTCAAAATAGTTACTCCTTTCTTGGAATCACATTTTCTATGCATGTTTATGGGTCCTGTGACTCCTAATAAATTTTCCTACTACTAATTTTCAAAATATAGAAAGCCTTTTCTCAGTCCAGATTGCTGGAAGGGATACTGAAGATATTATCATTGGCAGAATGACTCTCCAGTGTAATCTTAGAAATATGAAAAAATCATTAAGTGTTAGGGCTGAGGTGCCTGCCATCCCTCAGTGGCCTACCTGTACTAATCTCTCTGTTTCAGCCAGGGCACTTTGAGAATGAAAAAAGAAGTATTAATAATTATTCCAGGACAACAGACATAAACTAGAACAGTCCTAGCAAACCATGACACATGTTGACTCTAATTGGTCATATCGGCTTGTCTTCCATTAGCTAAAGATGATATTCAAATTCAGTCTGAAAGAACTTTGTTTTAAATGTTAGACATCCTTTGGTCTATAGTGCTGCATATTGACTATTAATTTTAAGTCATGCTATGAAAATCATCAAGTACAAAATACTAGAATGAAATCATGTTTGTGGATTATCTTGATTTATAGAGACTAGTACTTGAATACATGATATTTGAACATTCAAAGTTATTTTCACTTTTGTTTTTTAAGATTCCTTAACATAGTTTTTCTAACATGTTGAACTTTTCACATGTATATTAGCCAAGTATAAAACATTTTGTTTTATATTGTTGAGGGATATTTGAATGTTGTTATTTACAGCCAATTGTATATCTGTGACTGAGTTTCATGATTGTCTAGGGACTATAACAGATTTCTGTCCAGAGCATATTGTTTGTGTATACAAAGTTGGAGAGCTTTTTGCAAATAAGGGGTTATTCATGCTGTAAAAGCAGAGTAACCACAATGTATATTGTAAGTAATAATTCACTTTGTTTTTATTGTTTGCTATATTCGATGATGCAATACTTGTTTTAAAAGGCTGCTGACATATAGCATGGTTGTTGTAGATTTCCTAAAATATTTTAATTGTTTTGAAAACAACATAATGTAAAACGTTAACTGACCCAATTTATATTAACTTTAAAGGGATTAGCATCATTCAAAACTTTTGTTAGTTAGACTTTTTACAGATAAGTTACATAATTCATAAATAAACTGTTTTATTATTCTAAAAAAGGAGAAAAAATTAAGGTGTGCCTCATATTATGCAATAGCAATAATCCTGGCATATTATGTGTGAATAAGGTTTATTTGTAAATCAAGAAATATTTTTTAAAAGATTTTATTAATCATTTGAAAGACAGAGATCACAAGTAGGCAGAGAGGCCAGCAGAGAGAGAGGGGGAATCAGGCTCCCCGCTGAGCAGAGAGCCCAATGGCCAGGTTGATCCCAGGACCCTGGGATCATGACCTGAGCCGAAGGTAGAGGCTTTAACTCACTGAGCCATCCAGGCACCTCATGCAAGAAATATTTTAAAGGCACTGTGACACCCACTTTTTTTTAATTAATTTTTTCAATTTATTTATTTTCAGAAAAACAGTATTCATTATTTATTCACCACACCCAGTGCTCCATGCAATCCGTGCCCTCTATAATACCCACCACCTGGTACCCCAACCTCCCACCCCCCCCACCCCGCCACTTCAAACCCCTCAGATTGTTTTTCAGAGTCCATAGTCTCTCTT
>NC_081575.1:56202875-56218855 GCF_022355385.1 Mustela nigripes | reverse complement strand
CAAATTTAAAATGTGTTTAAAGTTAGACAACTTAGTAAAATTTGTCAAACTAAGAACACATACCTGATATATTAATGATATATCATTAATAATTATATTATTATTAATATTAATTCATATAAATAATATATTATTAATGGTATGTAATTAACATTAATGGTAATAATATATCATTACTAATTTATTATTAGTATATTAATTACAATAACATATGACTGATATATTAATAATATAATTATATAAATATTATTAATTTATTGATAATATATTATGGACAATATATTATCTGTGGTATATATTAAATAATTAATAATATATTAATTCTACATTAATAATTAATTATGATCATTAATCATATATTATATTAATAATATATTATTAATATAATCAGTAATTATTTTATTAATTATATTATTAACATCATTAATAATACAATCAACATTAAAGATATATTAATTAATATTATATCAATATTATGTTAAGATAAATATATTAATATTTATTAAGATAATATTAATTAAAAGTATATTATTAAATATTAATATATTAGTAATATAGTATTAACACCATTACTAACAATATTATTAAAATATTATTATATCATTAATCATTATACAATTAGTGTATATATAATTATTATATAATCAATAATGATATGATAATATATTAATGATATTATTAATATTGTTTGATATTATTTAACATGTTAATAATAATAACAATAACAATATAATATATTATAATATAATAATATAATGATAATAACATATTTAATATATTAATAATATTATTAGTATTATATAATTATTAATTATATATTAATATTATTAGTAGTGGTGTTAATACTATATTATTAATACATTTTTAAAATTATTATTCCAACTCCTAGTTGGAAGGAATTCTGGAGGCATTTTATCAACATGTTGGCTAAAAGCCAATTACCCTTTCTCTATTTTCCTAATCCTTATAATAATTATTTGTCCCATTTGTTTTACAAGTCTTTACAATTCTTAACTGCCACATCACACAGACCTTATACCTATTTTGAAATATTTTTCTCTGCCAAGTTCATTCAACTTTTTTTTAACCTGTGGATCTCAATATGGAACCATAACTGCTCTGGATTTGCTGTGCCTTTCTACAGTTTTTCATAGCAACTCTATCAGTTCATTTGCTTAGGCCTGTTGAATTCTTTGAGTGTCTACCTGATGACAAGAGATCATCTTTACAACTAAATATAGTTATCTCACAATTTGGGTCAGTTATTTTGATATTGTTCATCAGAGGTAGGCACTAAAATCAGAATTGAACATACCAAACTAAATGATGTAATTATTATTTTTTAGTTCTTAAAATATTTTAATGGCATTGCTGATGTTGTCTGAAGGTTCATATCTGCCACCACCACACACAGCCCTACAGGCAGATCTCTCTCTCACACACATACACACTCACTTACATGTTCTGAATGTTTTATTTAAATAAAGAATAGACAAAAACCAAATTTAAAATGTGTTTAAAGTTAGACAACTTAGTAAAATTTGTCAAACTAAGAGCACATACCTGATATATGCCTCTAAAAATTTTCAGTCATGTTTTATTTTGAATAATTAATTTTACATTGTTGCAAATAGAATAAAGTTTAAGATAATTTTAGATACTGAATTTTAGATAAAAAACTGAACTAACTCTCCCCCTCTACCTCCCTCACCCTTATTAAAATGAGCATCAGGGAGAAAGAGCTAAGATGGCAGAGTAGTAGGAGGACCCTAGGTTTGCCTTGTCCCTTGAACACAACTAGATAAATATGAAATTATTTGGAATATCCAAGAAATCTATATAAGAACTTACAGAACAAACTGCACAACTAGAGGGAAAGAAGAGGCCACATCATGGAAGGTAGGAGATGTGGAGACATGATTTGGGGGAGAAACAAATCACAGGTGCTATGGCAGGGAGGGAGCCCTATCTCAGAGAGAAGTGAGAGGCATAAAGAGAGAGAGGAGTGCACAGGGGATCACACAAAGAAAACATTTCCCTAAAGCCATTGACTGGGAAAACAAGAGGGACTAATTTTCATGGATTCTTACAATGAGCAGGGCTCAATGACTGGAGTTTTAGAGGTCCACAGTGTGGCTGGTGTGGAGCCCTGCGGGTACTGCAGTACTCCTGTGGAGAAGGAAGACAGATAGCTCAGAGGTAGAATGTGAGATCTGAGGATACCTTGGAATGCACAGGGAGAGATTGTCCCCCTTCTTGGAATGTATCTAGGAGAGGTGGAATTGTCTCTCTAGGAACAAAGAAGCAGGTGGACACCATTTCCCCAACTCACCCCTCAGCATAGATGCAGAGATACCTGCTGTGGGAAGCTAACCTGAACACTGGCTCTTTGCTGTGCTTTACTCCAAACCCCATGTCTCTATGCTTTGGTGCAACAGCCCTACTGGGACAAACTTACCCCAGTCTCAGCATAGCAGGACCCTTCTGTAGAGGACCAATGTGGATCCCTGCCATGCCAGGTCCCTAAAGTTTGGAATTTTGAAACTCAGCCAGCCTGTCTGGAATAGAGCCCAAGGTGCACTGCTCCTGAGTAGACAGATGGCTGAGACACAGACGGCAAGAAAGCAGTGATCTGAGGGATGCTTGTGACACACAAGGGGAGATTGTTCACTCTTCTGGGAGGGATTCCCAGACAGCAGCAGATGCAAACTCCCCTCTTCTGGGACTAGGATGCTGCCTGGCACCATTTCTTTTCCCTGCCCCTTAGCATAAACTAACTTTATTAAGCAATACAACACTAACACTGGCAGCCTAAACCACTTTCACCAAGCCCCACCCATCCTGCACTCTCCTGGTGCTGCTTTTCTCAGGCAAGTGTGTTTGAGAACTAGTGCAGTGGGACCATCTGCCAGAAGACTAGCACCCCATACATGCACCATATCTACAAACCATGAAGTTCTACAAAGCTTGGGCTCTAGAGGAGATAAGACCAGTCTTTTAACAAGAAGACCAGAACACACATAATTAAAACACACCATATTCTGGCCAATGTTCTAGCACTTCCTATTGCAGGCAAGGAGAAATTCTGCAGAGGAATGACCTGAGGGAAAGAGTAGCCAAAATACAGCAGCAGAGTACACACAGCATACACCAGAGATACTTCCTGAAGCATCCGGCACTAGACAGTATGTGACTTCTTCTTCTTAAAGCCATAGTAGCACACAGAAGAAGGAGCTTTAGTAGCATGCAGAAGAAGATAGAGACCTAGAAAAAATGCCAAGAGAAGGAATTCATCCCAAATGAAAGAAAAGAAAAGCTCTAGGACAAACATCTAATCAAAACAGATATAATATTCCTGATGGAGAATATAAAGCAACAATCAAAAGGATACTCACTGGGCTTGAGAAAAGCATGGGAGATGTCAGGGAGAATCTTATTGCAGAGAAATAAGAGTTTAAAAATAACTGTTAGAAATTAAGAAGGCAATAACAGAGATTTGAAACAGATTGGATGTAATGACCACAGGGATGGAAGAAGTAGAAAAATTAATAAATGATACAGAGGATAAAATTATGGAAAATAATGATGCTGAAAAGAATAGGGAAAGAAAAATATTAGACCATGAATGTAGACTTAGGGAACTGAGCAATTCCATAAAGTGTAATAACATTCATATCATAGGAGTCCCAGAAGAAGAGAGGGAGAAAAGGGGCAGAAGGTTTATTTGAGGAAATTATAGCTAAAAACTTCCCTAAACTGGGGAAGGAAACAGACATCCAAATCCAGGAAGCACAAAGAATTCCCATCAAAATCAACAAAAGCAGGCCAGCACCAAGACTATCATGGTTATATTTGCAATCTAGAGCTAAAGAAAATATCCTAAAAGTAAAAAGACAAAAGAAGTCCCTAAACTGAAAGGGAAGACAAATAAGGTTAGCAGCAGATATCTCCACTGAAACATTTCAGTCAAGAAGATGGCACGGTATATTCAATGTACTGATATGCTGCCTACAAGAGAATCATATTAGACCTAAAGACATGTGCATATTGAGAGGGAATGGAGAACAATTTATCATGTAAATGGATGTCAAAAGAAAGCTGGAGTAGCAAAGCTTATATCAGACAGACTAAATTTTAAACCAAAGACTATAACAAGAGATGAAGAAGGGCACTATATAATAATAAAGGGATCTATCCAACAATAAGATCTAACAATTATAAATATCTATGCTTCCAAATTGGGTGTACCCAAATACGTAAAAAAATAAAAAACAAACAGGAAGGAACTATTTGATAATAGTAAAATAATAGTAGAAGACTTTAATAACCCACTTATAGAAATAGACAGATCATCTAAGCAGAAAATGAACAAGGAAACAATGGCTTTAAGTGATACACTGGACTGGGAGATTCAAATTAAAACCACATTGACATATCACCTTACACCAGGTAGAATGGCCAAAATTAACAAGGCAGGAAACAACATGTTTTGGAGGGGATGTGGAGAAAGGGGAACCCTCTTCCAAGGTTGGTGGGAATGCAAGTTGGTGCAGCCACTTTGGAGAACAGTGTGGAGATTCTTCAAGAAATTAAAAATAGAACTTCCCTATGACCCTGCCATTGCACTACTGGGTATTTACCCCAAAGATACAGATGTAGTGAAAAGAAGGGCCATCTGTACCCTAATGTTTATAGCATCAATGGCCACGGTCACCAAACTGTGGAAAGAACCAAGATGCCCTTCAACGGATGAATGGATAAGGAAAATGTGGTCCATATGCACTATGGAGTATTATGCCTCCATCAGAAAGGATGAATACCCAACTTTTGTAGTAACATGGATGGGACTGGAAGAGATTATGCTGAGTGAAATAAGTCAAGCAGAGAGAGTCAATTATCATATGGTTTCACTTATTTGTGGAGCATAACAAATAGCATGGAGGACATGGGGAGTTAGAGAGGAGAAGGGAGTTGGGGTAAATTGGAAGGGGAGGTGAATCATGAGAGACTATGGACTCTGAAAAACAATCTGAGGGGTTTGAAGTGGTGGTGGGGGGTGGGAGGTTGGGATACTAGGTGGTGGGTATTAGAGAGAGCACAGATTGCGTGGAGCACTGGGTGTGGTGAAAAAATAATGAATAGTGTTATGCTGAAAATAAATTTTTAAAAAGCAAGAAAAATATAAAATATGAAACCTAAACTTACACCTAAAGGACCTAAAAAAGAACAAAAAATGAAGCCTAAAGCCAGCATGAGGGAATAATAAATTAGAGCAGGATAAATGATTTAGAAACAAACAGACAAAAAAAAACACAGTAGAACAGATCTGTGAAACGAGGAATGGTGAAAATATTAATAAAATTGATAAAACTCTAACCAGACTTTTCAAAAAGAAAAGAGATAAGACTGAAATAAATAAAATCACAAATGAGAGGAGAAATCACAACGAAGACCACAGAAATACACTAATTATAAGAGAATATTATGAAAAATTATATGGCAGCAAATTGGACACTCTGAAAGAAATGGATAAATTCATAGAAACACAAAACCACCAAAACTGAAACAGGAAGAAATAGAAAACTCAAACAGATGGATATCCGGCACAGAAATTGAATCAGTAATCAAAAATCTCCCAATAAACAAAAGTCCTGGCCCAAACAGCCTAAAAGGTGAATTCTATCAAACATTTATGGAAGAGTTAATACATATTCTTCTGAAGTTGTTCCAAAGAATGCAAATGGAAGGAAAACTCCCAAACTCATTCTCCAAGGCCAGTATTACTTTGATTCTAAAACCAAAGATGCCACCAAAAAAAGAGAGCGCCAGGTCAATATCTCTGATGAGCATGGATGCAAAAATCCTCAACGAAATACCAGCAAACAAAATCAAATAGTATGTTAAAATAATCATTCACCATGATCATGTGAGATTTATTCCTGGGCTGCAAAAGTGGTTCAGTATTTGCAAATCAGTCAACATGATACACTATATTAATAAAAGAAAGGATGAGAATCATATGATCCTCTGAATATATGCAGAAAAAAGCATTTGACAAAATATAGTATTAATTCTTTTTTTTTATATTTGGTTAGCCAACATATATCACATCATTAGTTTTTGAAGTAGTGTTCAATGATTCTTTAGTTGCATCAATTCTTGATAAAAACCCTCAACAAAGTAGGGTAGAGGGAACAAACCTCAACATCATAAATGTCATATATGTATCTAACAAACAAACCTATATCTAATAACACCCTCAAAAGGGAAAACTGAAAGATTGCCCTCTACAGTCAGGAATAAGACAAGGATGTCCACTGTCCCCATTGCTATATAACATAGCACTGAAGTCCTTGCCTCAGCAAAAAGACAACAAAAAGAAGTTAAAGAATCCAAATTAGCAAGAAAGAAGTCAAATCTTCACTACTTGCAGATGACGTATTTCTCTATGTTGAAAACCTGAAAGACTCCACCAAAAAATTTCTATAACTGATGCTCAAATTCAGTAAAGTTGCAAGATAGAAAATCAATGTACGAAAATCTGTTGCATTTCTATACACCAATAATGAAGCAGTAGAAAGTGAAATCAAGGAATCAATCCCAATTACAATTGCACTAAAACTATACGACACACAGAAATAAACCTAACAAAAGACTTAAAAGATCTGTACTCTGAAGACTAGAAGACTTATGAAAGAAATTGAAGGGTGTACTTGGGTTGCTCAGTTGATTTAGTGTACAACTCTTGATTTTGGCTGAGGTCATTATCTCACAGTTATGAGATCAAGTCCTGCATCTGACTCCACACTCAGTAGGGAGTCTGTTTCTATTGCTCTCCCTTTGCCCCCCTCCCCTGACTCTCTCTCTCTTTCTCTCTCAAATAAATAAATAAATAAATAAATAAATAAATAAATCTTTTTTAAAAAGGAAATTGAAGATGAAACAAAGAAATGAAAAAACATGCCATGGTCATGGATTGGAAGAACAAATATTCTTAAAATATCTATAAAACCCAAAACAATCTACACATTTAATGCAATCCCTATCAAAATACCAACAACATTTTTCACAGAGCTAGGTCAAACTATATTAAAATTTGTGTGGAACCACAGAAGACTTTGAATAGTCAAAGCCATCTTTAAAAAAAAAAAAAAAGCAAATCTGAGGTATCACAATTTTGGTCTTCAAGTGATATTACAAATCTGTAGTGATTAAGATAGTATATTACTGGCAGAAATACAGACACATAGATCAATGGGACAGAATAAAAACTCACAAATGAACCTACAACTATATAGTCAACTAATCTTTGACAAAGTAAGAACAAGTATTCAATGGAAATAAGACAGTCTCTTCAACAAATGGTGTTGGGAAAACTAGACAGCAACGTGTAGAAAAATGAAACCATACCACTTTCTTACACCACACACAAAAGTAAATTCAAAAATAGATTAAAGACCTAAATTTGAAGTGGGAAACCTTCAATATCTTAGAGGGTACCACAGGCAGTAACCTCTTTGACAACAGCCATAGCAACTTCTTACTAGATGTATCTCCTGAGGCAAGGGAAACAAAAGCAAAAATGAACTACAGGAACTACATGAAAATAAAAACTTCTGCACAGTGAAGGAAACAATCAACAGAAATAAAAGACAACCTATGAAATAGGAGAAGATATTTGCAAACGATGTATCTGATATATAGTTATGGTCCAAAATCTATAAAGAACTTATCAAACTCACACCCAAAACACAAATAATCCAATTAAGAAATGGGCAGAAGACACGAGTAGACATTTTCCCAAAGAAGACAAACAGTCCACAGACACATGAAAAGATGCTCAACATTACTCCTCATCAGGGAAATATTAATCAAAGGTACAGTGAGATACCACCTCACACATTTCAGAATGGCTAAAATTAACAACACAGGAAACAATATGTGTTGGTGAGGATGCAAAGAAAGGGGAATATGTATAGACTCTTGATGGGCACTAAGCATATCCATTACCTCCAAAAATTTTCTTGTGATATCTTTTCTTTCCATTTTTTAAACTCTATCATCTTGACATATTTTAAAGTGCACAATTTTGTATTGTTAATTATAGATACTGTTGTACAATGTAATTTTGTACTGTTAACTATAGATACTGTTGTACAATGTGTGTGTATGTGTGTTTGTGTGTGTTATCTGCCTGTAGGGAATATGGAATTCATTATGTATAATAGTAACTTTATACCTACTGAAAAACACTTCCCCTTTACCCCTTTCCCTCCAGCTCCTGACAACCTTCATTTGATTCTTCTTCTCTGAGTTCAACTATTTTTATTTGTAACAGTTAATTTATCTTTCTACTATCTTCACATACTTACTATTAAGTATCTTAAGATGGGCTGTGGAATGACCTCTGGAATGACCTACAATTACCTTTATTTCTTTTATAAATTTTTTAAAATATATAATGTATTATTTGCCCCAGGGGTACAGGTTTGTGAATTGTCAGGCTTGCATACTTCACAGCACTCACCATAGCACATACCCTTAACACTGAAATCTCTATCCAAGGAGGATCCTCTGCCTCATTTACATAACATACAATGTGTGTATAGGCCTGTTTCTTTAAGGTGGATGTGTGACCTATGCTTACCTCTATAGAGAAGGACAAGGCTTCCCTATCTATTCATCTGAACACTAAACAAAAGGGACTCATTCACCCTCTCTTGGGGGGAGTCATAGCTTTGGAAGCCTTTCCCTATGATCTCCTTCTTTGCTGCAAATAAATTTTCTTTGTGTGACAACTCAACCTGGTGCAGTTTTTTTTTTTTTTTTCACAAGGAGTGAATTCACATTGATTTGGTTACAGTTCTGCCTTTAAAAAGATGAACAGAAATAAACCATTTTTTACTCCTACCCCCACTGTTATTCTGTTCTAAGATATTCTGGTCATCTCTTGCCTAGATTACTGAACAGCTTTGTGACCTTTACCCTGCTCTTCTACCATACTCCCCCAACTCACTATGATCCACTACCCTGATTTCCTTATGTTCTTCATACAAACAGGTGCACTCCCTCTTGCTTTAGAACCTTTATTTACTTGAGGTTATTGCTGCTTAGAATGCTCTTTCCCCAAAATACACTATGGCTAACTCTCACTTCCTTCAAATTTCACCTTCTTAAAAAGGCCTACCCTTTACTACCTTGTTATATGACTGAAACCTGTCCCATTATCCTGCCACCTATATTGCTAATCCCTCCTACTCTCCTCTACTTTTTCTTTTTTCGTTAGCACTTACCATCTTTAATCATTTTAGATAATTTACTAATTATGCTTATTTTTGTTGTCTGTCTTCCTCTGCTATATTTTTAGCCACTTGAGGTTATGAATCTTATTTTTATTTTCAGCATAACAGTATTCATTGTTTTTGCACCACACCCAGTGCTCCATGCAATCTGTGCCCTCTCTAATACCCACCACCTGGTTCCCCCAACTTCCCACCCACCGACCCTTCAAAACCCTCAGATTGCTTTTCGGAGTCCATAGTCTCTCATGGTTCACCTCCCCTTCCAGTTTCCCTCAATTCCCTTCTCCTCTCCATCTCCCCTTGTCCTCCATGTTATTTGTTATGCTCCACAAATAAGTGAAACCATATGATAATTGACTCTCTCTGCTTGACTTACTTCACTCAGCATAATCTCTTCCAGTCCCGTCCATGTTGCTACAAAAGTTGGGTATTCATCCTTTCTGATGGAGGCATAATACTCCATAGTGTATATGGACCACATATTCCTTATCCATTCATCCATTGAAGGGCATCTTGGATCTTTCCACAGTTTGGTGACCATGGCCATTGCTGCTATAAACATTGGGGTACAGATGGCCCTTCTTTTCACTACATCTGTATCTTTGTGGTAAATACCCAATAGTGCAATTGCAGGGTCATAGGGAAATTAGAGAATCGATTCCATTTACTATAGCACCAAGAACCATAAGATACCTGGGAATAAACCTAACCAAAGAGGTAAAGGAACTATACTCGAGAAATTACAGAACACTCATGAAAGAAATTGAAGCAGACACAAAAAGATGGAAGATCATTCCATGCTCTTGGATCAGAAGAATAAACATTGTTAAAATGTCTATACTGCCTAGAGCAATCTATACTTTTAATGCCATTTTGATAAAAATTCCATGGGTATTTTTCAAAGAGCTGGAGAAAATAATCCAAAAATTTGTATGGAATCAGAAGAGACCCCGAATTGCTAAGGAAATATTGAAAAACAAAAATAAAACTGGGGGCATCATGTTACCTTATTTCAAGCTTTACTACAAAGCTGTGATCACCAAGACAGCACGGTACTGGCATAAAAACAGACACATGGACCAGTGGAACAGAGTAGAGAGCCCAGATATGGACCCTCAACTCTATGGTCAATTAATCTTCGACAAAACAGGAAAAAATATACAGTGGAAAAAAGACGGTCTCTTCAATAAACGGTGCTGGGAAAACTGGACAGCTATATGTAGAAGAATGAAACTTGACCATTCTCTTACACCGTACACAAAGATAAACTCAGAATGGATAAAAGACCTCAACATGAGACAGGAATCTATCAGAATCCTAGAGGAGAACATAGCAGTAACCTCTTCGATATCAGCCACAGCAACTTCTTTCAAGATATGTCTCCAATGCAAAGGAAACAAAAGTGAAAATGAATGTTTGGGACTTCATCAAGATCAAAAGCTTCTGCACAGCAAAGGAAACAGTCAAGAAAACAAAGAGGCAACCCACGGAATGGGAGAAGATATTTGCAAATGACAGTACAGACAAAAGGTTGATATCCAGGATCTATAAAGAACTCCTCAAACTCAACACACACAAAACAGACAATCATATCAAAAAATGGGCAGATGAACAGACACTTCTCCAATGAAGACATACCAATGGCTATCACATGAAAAAATGTTCATCATCACTAGCCCTCAGGGAGATTCAAATTAAAACCACATTGAGATACCACCTTACACCAGTTAGAATGGCCAAAATTAGCAAGACAGGATCTTTGTTTTATTTAAAAGTATATCTCAAATGCCTGAAACAGTGCCTGGCACATAGTAAGTACCCAATAAATGTTATTGAATAGATGAATGAAATGTTATTATTTAATAGATACTTCCTTTTTGGTTCATTCCTAAGGAAAATAGGAAATGTACTCTTGCAAAGGTCTTTTTTCCAGGAAGAAACCCATGAGGGTTGAAAAGACATATTTTTCAAATATATTTCAAATATATATTTTGACCTCCTTAATGAATGACATTGTTACATATTATAAACTATCTCCTAATGAGTAGATTAGTGTATAATAAATGCAATAAATGTTGGTAAGTGCATTTTCTTACAGAATCCTAGACTATCAGAACTATGAAAGTTTATAGTACTAACTTAATTCTTTCATGTTATCCATGACAGTACTTTTTAATGTACTGAAACAATACAAATCAGGAGTAACTTACTTAGGATCCGACACTTTCTTTTCAACTGGGTAATCCTTAACCAATTCTAAGAACACAATGAATCAGTCTCTAAAACACTACATGAACTAACCCCTCCACTAGTTACTCCCACAGAGGATGGTGAGAAGTCATACTATTTCTTTCCACAAAACCATAGACATTTCTATGTGGGCATATGCTATGCCAGTATAGTCAGTGCACCAGAGAACCACATTCAGGTTATTTGGCAGATTGTCAAGGTTCTATGCAAACACCAGAAGTTCATATATAAGTCATTTACTTCTATAAAATAGAGGAGAGCAATCTATAGTTGTGGGAAAGACGGGGGCAGGCAGATTTCCCTGGCAGCCCATTCTCACCTTCTCAGGTTTCTTGTATTTGCTGCAGAGTGGCTGTCAGTTTACTTATCTTTATTCATCACTTAGGAGTGGGTGGAAGGACTCACCTAGCCTGCATTTACAGACAGAACTGGTCAACTAGGCTGCTTCAAACTTTTTTTTTTTTTTTAATGGCACTGATGGAACTAAAATAGCCAGAGTGAATAGAGGCATGAATGGTAGGCAAAATGTGAACAATTTTAAAAGCAGTCTTAAGATAGACATTCTGGGTGAACCATTTTTTTTATTTCTAACTAACTGCTACATCTTTACTAGCTAATAGTTGGGAAATCTTGACAGCCTTCTGCATGCTGACTCAAATGTTAAAAGCTGTAGGTTTTAGAGGGTTTTCTTAAGTTGAAAATAGGACAACATAAATCTTTCTTTAAAGGGAAAAGTCCTGCTTTAGTAACAAGGAAATGTTTGACTCATTCAGGGGAGATAATTTTTTCTTCTAATTTGTGAGCTTTTTCTATTTCTATTATCTCTATTTACATGTTCAAATTTCAGAGGTCAGTGGTGGAAATTATTGGCACATGGGCGCCAAAAGTCACCAACTCTGGAATACTCTGAACCTTATTTAGTAACAGTATTGTCTGGTATAGGATTCACTTTAGTAGTTGGTGTAACAATCCAGACTATCCACTATTGTAAAAAGAAGTGAAAGAAGAATATAAATGATCACCAGTAAGAAATTTCTAAATACGTCTGAGAATGGTGGGAAATCTCTTGTAAAATCAGCAAATGAATCAAGAAATAATAGATATCATTTATCATGCCCACAACTGGTATGTTTGCTTTTATATTCATCAACACTTAATTAAATTGAAATAAAAGTCAGGATAAACAAATACATTTTGTTCAGGATTTGGTTAAAAAAACTGGGAAGTCTCTTCCCCAGATAAAATCCAAGTGTAATTTATTAAAGAATTATCCTAATTCACTGCCTTCCTCCCACCAAGACACTATCTGTGGGCACCACACATACTGTCCTAAGAGTGAAACTGGAGGTGCTGCTATACCAGTACCTCCTATTCACACCACCTCCAAGCAAGAATGTCAGAGAAATGGAAATAGGAACCCAATAAACTTGACTATTACCTGACTCTATCTTGGGATAAATCTCTTCACTTCACTTGGCCTCAATTTCCTCATGTACAAAATAAAGATTGTTATAATCTGGACTACGCACCTCATAAAAATTGTAAGAATAATACTGAAAGCAACAATAATTTCCTGAGGATTTATTATGTGTCTCAGGCTGAATTATAAATGTTTCATACCTATCAACTCATTTAATTCTCACAAGAATCCTATAAAGTACAGATGAGCTTTCTGAGAGACAGAGATCAAATAACTTGGCCTGGGCAATCTGGTTCCCAGGCCTGAATCCTTAATCCCCATGCTATATTTATGGAATCTAATGAGATAAAATGGTGCTTTGAAAGCTGCAAAGCCCTGCTACATTCATTTTATTTCTTTGTTGAAAAGTGAACAGTACCCTTTATAATTTCCATTGCCTCTGAATGGTACAGATATGAGGAGTAAACACGAATAAGGTAAAATATCATCAATTATTTCAGTTAATTCAAATTAACATCTATTTTGATGTATCATTCTCCAGTGACAAGATAATACTACCCTCTATGCAATATGACAATAGTTTGAAATGTAATTTTAAAACTGGAAGTGCTGGCACTGTGAGCCTCACACTCCTAAGAATTGGTTTGCAAATTTCAATAAAATCAACAATTTGGGGGTGCCTGGGTGGTTCAGTTGGTTAAGTGCCCAACTCTTGATTTCAGCTCAGGTCATGGTCTCAGAACTGTGGGAACAAGCCCTCTGTCAGGCCCCATGCTTTGCCTGGAGTCTCTTTGTCCTTCTGTCTCAGCTCCTCTTCTGCTTTCTCTCTATCAAATAAATAAGTAAAATCTTTAAAAAAAAACACAACTTGAACAGTATTAGTTATTTGTCTCTGAGAGGATTGAGATAAACTCTGCAACCTTTTTGTTGTTTCATGATCCTAATCTTTTTTTGCACCATTATTCCATAGGCATAAAATCAATGTTAATTAACATTAATTTTGTAAATTGAAATTAGTGTGGAGAATTTCATATTACTGCTTGACTTACATTGGAAACCTCATGAGATTTTAAAGATTCATTATATTTAGAAATCATACTTGCAAATAGGTCACCTTCTAAGCATTTTCCATAGTTTTCCTGCTCCAAAACTTACTAGAACACTGGTTCAAGATCTTCCAATCAGCTCTCTTCTACTAACTGGCTATGACTTTGAATGGATCACTTAGCTCCTGTTTTCTGCTTTATAAATAGAGAATTGAGGAACACATATTCTATTTTTGTTATAGGATTTCTTTTCCTCCAGGGCCCACAGTTCTTGGTCATGCCACTTTGATGAGTGAAAAGGTAGACCAGATGAAGTCTGGTGGTCAGCAAAGCAAAGTTCATTGAGCAATAGTACAAAGCTCATGAAGAGAGATGGGACCCAAGAGTGTTGCCACTGGAGTTTCTAAGTCTAGAGATTTTTATGGGCTTGTTGGTGAGCTGTTTTAATCTGGTTAACCACTCCCCCCTTGCACCTGTCACCCAATCATGTTTTTGTCATCTACCCATTCGTGGGAAAGGGGGGAGGGCTCCTTCCAGGGTGGTGTAAAGTCCAGTATAGTTAACATACAGTGTTAATTACTTTCAGGTGTACGTATAGTGATTCAACAATTGCATACGTCACCCAGTGCTCATCCTGACAAGTGCACTCTTTAATCTCCATCACCTCTTTAACCTATCCCCCTACCCACCTCCCCTCTGGTAACCATCAGTTTGTTCTCAATAGTTAAGAGTCAATTTTTTCCCTCTTTTCTTCCTTTGCTCCTTTTTTATTTTCCAAATTCCACATATGAGGGAAATTATATGATGTTTGTCTTTCTCTGACTTATTTCACTTAGCATAATACTCTCTAGCTCCAACCATGTTGTTTCAAATGGCATGAATTCATTATTTTTATGGCTGAGTAATATTGGTTCTCTATATATACCAGTTCTTCTTCTTTAAGATTTTATTTATTTGAGAGAAAGCGATCACAAGTAGGTAGAGTGGCAAGCAGAGGGAGAGGGAGAACCAGGCTCCCTGCTAAGCAGAGAGCCCAAAACAGGCCTTGATCCCAGGACCCTTGGACCCTACACCCAAAGGAAGACACTTAACCAACTGAGCCACCCAGATGCCCCATATATACCACTTCTTATTTATATATCCATCAGTTGATGTACACTTATTCTGGCTCCATAACTTGGCTATTGAAGATAATGCTGCTATAAACATCGGGGCTCATGTATCATTTTGAATTGTTATATTTTTTCCTTTGGGTAAATACCTAATAGGGCAATTGCTGATATTCTATTTTTAACTTTTTGAGGAACCTCCATACTGTTTTCTATAGAGGCTGTACCAATTTGCATTCCAATCAACAGTATAAGAGGGTCCCTCCTTCTCCACGTCCTTGCCAACACCTGTTGTTTCCTGTGTTGTTCATTTTAGACATTCTGACAGGTGTGAGGTGATAGCTCATTGTAGTTTTGATTTGTATTTTCCTGCTGATGAATGATGTTGAGCATCTTTTCATGTGTCTGTGGGCCCTCTGTATTTCTTCTTTGGAAAAATGTCTATTCACCTCTTCTGCCCATTTCTTATCTGGATTATTTGTGGGTTTTTTTTGGGGGGTGTTGAGTTTGGTAAGTTATTTATGGATTTTTGATACTGACCCTTTATCATATATGTCATTTGAAAATACCTTCTCCCATTCCATAGCTTTCCTTTTAGTTTTTTTTTTTGTTTCCTTTGCTGTGCAGAAACTTTTTATTTATTTATATTTTTTAAAATTTATTTTTTATTTTCAGCATAACAGTATTCATTATTTTTGCACCACACCCAGTGCTCCATGTAATCCATGCCCTCTATAATACCCACCACCTGGTACCCCGACCTCCCACCCCCCTACCACTTCAAACCCCTCAGATTGTTTTTCAGAGTCCATAGTCTCTCATGGTTCACCGCCCCTTCCAATTTCCCCCAACT
>NC_081575.1:56191058-56202475 GCF_022355385.1 Mustela nigripes | reverse complement strand
ATGCTCCACAAATCAGTGAAACCATATGATAATTGACTCTCTCTGCTTGACTTATTTCACACATCATAATCTCTTCCGGTCCTGTCCATGTTACTACAAAAGTTGGGTATTCATCCTTTCTGATGGAGGCATAATACTCCATAGTGTATATGGACCCCATCTTCCTTATCCATTTGTCCGTTGAAGGGCATCTTGGTTCTTTCCACAGTTTGGCGACCGTGGCCATTGCTGTTATAAACATTAAGGTACAGATGACCCTTCTTTTCATTACATCTGTATCATTGGGGTAAATACTCAGTAGTGCAATTGCAGGGTCATAGAGAAGCTCTATTTTTTATTTCTTAAGATTCTCCACACTGTTTTCCAAAGTGGCTGCACCAACGTGCATTCCCACCAACAGTGTGAGAGGGTTCGCCTTTCTCCACATCCTCTCGCACACATGTTGTTTCCTGTCTTGCTAATTTTGGCCATTCTAACTGGTGTAAGGTGGTATCTCAATGTAGTTTTAATTTGGATTCCACCGATGGCTAGTGATGATGAACATTTTTTCATGTGTCTGATAGCCATTTGTATGTCTTCATTGGAGAAGTGTCTGTTCATGTGTTCTGCCCATTTTTAGACATGGTTATCTGGTTTGTGTGTGTTGAGTTTGAGGAGTTCTTTATAGATCCTGGATATCAACCTTTTGTCTGTACTGTAATTTGCAAATATCTTCTCCTATTCCATGGGTTGCCTTTTTGTTTTGTTGACTGTTTCCTTTGCTGTGCAGATCTTGATGAAGATCTTGATGAAGTCCCAAAAGTTCATTTTGATCTTGATGAAGTTGATTTTGATCTTGATGAAAACTTCATTTCAAAAAAAGTTCATTTTGATCTTGATGAAGTCCCAAAAGTTCATTTTCGCTTTTGTTTCCTTTGCCTTCTTTCAACTATCTTGAAAGAAGTTGCTGGGGCTGATATCGAAGAGATTACTGCCTATGTTCTCCTCTAGGATTCTGATGGATTCCTGTCTCACATTGAGGCCTTTTATCCATTTCGAGTTTATCTTTGTGTACGGTGTAAGAGAATGGTCGAGTTTCATTCTTCTACATATAGCTGTCCAGTTTTCTCAGCACCATTTATTGAAGAGACTGTCTTTTATCCACTGTATATTTTTTGCTGTTTTGTCAAAGATTATTTGACCATAGAGTTGAGGGTCCATATCTGGGCTCTCTACTCTGTTCCACTGGTCTATGTGTCTGTTTTTATGCCAGTACCATGCTGTCTTGGTGATCACAGCTTTGTAGTAAAGCTCGAAATCAGGTAACATGACACCCCCAGTTTTGTTTTCCTTTTTCAACATTTCCTTAGCAATTTTGGTTCTCTTTTGGTTCCATAAAAATTTTAGATTATTTTCTCCAGCTCTTTGAAAAATACCAGTGGAATTTTGATTGGGATGGCAGTGAAAGTATAGATTGCTCTAGGCAGTATAGACATTTTAACAATGTTTATTCTTATGATCCATGAGCATGGAATGGTCTTCCATCATTTTGTGTCTTCAATTTCTTTCATGAGTGTTCTGTAGTTCCTAGAGTACAGATCCTTTACCTCTTTGTTTAGATGTATTACCATGTATCTTATGGTTCTTGGTGCTATAGTAAATGGAATCGATTCTCTAATTTCCCTTTCTGTATTTTCATTGTTAGTGTATAAGAAAGCTACTGATTTCTGCACATTGACTTTGTATCCTGCCACGTTGCTGAATTGTTGTATGAGTTCTAGTAGTTTGGGGGTGGAGTCTTTTGGGTTTTCCATATAAAGTACATGTCATCTGTGAAGAGAGAGAGTTTGACTTCTTCATTACCAATTTGGATACTTTTTACTTCTCTTTGTTGTCTGATTGCTATTTCTAGGACTTCTAATACTGTGTTGAACAAAAGTAGTGAGAGTGGGCATCCTTGTCGTGTTCCTGATCTCAAAGGGAAGGCTGAGAGATTTTCCCCATTGAGGATGATATTTGATGTCGGTTTTTCATAGATAGATTTTATGAAGTTCAGGAATGTTCCCTCTATCCCTATACTTTTAAGCCTTTTAATCAGGAACGAATGCTGGATTGTGTCAAATTCTTTTTCTGCATTGATTGAGAGGACCATGTGGTTCTTCTCTCTTCTCTTATTGATTTGTTCTATCACATTGATTGATTTGTGAATGTTGACCCACCCTTGCATCCCATGGATAAATCCCACCTGGTCATGGTGGATAATCATTTTAATGTGCTGTTGGCTCCTATTTGCTATGATCTTGTTAAGAATCTTAGCATCTATATTCATCAGCGATATTGGTCTGAAATTCTCCTTTTTGGTGTGGTCTTTGCCTGGTCTGGGGGTCAGGGTAATGCTGGGTTTATAAAAAGAGTCTGGAAGTTTTCCTTCTGCTTCCAGTTTTTGAAACAGCTTCAGGAGAATAGGTGTTATTTCTTCTTTGAAAGTTTGGTAGAATTCCCCAGGGAATCTTTCATGTCTGGGGCTCTTGTTTTTAGGGAGGTTTTTGATCACTGTGTCAATCTCGTTACTAGATATCGGTCTATTCAGGTTGTCAGTTTCTTCCTGGTTCACTTTTGGGAGTTTATAGTTTTCCAGGAATGCATCCATTTCATCTAGGTTGTGTAACTTATTGACATATAACTGTTGATAATAACTTCTGATGATTGTTTCTATTTCCTTGGTGTTAGTTGTGATCTCTTCCTTTTCATTCATAATTTTATTAATTTGGGTCTTCTCTCTTTTCCTTTGGATTAGTTTGGTCAATGATTTATTGATCTTATTGATTCTTTCAAAAAACCAGCTTCCAGTTTCATTGATGTGTTCCACTGTATCTCTAATTTCTATCTCATTAATCTCTGCTCTAATATTGATTATTTCACTTCTTGTATGTGGAGTTGGTTTAATTTGTTGTTGATTCTCCAGTTCTTTAAGGTGTAGCAACAGCTGGTGTATTCTGAATTTTCAATTTTTTTGAGGGAGGCTTAGAGCACTATGTATTTCCCCTATAGGACCATCTTTACTGTATGCCATAGGTTTTGGATGGAAGTGTCTTCATTCTCATTGGTTTCCTTGAATTGTTTCAGTTCTTCTTTGATTTCATGGTTGATCCAAGCATTCTTAAGCAAGGTGTTCTTTAGCTTCCAGGTGTTTGAATTTCTTCCAAACTTTTCTTTGTGGTTGAGCTCCAGTTTCAAAGCATTGTGATCTGAGATCATGCAGGAATAATCTCAATCTTTTGGTATCAGTTGAGCCTTGGTTTGTGACCCAGTATGTGGTCTATTCTGGAGAAGGTTCCATGTGCACTCAAGAAGAATGAGTATTCTGCTGTTTTAGGGTGGAATGTTCTGTATATATCTATGAGGTCCATCTGGTCCAATGTGTCATTCAATGCTCTTGTTTCTTTATTGATTTTCTGCTTCAATGATCTATTTCTGAGAGAGGTGTGTTAAGATCTACTATTAATGTTATTATATCAATATGACTCTTTATCTTGATTAACAGTTTTCTTCTGTAATTGGCTGCTCCCATATTGGGGGCATGGATATTTACAATTGTTAGATCATCTTGGTGGATATTCCCTTTAAGAATTATGTAGTGCCCTTCTGTATCTCTTACTACAGTCTTTAGTTTAAAATCTAATTTATCTGATATGAGAATCATTACCCCAACCTTCTTTTGAAGCCCATTGGCATGAAAGATGCTTCTCCATCCCTTCACTTTCATTCTGGTTGTATCTTTAGGTTCAAAATGGGTCTCTTGTAGACAACATATGGATGGATCCTGTCGTTTTATCCAATCTGCAACCCTGTGTAATTTTATGGGTGCATTTAGGCCATTCACATTGAGAGTGATTATTGATAGATACGTTTTTATTGACATCATGTTACCTTTGAAGTCTTTCTTTCTGTATATTGTCTCTATTTTTCTGTTCCTTGACATTCTTAGGATTTTGTCTCTTTTATAGAACCCCCCCCCCCTTAATATTTCCTGCAGTATCGGCTTAGTGGCCGCATACTCTTTGAAGCCTTGCTGGTCTTGGAAAGTCTTTATCTCTCCATCGATTTTGAATGTCAGTCTTGCTGGATAAATTATTCTTGGCTGCATGTTCTTTTCATTTAGTGTCCTGAATGACAGTCTGATGTTATTCTGATGGGCTTTCTTCTGTACATAAGGAGCTTCTTTGTCCTAGCTGCTTTCAAGAGATCCTGTCTACAATTATGATTCATCATTCTTACTATCAGGTGTCTTGAGGACTTTTGAGAATCCATAATCTTGGGGGAGATCGTTCTGCCTCTAGCACATGAACACTGGTTCCATTCACGAGATTGGGAACATTTTCATGGAGAATATGTTCCACTATATCTCCTAGATTTCTTTCCTTCTCCTCCCCCTCAGGGATTCCAATAATTCTGACGTTGCCACGTTTCATGGTGTCATTTATTTCCCTAATTCTGTTTTCATGGTTCTAAGCTGTTTGTTCCAGGCTTCCTCCTGATCCTTTCTCTCTATCTGTTTGTCCTCCAGATCACTAATTCTATCTTCTGTCTCAGTTACTCTAGCGTTGAGAGAATTTATATTAGATTGGAACTCATTGAGAACATTGTGAACATCATCCCTGGTGGCTTTCAGTTCTGCCTTTATCAATTCCATTTTGTCATCTTTGACACTCTCCAACTTAGTTCTGCCTGGATACTTGTTAGCCTGAATTCTCTGTCTGACATATTGTCTATGTTGATAGCCATTAGCTCTGTTGCAGAAGGCCCAGCCTCTGAATTTTTCTTCTGTTGGGCATTCTTCCTACTAGTCATTTTGGTGAGAGATGGCCGAATGGATGTAGCTGAATGTATTTACCATGGTGCAGGCAAGGTGCACCCTGGAATGCTTCTGAGCAATCAAGAGTCCCCACCAAAATGAAAGAAAAAAGAAAGAGAGAGAGAGAGAGAGAGAGATTGACGGGGAAAAAAAAGAAAGATAAAATAAAAGAGAAGGCCCAGCCTAACTTGGCCCCAAGGTAAGATTTTTGAAGTATACAAACAAAAACAGACAAACAAAAAGACTGATAGAAGTAGATGACAAGAGAAAATATATATATATATATATATATATATATATATATATATATATATATATATAAAAATAAAAAAAAAAAAAAACTTCAAAAAGACCCCCAATTATAAGATTTATATACTACCAGGACAAACACAAAAACACAGAAACACTGGTGGAAGAAAAAGATGGGAGAGTGGTTGTAAATTCTCAGTGTGGGTGAGGAAGGTTGTTTTGATTCTTCCTGGATGTATCTTGATATCTTTGTTAAAAGATTCAACTTTCCTAAGATAAAGGGGGATTAAAAATAGGTTTACCTATAGGGGTAGCATTGATTGGGGAAGGGGATTACCTTGAAGTTTAAATCTATATGAATATTAGAAAATAAAAATTAAAAAAGAATAAACTAAACTAAAATTTAAAAAAAATTTAAAAATAGAAAAGCAAAAGAAAAACATCTGTATATGTATCCAAAAGTTCAGGTTAAAAGGTTATTATGGAATTTGATGTACTAGACATCTCACTGTGATGGTAAATAGGTTAAAAAATTATCTATATAAAAATGAACAAGAATAGGGGAAACGAATTAAAAGTAAATGTTGTATCTATGAAGTAGTAGTGGTTGTTCTCTTGTCTCCCCCGCCATCTCGTTGGCTTTCTAGGGAAGGGGCCTGCCACATGGGTTTTCAGGCAGTGTTTCCTGAGTTAAGTCCTCCCACCCCCCTCAAGGGGGTGGGCTCTGAGGAAACCGGGTTTTCAGGTTTTTGTTCTCTGGAGGTGTTTTGTTTCTTTGTTCATTTGTTTTTTCTCACCTTGACAGCTTTTGATGGTTTTTGGAGGTTTAGGGGAAAGCAAACTGCACCCAGACCTCCGTCTCAGAGAGAAGCCTCAGTCTGTTGCCCTCTGGGTGCTCCAGAGCGTGTAAATTCCTCCTCAGCTGCTGGCAGAGCACATTCCTGGTCGTGGTCCCTGGGGATGCAGGAACTCCTGCTTGTACCCAAAACCACAACAGCAACAACTGTCTGGGTAGCTCCACACCACCAGAAAGGTCCCAAGCAGTGATAGCACACTGAGATTTTCCCGCTGGTCTGGGCTGGGAGTGCTCAGTCTTTCCGGGTCTGATAGTGCCGGGCTGGCGCCTGCAAGCACCTTTCTCAGGGGGAGGTATGGTGCTCTCAGGCGTGCTCCTGGCTCAGGGACCAAGACCTGGTTTCTCCACCACACTCTCTCTGGCTTAGCGCCAGGGCTGGCTGTCCTCAGTCCAGGGACTTAAGCCCCTGTACCTAACCGCCCTGATTCCCACAATTTCCCCCAATGATCCTTTGCTCTTTTTGAATGCTTTCAACCAGACTCCAAGTTAATGCTGGTCCACAGACGCAGGGCACTCTCTTAGTGGGGTATTACTTTCCAATGGGTCACTTCTGGTGGCTCCCTCCCCCTTTTGTTTATCTTCCTATGTCAGTCCAATGTTCCCTCTCCACTTTACCTGCCCATTGGTGTCTTCAGCCCCCGTAGAGATCCAGACGTTTGTAATTCTAATCTCAGGCTGATTTCCTGGGTGACCAGAGTTCTTTGGTAGGTAATCAGCTCACTTTAGGGTACAGGTTGAAACAGCACCTTCTCCTAGTTCCCCACCATCTTGTCACCCTCATATATACCTCTTCTTTATTCATTCTTCTGTTGATGGACATATGGGGTTCTTCTATGATTTGGCTATTGTGAATAATGCGGCAGTAAACTTAAGGGCACATGTATCCCTTTGAATTAGTGTTTTTGGGTTTCTTAGCTAAATACCCAGCAGTGCAATTATTGGATTGTAAAGCAATTTACTGTACTGTTTTCCAGAATGGCTGTACCAATTTATATTCCCTTCAACAGTGCACAAGTGTTCTTTTTTCTCCACATCCTCACCAACACTTGTTGTTTCTTGTGTTTTTTATTTTAGCTCTGCTGACAAGTGTGAGGTGATAACTCATTTTAGATTTGATTTGCATTTCCCCGATCATGAGTGATATAGTGATATTGAGCATCTTTTTATGTGCCTGTTGGTCATCTGTATGTCCTCGTTGGAGAAATGTCTGTTCATGTCCTCTGACCATTTTTAAGTGAATTGTCCTTTGGATGTTGAGTTGTATCAGTTCTTTATATATTTTGCATATTAACCCTTTATCACATATGATATTTGCAAATATATTCTCCCATTCCATAGTTTTGCCTTTAGTTTTTATGATTATTTCCTTTGATGTGCAGGAGCTTTTTATTTTGATGTACTCCCAACAGTTTATTTTTGCTTTTATGTCCCTTGCCTCAGGAGAAAAACATAGAAAGATGTTGCTATGGCTGATGGCAGAGAAATTACTGCTTCTGCTCTCTTCTAGGATTTTTATGGTTTCAGGTTTAGTAATCCATTTTGAATTGTGTGTGTGTGTGTTGTAAGAAAGTGGTCCAGTTTCATTCTTTTGCATGTACCTGTCCAGTTTTCCCAACACCATTTGTTGAAGAGACTTTTCCCATTGGATATTCTTCTTCCTTTTTCAAAGATTAATTGACTATGAAATTGTGGATTTATTTATGTGTTTTCTACTCTCTTACATTAATATATGTGTCAATTTTTATGCCAGTACCATACTGCTTTGATTACTACAGCTTTGTAATATAACTTGAGGTCTGCAGGTGTGAATTTCATCTTTTGCAATTCGTTGAGATTTGTTTTGTGGCCTAATATGTGGTCTATTCTGGAGAAAGTTCCACGTGTACTTGAAAGTAATGTGTGTTCTGATGTTTTTGGATGGAATATTCTCAATATATTTGTTAAATACATCAAGTCCAGTCTGTCATTCAAAGTCACTGTTTCCTTGTTGATTTTCTGTTTAGATGATCTGTCCATAGATGTAAGTGGAGGGTTAAAGTCCCCTACTATTATTGTATTAATATTGATTAGTTCCTTTATGTTTGCTTTTAACTTTTTATGTATTGGCTGCTCCCATGTTGGGTGCATTAAGTATTTATAATTGTTTCATCTTCTTTTAGGATTGTTCCCTGAACGATTACATAGTGTCCTTCTTTGTCTCATTAGCCTTTGTTTTACAGTCTATTTTCTCAAATATAAGTATTGCTACTATGAATTTCTCTTCACATCCATTTGCATGATAAATATTTCTCCATTACCTCACTTTCAATCTGAAGGTGTCTATAGGTCTGAAATGAGTCTCTTATAGGCAACATACAGATGGGAATTTTGTTTTTTAATCCGTTCTGTCACCGTGTCTTTTGAATAGAATGTTTAGTCCATTTACATTCAAAACAATTATTCATAGGTACGCATTTATTACTATTTTCATACTTGTTTTCTGGCCATTTTTATTTTTTCCTCTGATTTTTTTCTTCCATTGCTGTCTTTCAAGGTTTGTAGATTTTCTTTAGTAGTATTCTTGGATTCCTTTCTCTTGATTCTTTGCATATCTATTACTGGCTTGTGATTTGTGGTTCTCATTAGGCCTGTATATAACATGCTCTTCATATAGCAGTGTATATTAAGTTGATGGTCACTTAAGTTTGAACCTCTTGTTTACTCTTCTCCCCCGCCATCCCATGTTTTAGGTACATGGTCTCACATTTTACATCCTTTTATTTTGTGAATCCCTTGATTGCTTTTTACAAATGTATTTATTTTTACTGCCTTTTTTTTTTCGTTCCATACTCTTATAGTCTTTCCTTTCCATTCAAAGAGCCCTTTTTAATATTCCTTGCAGGGTTGATTTAGTGGTCATAAACTCCTTTAATTTTTATTTATCTGAGAAGCTATTTTTTCTTCTATTCTGAATGATAGCCTTGCTGGATAGATTATGTTTGGCTACAGATTTTTTCTGTTTTAGCACTTTGAATGTATCATGCCAATATCTTCTGGCCTGCAAAGTTCTGCTGAATAACCTGCTGATAGTCTTAGTGGGTTTCCTTTGTATATAATTGTCTTCTTTTACCACTTTAATTTTTTTTTCTTTATCACTACATTTTTCCATTTTAATTACTTTGTATCTTGGTGTGGACCTCATTGGGTTGATTTTTGGAGGGATCTTTGTGCCTCCTGGATCTTGACATTTGTTTTCTTCCCCAGATTTTTTGAAGATTTCAACTATTATTTCTTCAAATAAACTTTCTACCCCCTTTTCTCTCTCATGTTCTTTTGGGGCCCTATAATATGAATGTTACCACAGTTGAGTTCTCTATGTGCATTCTTATTTTGCATAACTTTTTCTCTCATTTGTTCACCTTGATTATTTTCATTACTCTGTCTTCTAGACCATTAATTTATTTCTATACTTACTCTGGCCTGCTATTTTTTCCAAGGATATTTTAAATTTTATTTATTGTGTTCTTCTCTGATTGGTTCTTTTATTGTCATTTTGTTAAGCATCTTACTGATGTCTTTCACTCTTTTTTCATGTCCAGTGAGTACCTTTGTGATCATTCAAATTCTCTATCAAATACCTGTTTCATTTAGGTCTCTTACTGTGGTTTTGTCCTGTTCCTTCATTTGTGTCATATTTCTTTGTCATCTCATTTCATCTAAGTCTATCTTGGAAATCAGCTACATCTCCTCCTCCTGAAGGTGATGGCCTTATGATGAAGAGGTCCTGTAATGCAGTGTCTCCTATTCCCCAGGACCTGGTACTTCAGGGAGTTTCTCCTATGTGTATTGTGTATGCTCTGTCTTTTAGTTCTGGCCACTTCTTCCTTCACTCTAGTTATCCGCAGAGGTTCTCTCTGCCTTGTGTGGGGCCTATTTTGGTCCCCACTGCATGAGGAACATTTTAACAATGTGTGGGCTGGTCTGCTTGTGAGATGACACCCGCTGCCACTGACAAAAATGCATGGGCCAGGGGATAAGATATTGGTATGGTTTGCACTGGTCTTCTGGGTGAGGGGGCTCACAACATCATGACTGAAATAAGAGTGACTGGGTATGACAGATCTATTGATATTTGGAGGAGGGTCAGCAATTGGTTTAAAGAAGTTACATAGTGAGTGTGAGAGCCACACTGGTCCCCACAGGTGGCTGTGTGTTTATGCTGGGGGTAAGGGGAAGGAGTTGGTGCCTGACAGCTCCCTTTTTTCCTGGAGAGATCTCCCCACAATCCCTGCATCTCTGGGTCATGCTCTGAGATGAGTAAACAACTTTCTCCCATCTGCCTCTGTTTTTTCCAAACTACTGCTTCCAATCTGTATGTCCACTGGTCTTCTGTCTTGTCCCTTAAAGGGTTGGAATGCCACTTCTTAATGCTCTCTGGTCTTTCCCAGAGCTGAGCCTGCTGAACTGTAACATTCCAGGCTTTAAGTACCTCTGGTTGTAAGAACTCATGAAATTTGGCTCCTATCTTTTTCAAAGTCAAACTTTATGGGAATTCATCTTCCCCATGTGGGCTCCCTGATGTGATAGTCTGTTTTTTGTCCTTCTTGCCACTGGTCCCTCCCAACTGTGGATGGGATCGATCTATTTTTCTCCCAAACCATGTCTTCACCCTACCTTAACATGGCCTTTTCTCTGTTTTTAGCTGTGGAGTTTGTTCTGCCAGTAATCAGGTTGTTTTCTGGGTTATTTATCCTAATGTGAATGTCATCTAGTTGTCTTCAAGGAAAGTTTAATAAAGGAACTATTTAGAAAGGTGTGGATAGCATAAGGGAGTCACAAGGATAACATAACACCCTAGAACTAGTAACATCAAAGCTTTTACCACCTTTAGGCTTGAAGGAGTTAAGAAAGGGAATGGTTACTGGAACCTGGAAGAAAAGAGTTATGTGGAGAAGACCAGCTTGATTAAGGTATGCAATCATCTCAAGGCAACCCTGTAGGGAGGGCACTGGAGGAATAACTACTTCATTCTCACTCTCCTACCTCCCTCTTAACTTCTAATGAGAATTCCTTTAACCAAACATTATAGGCCAAGGGAGCCCATTGGCATGATGTGGGTCAGTATTCTGGGGCACAGAACAGGAAGGAGAAAGATGAGTAGTAGATCAAAAGGAACAAACAGAAGATGTCCAGCATAAATATAACAAGAAAGCTAATTTTTCTTCATATGTTAAAAACTCTTCATAATCATAAAGGATCAATTAAAATGGTAAAATAAGATGAACTGACAGTTCACTTAAAAAGGAGATTTGAATAGTTCTCAAACATGAAAAGATGTTCACATTCCTTTGTATTATGTGAGAAATGTGACCAAAATTACACTGAAATACATTTCTGTTTGCTTATCGTATTTAGTAAGGATCCAAAATTTTGACAATACATCCTATTAGAAAGGCTATGAGGAAACAGCTGGTAGAAAAGGCACTTTGGTGCTTGCAA
>NC_081575.1:56178143-56188058 GCF_022355385.1 Mustela nigripes | reverse complement strand
GATGGACCTTTTGTGTATATTCCTGCACACATTTTTTTTTTTTTTTTGCTCGTTGGAATGTCATCAGAGAGCTCCAGAAACTTCTGTTGATTTCTTTACTTTTCCCAATCCTCAGATGATGTTTTGTTCTTTGATCATGAATTCAAATGTGAATCTGCTGATTTTCCTTATCATGTCTTAATGGAACCCTCCACATGATTTTTCTCTGTCCTTTGAAATTGTCATGTTAGACCATGGCTTAATGTTCTACTGAACACATCCGTCTCACACTCTCACATCATCAATCTTTCTACAGGTACTGAATAATGGAATTAATTATTTTGCTCATGTAATACCAGATAGGGTATTTCAAGATTTTCTTAAACAAACTATGTAAAAGGAATTACTTTTGATGGAGAAAGTGAAAGCCACACTGACTGTGTTTCTGAAAAAGATTAAGAGGCTCAGCTATGGGTCCCAAAACAGTGACTTCAAAATAGAGTGATCAGGATAGTCCCACTTTCTATTGGTTGTTCCAATATAAACATTAACAGTCCCCATTATACACCTTAGTGTTCTGATTTGTACAATACATTATATTATCACCCCGCCTCAAGGGTTTGATAAGTCACTGACTCTGGAGAAAACTGTCTTCTGTAGTCAGTTGCTGTTCTTTCTGGATCCCCATGTGCTCATCAGAGTAGAATGCCACACTGCTATAACCACTACCATCATCAGTACCTTTAGGTCTCAAAAATAATCTCACACTGTCAGTGTGGCCCTGTCTTCTACTCTATAATTTTCTACCCTTACATTCTACCTAAAACACTTTTTGACATTTACCTAGTTGAACCAAGGCTGGGTTTGCATTAATGACTTTAAATTAAACCAAAACTGGGAAAATGAGAGGTACATGAAAGTCCATCTACATGTTGAGACCCCCCCTCACTTTTTTTCTATGGTATTCTTCTCAGTATATCCACACTGCTGAAGCTAGAGAATTTGGTTTATGACTTCCAAGGCCAAATTTTAGATAAGCCTCTTTTCGTCACATCAGAAATACTATTCTCTCTTGCTTGCTGAAGAAAGAGACCTGGACTTATGAACTTAGGTCCACAATGGAAAGAAAGGTAGCCCTTTTAAGACCTGATGTATGGAATGGTCAGGAACCCTTGATTCTGACTACTATGACATCAGGGATCAAAGACCAGAGGGACTGGATATAGACACAAGTGAAGCTTTCTTCTCAAGCTTCATAGGAATCACACTTTCAAAAGTCATGATTTTCTTCTTTTGTTTTTTTGTGGTCTTCTGTTTTATTTTAAAGAAGATCGCAAAAACAAAGCAGAAGAGGAAGGCCCAAAGACAAAAGAAAGATAATTAGACAACAGAGGAGAAATAATGGGTATGTCTCATTCTTCTTGTTTATATCAGTTTGTCTTTCCAAATGCCTAATTTTTATCTCATCTCTGATATTATTACCAGTCCAAGATTCCCCACTCCCCAGAGGTGGTTGTGGACATGAGTTGAAACTTAGGAATGAGTCATGGTGCATACAATAATCTTTTTTTTAATCAGAAAGTACAATGTTTTATAGTCTGCATCAAATTTCTCCATATCAAAATAGCTCTATCAAAGTAGCAGTGGCGCCTGGGTGGCTCAGTGGGTTAAGCCGCTGCCTTCAGCTCAGGTCATGATCTCAGGGTCCTGGGATTGAGTCCCACATTGGGCTCTCTGCTCAGCAGGGAGCCTGCTTCCTCCTCTCTCTCTCTCTGCCTGCCTCTCTGCCTACTTGTGATCTCTCTCTGTCAAATAAATAATAAAATCTTTAAAAAAAAATCCTTGATTTCAATGTGGCTCCATCAAAATGGCCATGTCACAAAGTTATGTAACCACACATAACCAGTGTGGCTATAAGAATAAGCTTTGTGTAGATCTGGTCTGGATACATTGTTATATGCCTCACATCTGTGATAAAATGGCAATATCTTGTTCCAATGCTCATAATTATTACAACTTATTCTTTGCTAATGCACTTAAAGTAGAGTCTTTAAGTACCAACTATTTAAAAATTGATTTGTATGTATTAGTTTCCCTCCAAAATTCTCTGCAGTGTGCTGTCACTATTTGAGGCTGCAGCTCTCAAAATTGAGTCTGAGTTACTTTTGTCAACTGTGTTTTATCTGGGTACGTTTTCCACACTATAACAATCGGAAGGCGGGTTTATATTTAATTCTTTTGGATAGAAAGGTCACTTAATGCTTAGAGTGACAGCTGAAGTAAATATTCCATTTCTATATCTCCTTCAGTAAGCCATTCTCCATCATGGATAAATAGATGATAGATAAATAAGTAGATATATGTTAGATAATAGATAGATGATAGATGATAGGAATGTGAGATGAGCTTGCTCAGTTGTCACTATCAGTAAGCATTTGTTTTTTCAGCAATACCTTTGTTTATGTGTGATTCATAATAATCTTGCCTGGAACTACCTTGACATTTAAATATTTAGCAGGTAGAATCAATGTAGGCTATTCTGTTTCAAATTTCCTTAAAATCATGGTTAAACATTTCCTTCCTTCCTTCCTTCCTTCCTTCCTTCCTTCCTTCCTTCCTTCCTTCCTTCCTCTATGTGCAGAGCCCCTGGAGCTCATCCCATCAGAGCATCCTTCCTTGAAGTCCTGTACCTCCACCACCAAAGTTCTGTGGAAGAAATTACAAGTAAGCTCTCTTAAAAGGAAAGTTAAAATTTGTAAATACTGAAAAAGAAAAAAAGCTCAATCTTATTTGGAAAGAATTTTAGGAGAGAGTTTTATGCATTTATTTTTCAGTAAGAGGTGGGCTTGCAGATAGGAAGAGGCATAGTCAAAGATAACAATGTTTCTAACCACAAATATCTACATAGCTGTATTTATGCCAGATTAGAAGATAACTCTGACAAATTTCCTAAGAAAAAAGTCAGCACTGACCAAATTAATCTGTAAGATTTTTATAATTGTACTTCCTTCATTTATCTAAATATCATAATAATTTCTCAAACATTCTAAGAAAGAACAGGAAATATTCCTTAACAAAAACCCTAGTGAGAAATTGAATAAAAGGAGAATGGTTTTCTTTGTTTTATGAGGGTGCCATTATTTTATTATGTGTTAAATCAGTCTGATGTGACTTCTGGATGATTTCATTAATTTTCTTCCTGTATAATGTGGTAAGAATCTATTTTACCATAACACTTAACACTACATATTTTGGTTTTTTTTAAAGTACAATGAAATATTTCATATTTATTTTTAAATTTCAAATAGCTTATGATTCATGAACCCAAAGAAGACAATCCTTACATCTATCCAACTTATAACTGGGATGGCTCTTGGAAACAGCTAAACTTGAAACAAATTATGAGAACAAGTATTCTTCAACCACACACTTAAAGCCACTCTTTGTATGTATTGTACATTTCAATTTCTATATGTGATTGTCATCACCATATTTCAAGTAAAAGTAACACATGAATGCTAAGACTTCGCTATGGCAAAATGATATGAAAGTATCAGTTGAGATGAAGTTGGAAAGCTTAGTTTATAAAATACTTGTTACTACTATAATTCCATTTGTAAAATTAGATTAGGAAATATGAGTCAAGGGTATAGTATATTTAATAGTCTATATGTGTGAATATACCTTATTTATATAATATTTTGTATACATAATGTATGTATGAGTTATATGAGTACTATAAGTAAAAATTATAGTCTATATAATACTTCATATATATCAATATTATATATATGTACATATATATATCTCTTATTTAATGTGCAATTTTTAGAAAGGAGATTTGATATCAAAGGAAGACTGGTTAAATGCCATGAGACTAATTCAGAGGTCAGAATGATTTTATGTTATTATAATCATTAACTTGTCATAGTTTAACAAGGCAACTCTTACTTCATGCTTTCGTGTACATAATACATGAAATAATACACTGCTCAAGCTAATGATGAATACTCATTGATTGCTGATCTGTAGTTACATTAATTGCAAACTGTATTTCTCTGTAAAAGTAGAAATAGCAATCAGAAAAAAATAATGAAATGGATTATTACCTAAAAGTTATCTTTATAAATTTTCTTGAAATACAATAAACTATAGAAAAATGGACTAATTCAGCAAAAATTAATAACATGTTTGTTTACATATTGATATTTTTTGAGAGGCATTATTAAGTTGATCACATGACAAAATAACCTTCTTCCAAAAACCCACTGTGTGGAGTGATATCACTCAGAGAGTAATATAAGGCTTTCCTGACTTCACTCTCCCTCACAAGAAGAAGAACTAATGACTATTAATGAACAAGACACCATTGAGAAAATCCTAGAACACAGGACTGAGGTTGGTGCACCCAGCAGTGCCACATAGACTAAGATGGCGCCACTTGAAGAAGTCTCCCCTGAGTCTCCGTTTCCTCCAGTGGGAAATAAAATGCCCAGGGGACAATTAGAATTGTCCCTAGCATTAACCCCTAGCATTGTGGAGCTCCCTAATGTGGTCTCACCCCATGGAGACTACAGTGGAATATGCAGGTCTTAACCACTGGCAATCTGTGACAGAGAAGGCAGGGAGCTTGCAACAACCAGTACACAAATCTTGGAAAACTGAGTTCATATCTGCAGTGCCCAAGTAGTAATCCCAACTAGAAGTTCTGCTCATCTGAAGAACCAAGTTGATGGCACCTTTTGACTAGAGACCTTGTTGGAATGAAGATCTGCCTGATTTGGGTTCTTAAGTGAGTTTTGCAAACCTTAGTGTCAGTTTGCCTATTCCCAGGCAAACCCCTGAATGGGGAGAGTGTCTCTTGGCCCCATCTGCCATAGGGGCTGGCAAGATCACATAGCTATATAGTCCAACAATTCTCCACCTGAGAGGCACATGGAGCCAATTGCCCCCCGAACAAAGCAAGTACCAGGCATGAAGGATTCCCCTGCTATGCCCAGGCAGGGGGATTAATTTATAGTCCAGGAATGGGCATTAATTTGTAGCTCTCAGATCCTCCAAACTGTAAAGCCTTTTTGTGAAAATGGTGAGAGACTTGGAAGGACCCCTCCTTATTTTGCCCAAACAAGGAAACTGAGACATAGCTCCACCCACTGTGGAGAGTATTTCCCAACCTCATCTGAACAGAATGGCTGGCTACAAGACCTGGAAACTGTGTAACCCAGCAATGCTGAAGCTGAGAGATAGGCAGGCAGAGCCAACAGACAGCAGAAGAAAGCCAGAAGCCCTGTGTAGCCAGGTAACTTGGGGCTGTGTTGCCTTAAGTTAAGAAAACAAAGAGCTTTATCAGCTTAAGAACTGCTTCTCCTGCTGTACCTGGAAAAGGAAATTAATTCATAGCCCCACTCATTGGTTAATATAGTCTTCAGCCTTCCTGACAAGGGAATCTAACAAAAAAACATAGGAAATTGTGTAGCTCATCCAAAATTCTTGCTCACAGTGACACTTGAACTAAGAGCACAGCCTTTGGCTTTCCCTATCTGTAGAGAAAAACTAGTGGCCTCACCTGACCAGGGGATTCAGTCATACATTTACATGACTGGAGTCCCCCATCCCTTGGATCCCAAACTGCTGCCCTGCTAAAGCAGGAAAGCTAATTTATATTCCCATTTACTACTGAATATAGTACTCAGGCCCAACCATGCTGTAAGCCTAACCAGAGATTCAGGGCAACCCCAGTGCCCATACTACAGTTTCACATGAGCAGGGAACCAAGCCACCAGTCCTATATAACTGTTCTCAGTTAGTGATACACCCTCCTCTAGTCCTGACTTCAGAGCTTAAACTGTTGCCTCACCCCAAAATATACCCTAATAGAAGGTCCCACCCAACCAAGAACACTACCAGAAGACACCCAGAAAACCAAACTGCACTGAATGGTGAAAATATGTCTCTACCAAAGGAAACTTATAAAGTCTGGAATAAAATCTCAACTACTCAAATGTGTAGATACTAATATAAGAAATAAAATATAATGAAAAATCAGGTAAATATGTTACCACTAGAGGAAACTAATAAAGCTCCAATAACTCATCCTAAAGAAATAGATATTTATGAACTGTCAAAGTATTCAGAGTAATACCTTTAAAGAAGATTAGCAACTAAAAAAACACAGAGACAACTCAAGAAAATCAGTAAAACAATGCATGAACAAAACAGGAAATTCAACAAAGAAATAGAAGCCATAAAAAACCCCAGAAATCCTAGAGTTGAAAAATACAATAACTGAGGGATGCCTGGATGGCTCAGTCAGCTGAGCATCCATCTCTTGGTTTTGGCTCAGGTCATGATCTCAGGGTCATGAAATTGAGCCCCATACCAGGCTCAATGCTCAGCATGTAGTCTGTCTGAGATTCTTCCCCTTCCTTCTCCTTCCTTCTCTGTTCCTCCTCTCCACTTGTTCTTTATCTTTCTCTCTCAAATTAAAAAAAAATACAATAACTGAAATGAAGAATTCAATAGATAGATTCAAAAGGAGATTCAACCATGCAGAAGAAAGAATCAGTGACTTGAGGACAGGATATTAGAAATCACTTAGAGGAGAAAAAAATGTTATAAAAAATGAAAGAGTGAAAAAGACCTATAAGACTTATGCACAAAAACATATACAATATTCACTTTATGGGAATTATAGAAGGAAAAGAGACATAGAAAAAAAAATCCTGAACTTGGGGAGGGAAACAGACTTCCAGATCCACGAGGCCCTAAAGATCCCAAATAATTTGAACCTGAGTAGAGCTACATTGAGACAAATTATAATTAAATCATCATAAGTCACAGACAAAAAAAAAAAAAGAATTTTAAAGGCAGCAACAGAAGAAAGAGAAGTTACATACAAGAAAACCTCCAGAAGACCAAGGATAGATTCCTCAAAATAAACATTTCAGGTCAGGAGACAATGGAATGACAGATTCAATTATTCAAAGAAAAAAAAAACCTATCAACAAAGAATACTATACCTGGTGAAGCTGTCCTTCAGAAATGAAGGACAGATAAAGACTTTTCCAAACAGAAAATGAAGGATTTCATCACCACTAGATCTGCCTAACAAGAACTACTCAAACAAGTTATTGGAATGAAAGTAAAAGGATGCAAACTAATGTACCATACCCTGGCAAATTGAATTTAAATAAAAAATAAAAAATAAAGTAAAAGGATGCTAATTAACATCATGAAAACATTAGAAGTTAATGTAAAATTCACTCAATGGTAAGCATATAGTTAAAGTTAGATTCTGTAACTTGGTAATGGTGGTTCATAATTCACTTACAATTCTAGTTTAAAAATAAAAACAATGAATGTAGTAAAAATAACTGTTACTACAATAATCCATTATTAGTTATGCAGTAAAAAAAAATGTAAAGTGTTTCAGCAGTAACCTAAGATGTAAAGGGGAGGAAAAATAAATGTGTAAAGTTTAAGAATTACATTGAAGTTAAGTTGTTACTGGCTTAAAAATAAGGTGATATAATATAACCTTACTATGTAATCCTCATAGTAACCACAAGGAAAAAACTGCAGCAATTACACAAAATAACATGACAAAGAAGTCAAATTACACTGATACAAAATACATTAAAACATACACAAAAAAGACAGCAGGATAAGAAAAAAAAAAGTGAATCTACAAAATCCCAGAAAAGAATTAACAAAATGGCAACAGTAAGTCCTTACCTGTAAACAATACTTTAAACATAAATAGATTAAATTTGGGGGAGGAGTCAAGATGGAGGAGAAGTAGCAGGCTGAGACTACTTCAGCTAGTAGATCAGCTAGATAGCTTATCTAAAGATTGCAAACACCTACAAATCCAAGAGTGGATCAAAGAGAAGAAAAGCAATTCTAGAAACAAAAAATCAACCACTTTCTGAAAGGTAGGACTGGCAGAGAAGTGAACTCAAAGCGACGGGAAGATATACCCCGGGGGGAGGGCCTGCTCCCAGCAAGTGGCACAGCAACGGAGCACAAAATCAGGAATTTTAAAAGTCTGTTCCGCTGAGGGACATCACCCCAGAGGCTAAACCGGGGTGAAGCCCATGCAGGGTCAGCGTGGCTTAGGTCCCGCAGGGTCACAGAAGGATTGGGTATCGCAGAGCTTACAGGTATTAGAACAGGGAAGCTGGCTACAAAGACAGAGCCAAAGAGGGAGCTCCCAGCTCAAGGTTACCTAGAACTGGGGGCAAGCTCAGTGAGCTCGGAGTGTGGCTGGAGGCCAGGGAGATGGGAGTAATTGGGCACTATTCTCTGAAGGCACACTGAGGAGTGGGGCCCCAGGCTATCGGATCCTCCGGGCCAGAGACCAGAAGGCCGCCATTTTCATTCCCGTCCTCCAGAACTCTACAGAAAGCACTCAGGGAACAAAAGCTCCCAAAAGCAAACCTGAGCAGATTACTCAGCCAGGCCCCTGGTAAGGGTGGTGCAATTCTGCCTGGGGCAAAGACACTTGAGAACCACTACAACAGGCCCCTCCCCCAGAAGATCAGCAAGAAATCCAGCCAGGACCAAGTTCACCTACCAAGGAGTGCAGTTTCAATACCAAGGAGAGCAGCAGAATTCCAGAAGAGGAGAAAGCAAAGCACAGAACTCATGGCTTTCTCCCCATGATTCATTAGTCTTGCAGTTAATTTAATTTTTGTTTCTTTTTCAATTTTTTTTCTCTTCTTCTGCTAATTTTTTTAAACTTTTACACTTTTCTTGCTTAACGTTTTTTAACTAGTTTATCTAATATATATATATATTTCTTTTTTATACTTCTTCTTTATTTGTTTTTTTTAATTGTTTCTTTTCTTTGCTTTTATTTTTTCTTTCTGAACCTCTTTTTATCCCCTTTCTCCCCCCTCATGATTTGGGATCTCTTCTGATTTGGTTAAAGCATATTTTCCTGGGGTTCTTGCCACCCTTTTAGTATTTTACTTGCTCCTTCATATACTCTTATCTGAACAAAATGACAAGGCGAAAAATTCACCACAAAAAAAAGAACAAGAGGCAGTACCAAAGGGTAGGGGCCTAATCAATACAGACGTTGGTAATATGTCAGATCTAGAGTTCAGAATGACAATTCTCAAGGTTCTAGCCAGGCTCGAAAAAGGCATGGAAGATATTAGAGAAACCCTCTCGGGAGATATAAAAGCCCTTTCTGGAGAAATAAAAGAACTAAAATCTAACCAAGTTGAAATCAAAAAAGCTATTAATGAGGTGCAATAAAAAATGGAGGCTCTCACTGCGAAGACAAATGAGGCAGAAGAAAGAATTAGTGATATAGAAGACCAAATGACAGATAAGAAAGAAGCTGAGCAAGAGGGACAAACAGCTACTGGACCACGAGGGGAGAATTCAAGAGATAAGTGACACCATAAGACAAAACAACATTCGAATCATTGGGATTCCAAAGAAGAAAGAGAGAGGGGAGCAGAAGGTATACTGGAGAGAATTATTGGAGAGAATTTCCCCCATATGGCAAAGGGAACAAGCATCAAAATCCAGGAGGTGCAGAGAACCGCCCTCAAAATCAATAAGGATAGGTCCACACCCCTTCACTTAATAGTAAAATTTACAAGTCTTAGTGACAAAGAGAAAATCCTGAAAGCAGCCGGGGAAAAGAAGTCTGTAACATACAATGGTAAAAATATTAGATTGGCAGCAGACTGATCCACAGAGACCTGGCAGGCCAGAAAGAACTGACATGATATATTCAGAACACTAAATGAGAAAAACATGCAGCCAAGAATACTATATCCTGCTAGGCTATCATTAAAAATAGAAGGAGAGAGTAAAAGCTTCCAGGACAAACAAAAACTGAAAGAATTTGCAAACACCAAACCAGCTCTACAGGAAATATTGAAAGGGGTCCTCTAAGCAAAGAGAGAGCCTAAAACT
>NC_081575.1:56135021-56175143 GCF_022355385.1 Mustela nigripes | reverse complement strand
GGGCAGAAGACATGAACAGACATTTCTGCAAAGAAGACATCCACATGAAAAAGTGCTCCATATCACTCAGCATCAGGGAAATACAAATTAAAACCACAAAGAGATATCACCTCACACCAGTCAGAATGTCTAAAATTAACAAGACAAAAAATGGCAGATGCTGGTGAGGATGTGGAGAAAGGGGAACCCTCCTACATTGTTGGTGGGAATGAAAGCTGGTGCAACCACTCTGGAAAACAGCATGGAGGTTCCTCAAATGTTGAAAATAGAACTACCCTATGAGCCAGCATTTGCACTACTGGGTATTTACCCTAAAGATACAAACGTAATGATCCGAAGGGGCACGTGCACCTGAATGTTTATAGCAGCACTGTCCACAATAGCCAAACTATGGAAAGAACCTAGATGTCCATCAGCAGATGAATGTATAAAGAAAAAGTTATATATATACACAATGGAATACTATGCAGCCATTAAAAGAAATGAAATCTTGCCATTTGCGACGACGTGGATGGAACTGGAGGGTATCATGCTTAGCGAAATAAGTCAATCGGAGAAAGACAACTATCATACGATCTCCCTGATATGAGGAAGTGGAGATGCAACGTGGGTGGCTAAGGGGGTAGGAGAAGAATAAATGAAACAAGATGGGATTGGGAGGGAGACAAACCATAAGAGACTCTTAATCTCACAAAACAAACTGAAGGCTGCTGTAGGGAAGGGGGTTCGGAGAAGGGGGGTGGGGTTATGGACATTGGGGAGGGTATGTGCTATTGTGAATGCTGTGAAGTGTGTAAACCTGGCGATTCACGTACCTGTATCCCAGGGGATAAAAATACATTATATGTTTATAAAAAATAAAAAAATTTAAAAAAATTTAAAAAAAAAGAAAATTCATCATGAAAAAGAAAGATTCATTTCTCTAATGATAAGACATAGAATAGCTAAATGAAAAAAAAAGTGAGATCCAACAATAAATTGCTCTCAAGAAACTCACATTAGCTTTAAAGACACACACAGACTGATGGGATAAAAAAGACTTTTCAAACAAATGGTAAACAAACAAACAAACAAACAAAAACCACTGGTAATTATATCAGACAAAATAGGCTTTACAGTAAAAATGGTAAAAAGAGACAAATAATGCCATTACAAAATGATGAAGTAGTCAATCCATCAAGAAGATGTCACAATTATAAATATTTGTATGCCAAACATTGGAGCACCTAAATATATAAAATAGATCTAAAAGGAGAAATAAACAGAAATACAATAATAGTTGAAAACATAATATCCCACTCTCAAAAGTAGATTATCCAGACAGAGAATCAATGAAGAAAGAGTGGATTTGAACAACACTGTGGACCAAATGGAACTAACTAATATATACAGAACATTCTGTTCAATAACTGTAGCATACACATTGTCTCAAATACACATGGATCATTTTCAAGGAGAAATTGATCATATGTTAGGCCAAAATATACATCTTAGCAAATTAAAGATGATTGAAATCATACCAAGTATCTTCCCTGACCATAATAGACTGAAACTAGAAATCAATAATAAGAAAAAAAAACTGGAAAGTTCACAAATACATTGAAATTAAACAACACTTTCCTGAACAACCAAGGGATTGAAGAAAAAGTTAAAGAGGAAATAAATAATAAATTTAAAAAATTTCTTGAGACAAACGAAAATGGAAATCCAAACTACTAGAACTTGTGGTTTGCAACAAAAGCAGTTCTAAGAGGAATGTTCATCGCAACAAATGTCTAAATTAAAAATGTCTTAGTTAAAAAAGCAAGAAATATCCTAAATAAACAACTGAACTGTAGACCTTAAGCGACTAGAAAAAGAAAAAACGAGCCCAAAGTTAGCATAAGGAAGGAAAAAATAAACACTAGAGCAGAAATGAATGAAATAAAGAACAGTGAAACAATAGAAAAGATTAGCCAAACTAAGAATTGGTTCTTTGAAAAGATAAGTAAAATTGATAAATTTTTAGTTAGACTAATCAAGTGAAAAAGAGATCAATCAAATTATAAATGAAAAGATATTATAACTGATACCACAGAAATACAAAGGATCATGAGGCTGTTATGAAAAACTCTATGCCAAAAAAGTGCACAACCAAGAAGAAATGGACAAATTCTTAGAAATGTACAACCGACCAATACTGAATCAGGAAAATTTGAAGATGTGAATAGACCAATTACTAGTAAGCAGAATGAATCAGTTTTCATAAATCTCCCAATGGAGGAAAACCCAGGACCAGCTGCTTCTCTGGTGAATTTTACTAAATATTTGATGGAGAATTAACACTAATACTTCTCAAACTCTTCCAAAAAACCAAAGAGGAGGGAACACTCCCAAACTCATTTTACAAGCCCAGCATTATCCTAATTATCCTATTATACTAATACCAAAGCCAGAAAAGGACATTACTAAGAAATTATAGGCCAATATACTTGATGAATATAGATGCAAAAATTACCAATAAAATACTAGCAAACCAAATTAATTAGCATGTTATAAGAATCATTCACCATTATTAAGTGGGTTTTATCCCTGGGATACAAGGATGGTTCAATATATGCAAACTAGTCAACGTGATACATCACACTAATAGAATGAAGGAAAAAGATGATTATCTCAATAGACACAGAGAGAGCATTTGACAAAATTCAACATCAGTTAATGATAAAAACACTTAACAAATTACACATAAAAGGAACATATTATCAACATAATAAATCCATATGGGACAAGCCCACATCTAGCATTATACTCAATAGTGAGAGACTAAAAACTTTTTTCTTTTTTAAAAAGATTTCATTTATTTATTTGAGAGAGAGAACATGAGCACAGAGGAGAGGGAGAAGGAAAAGGGAAGGGAGAATCAGACTCTCCTGCTGAGCAGGGAGCCCAACCCAGGGCTTGATCCAAGGACCCTGAGATTGTGACCTAAATTGAAGGTAGACACTTAACTGATCAAATCACCCAGGCACCCCTAAAATCTTCTCTTCTAAGATCAGGAACAAGAAAAGTGTGTGTGCCCACTGTCACTATTTTTTTAAAAAATTATTTATTTATTTGTCAGAGAGAGAGAGAGAGAGAGAGCATGCACAAGCAAGGGGAGGGGCAGAGGGAAAAGCAGGCCCCATGCTGAGCAAAGAGCACAATGTGGGTAAGACTTGATCCCAGGACCCTGGGGATCATGACCTGAACCAAAGACAGATGCTTACTGACTCAGCCACCTAGGGTCCCCACTATCACCATTTTTATTCAACATAGTAATGGAAGTTCTAGTTAGAGCAGTCAGGCAAGAAAAAGAAATGTAAGGCATCAAAAGTAGAAGGAACAATTTGTTTCCATTTGCAGATGAAATGATTTTATATATAGATAATCCTAAAGAATCAAACAAAAACAAACAAACAAGCAAACAAAAGACCCTTAAAACTGGGGCACATGTGTGGCTCAGTCAGTTAAACATCTGCCTTTAGTTCAGATCATGATCCCAGGATCCAGGGATTGAACCCTGCTTCAGGTTCCCTGCTCAGAAGGAAGCCTGCTTCTTCCTCTCCTTCTTTTTTTCTTTTCTTTCTTTTTTTTTTAAGATTTTTTAAAAAATTTATTTGACAGAGAGAGGGGTCACACGTAGTCAGAGAGGCAGGCAGAGAGAGGAGGAAGCAGGCTCTCTGCTGAGCGGAGAGCCCGATGTGGGGCTCGATCCCAGCACCCTGAGATCATGACCTGAGCCAAAGGCAGAGGCCCTAACCCACTGAGCCACCCAGGTGCCCCTCTTCCTCTCCTTCTGTTGCTCCCCCTGCTTGTGGTCTCTCTTTCTCAAATAAATACATAAAATCTTTAAAAGAAAAATGCTGAGAGCTATTCAATGGACTCAGTAAAATTGAAGGATATATTTTTTAAAAATTTATTTCATTTTTTCAGGATTCCAAGATTCATTGTTTATGCACCACACCCAGGGCTCCATAAAATATGTTCCCTCCTTAAGACCCACCACCAGGCCCTCCCAGTCCCCATCCCTCTCCCATCCAAAACTCTCGGTTTATTTCTCAGAGTCCACAGTCTCTCATGGTTCATATCCCCCTCTGATTTCCCAGAACTCACTTCTTCTCTCCAACCCCCAATGTCCTCCGTGTTATTCCTTATGCTCTATAAGTAAGTGAAACCATATGATAATTGACTCTCTCTGCTTGATTTATTTCACTCAGCATAATCTCCTCCAGTCCTCTCCATGTTGACACAAAAGTTGGGTATTCATCCTTTCTGATGGAGGCATAATACTCCATTGTATATATGCAACATATCTTCTTTATTCATTCATCTGTTGAAAGGTATCTTGGCTCTTTCCACAGTTTGGTGACTGTGGCCATTGCCACTATGAACATTGGTGTACAGATGGCCCTTCTGTTCACTACATCTATATCTTTGAGGTAAATACCCAGTATTGTAATTGCTGGGCCATAGGGTAGCTCTATTTTTAATTTTTAAGGAATCCCCACACTGCTTTCCAATGTGACTGCACCAACTTTCATTTCCACCAACAGTGTAAGAGCTTTCCCCTTTCTTCACATCCTCTCCAACACTTGTTGTTTCCTGTCTTGTTAATTTTGGCCATTCTAACTGGTATAAGGTGGTATCTCAGTGAGGTTTTGATTTGAATCTCCCTGATGGCTAATGATGGTGAACATTTGTTTATGTGTCTGTTAGTCATTTGTATGTCTTCATTGGAGAAGTGTCTGTTCATGTCTTCTGCCCATTTTTTGATGTGATTACCTGTTTTGTGTGGGTGTTGAGTTTGAGGAGTTCTTTATAGATCTTGGATATCAGCCCTTTGTCTGTAGTGTCATTTGCAAATATCTTCTCCCGTTCTGTGGGTTGCCTCTTTGTTTTGTTGGCACTTTTCTTTGCTGTGCAGAAGCATGTGATCTTGAAGTCCCAAAAGTTCATTTTTGCTCTTTTTCCTTTGCCTTTGGAGACAAGTCTTGGAACAAGTTGCTGTGTCTAATGTTAGAGAGGTTACTGCCAGTGTTCTTCTCTAGGATTTTGATAGATTTCTGCCTCACGTTGAGGTATTTTATCCATTTCAAGTTTATCTTTGTGTATCGTGTAAGAGAATTGTCAAATTTCATGCTTCTATACATAGCTGTCAATTTTCCCAGCACCACTTATTGAAGAGACTGTATTTTTTCCACTGAATATTTTTTCCTGCTTTGTTTAAGGTTAGTTGACCATAGAGTTGTGGGTCCATATCTGGGATCTTTACTCTGTTACACTGGTGTATGTGTCTGTTTTTGTCCCAGTATGATGCTGTCTCGGTGATCACAGCTTTGTGGTAAAGCTTAAAATTGGGCAATGTTATGTCCGCAGTTTTGTTTTTCTTTTTCAACATTTCCTTAACAATTTGGTGTCTCTTTTGGTTCCATACAAATTTTAGATTGTTTGTTCCAACGCTTTGAAAAATGCCAGTGGAATTTTGATCAGGATGGCATTGAGAGTATAGATTGCTCTAGGCAGTATAGACATTTTAACAATGTTTATTCTTCTTATCCATGAGCATGGAAGGCTGGATATAAAATTAATATAAAAATATTAATAACATTTCTATATACTAACAACAAATTTTCTGGAAAAAAAAAGATCCCATTTACAATAATATGAAAAACAATAAAATACGTAGGAATACATTTAACCAAGGAGGTGAAAGCTCTCTATTCTGAAAACTTTAAGGCATTGATGAAAGGAATTGAAGGAAACATAAATGTGTTCATGGATTGGGATGTTGCAGCTGGTGTGACAAATCGACCAGGAACATGAGGTAAGAGGATGAAGAAAAGAACTCGAGAAGCAGAGAGATGGGGGCAGGAGGAGCACTGAGGAGGATGTCCAACAGTGCTAAGTTTATTCAAAGCATTAAGTCCATATATATAGTGATAATAGGAGAAGCAATACATCTGTTTCTAGTTAAACAACCACGAGTTCCCATAATAAGTTTCACAATTAACTATAAGCAGACTTCATGACGCCAAATGGCTGAAGCCAGTACAGGTGTTCTGTATTGATACACAGCCAGCCATCCTGAAGGAACTATGCAAACAAAACATCATGCCCATTTTTTTAATTGTTCGGGACTCTTCCCTCTTACTTTCCTGGATCATTTCTCTGGTCTTATGTTAGAGTGTCTGTTCTCTGCTTCCATATTGTCAGGACAGGTGATCTGTCAGGAATCTATTTGGATTACTGATTTTGACACTCTCAAATAGCACATTTGCCAGCTCTAGAGGTGCCTAACAAATTTGGTGGGAATGTCCCTTCTCTTTAAGAGGGGTATTCTTATATTTGGCCCTCTAATAGACCTTTCCCTTGACACCTTTCCTCCTAAGTGTCCAAGAGTGAACCTCCAGTACCCAATGATAGGCTCTGGATTCCATTCCAACACAGTGACCTGGAACATACATGCCTAGGTACTAAAATTTGGTCCTCTCTGAGAATGTGCCCCCCACACCCCTGGGATGAAGGTCACAGCATTTTCCCTTCCCTGCTGCCCCGTGACTGGCTTCCACCCAGTCAGATCCACCCAGAAGAACTATGAGCTCCTCAGCTTTGGTTTCCTGCTGAGCCAGATCCCAGTAGAATAAAATTAGCCCATTGCTGGGGCACCTGGGTGGCACAGTCATTGAAGAACCTCCAACTCTTGGCTTCAGCTCAGGTCATGATCTCATGGTCATGGGACTGAGCCCTTAGTGGGCTCCATGCTCAGCAGAGAGTCTGCCTGAGACTTTCCCTCTCTCCTCCTGCCCCTGCCATTCATGCTTTATCTCTCTCTGTCGATCTCTGAAATAAATAAAAAATCTTCTTAAAAATTTGCCATTCTTCACATCTAATAAGTGCCAGAGCTGAGCCCAGCAACACTCTTGCCTGGCCAGTAGGATTCCTGGACTGACAGCACCTGTTCAGCATCCCTAGCCCAGAGCCTCCTTGCTCCCAGGGCCTACATGCTCCAGGGATAAGAGGGTAGAAACAGGCAACAATTACCCTTTTTCCACTGCACACCCACCCTACACTGTCCTTGCAATTACTGGGCCCTGGGATCCCGGGATGGGGGTGTTAACTAGTACCACTTCCCACCAGGTCTCCAAGCCCACCCCACACTCTCACTCAGGAGCACTGAGGAGGATGTCCAACAGTGTTAAGTTTATTCAAAGCATTTAGGCCATATATATAGTGATATTACACCTGTGTCTACTTAAACAACCACAAGTTCCTCGTGACACCAGATGGCTGATGCCAGTACAAATACAGCAAACCTGAAAGTAATTTATGGGCTGTACTAGGGCAGCAAGGACCAGCAATGAACTTTTGACCCCAACCAAATTCTTCTCATTTGTTTAGCAAGTGTGTGGGAAGTCACGTAGGTGAGCATACAACGCATAGCACAGACCCTTTCTCAGTGCTACTCAACTTTTCCCGTCCTGAACCTTTTGTTAGGTTATTCGGACTTTAAAGGAGGCGCAAGTCAGGGCCTGGTTTGGTCCTCATCTCAAACCTTATCATGGACTCCCACATTGGGATAATTAATACTGTTAAAATATCCATACTATCATAAGTCATCTATATATTCAATATAATCCCTATCAAGGTTCTAGTGACATTTTTCAGAAATAGAAAACACACTCCCAAAATTTATATGGAACCACAAAAGACCCCAATCTCCAAAGAAATCCTGAGAAAGAACAAAGCAGGAGGCATTACACTTCCTGATTTCAAACTATACTATAAAGGTAGAGTAATTAAAACAGTATGGAACTGGCATAAATCCAGACAAATAGACCAGTGGAAGAGAATCAAGGTAACAAAATGGAAGCCAAGCATATACCATCAACTAATATTTGATAAGGGATCAAAGAATACTTAATCGAGAAAAGGTGGTATCTTCAATAAATGGCAAAATTGGATATTTACATGTAAAAAAATTGAAGCTTGACCCTTATCTTACAGGATTCACAAAATTAACTCAAAATGGATGAAAGACTTAAATGTAAGAACTGAAATCATGAAACTCCTAGAAGAAAACATAGAATAATCTCCTTGATATGGATCTTAGAAGTGATTTTTTAAAAATCAGACCTAAAACACAAGCAACAAAATCAAATGTCAACAGTCAGGACTACCTCAATCTAAAAAGCTTATGCACAGCAAAAGGAACCATCAACAAAACGAAAAAACAGCCTAGGGAATAGGATATAATATTTGTAAACCATATTTGTTTATGTCTTATAAGAGTTTAGGATCTAGAATATTTAAAGAACTCATACAATTCAATTTCAAAAAACCCCAAATAATCCAAAATTAGCAAAGCTGAATAGAGATTTTTGTTCCAAAGAGGATAAACACGGAGCACTGGGTGTTATATGCAAAAAATGAATTTTGGAACACTGCATAAAAAACAAATGATGTACTGTATGGTGACTAACAACATAACAAAAAATAATTTTAAAAAAGAAGATAAAAAAAATTCCAACATGTACATGAAAAAAGATGATCAACATCAATAGTCAACAGGGAAATACAAATTAAAACCACAATAAGATAATACGTTGTGTCTGTTAGACTGGCCATCATCAAAAAGGCAAGAGAAAACAAATGTTGGTGTGGATGTGGAGAAAAGGAAACACTTGTGTATTGTTGGTGGGATTATAGATTGACCACTACAGAAAACAGTGTGGAGGTTCCTCAAAAAATTAGAAATGGAACTATAGTATGATCTAGCAATTTCACTTCTAGGAATATGTTCAAAGAAAATGAAAACACTAATTAAAAAAGATATCTGCACCACCACTTTCACAGCAGCAATATTTACAATTACTAAGATGTGGAAACAACATAAGTGTCCATCCATAGGTGAATAGATAAAAAAGTTGTGGTATATGTAAACAAAGGAATATTATCAGCCTTAAAAATCAAGGAAATCCTCCCATTTGTAACAACATGGATGGATCTTGCAGGGATTGTGCTAAGTGAAATGATTCCAACAGGGAAAGACAAATATTGTATGATCTCACTTAGGTGTGGAATCTACCAGAGGTGGGGATTTAGAGAACGTGGAACTGGAGGAAGGTGGTCAAAAGGAACAAACTTCCAGTTATAAGACAAATAAGTATTAGGTGTGTAGTGTACTTGATTTTTTTTAAGATTATTTATTTATTTATTTGACAGACAGAGATCACAAATAGGTAGAGAGGAAGGCAGAGAGAGAGAGGAGGAAGCAGGCTCCCTGCTGAGCAGAGAGCCCGATGTGGGGCTTCATCCCAGGACTCTGAGATCATGAACTGAGCTGAAGGCAGAGACATTAACCCACTGAGCCAACCAGGCGCCCCAGTATATTTGATTATTATATATAACACTTCAGTATGATATATAAGAAAATTGTTAAAAGACTAAATCCTAAGAATTCTCATCACAAAGAGATTCCTTTTACTTTTTATTTTATTTATATGAGAAGATGGATGTTAACTAAACCTTCTGTGACAATCATTTCACAATATATGTGAATCAAACCATCATGATGTACACCTTAAATTTATAAAGTGATGCATGTCAATTATTTTTCAACAAAATGGAAAAATTTATTGTGAGCTGATGAATGATATTAGAGAGGTAAATTAAGGAAATTCAAATATGGAGTTTTAAAGATGGTAATTATGAAAGGTGAACACAAAATGCTGGATATATGATAGAATAAAAACTGATTTTTGTAATTTTCTCAGCACATATTACATAGATGGTACCATCTATGTTGACCAGTGATTCTGGAAGGAAGTGGGAAGAAACTGGGGGATTTTAAGGGACCTGTGAAATTAGAGAAGAAAACAAAAGAGTGGTACTGAACTCATTGTGGGTCAATATCTGTGGAAATCTAAGAAAAGAAAATCTAAGTAATAAAAGAAGAAAGGCCAATATCGAAGGTAAAGAGGGTAGTTTAGACATTTTAACAATGTTTATTCTTCCAATGAAAGAGCATGGAATGGTCTTCCATCTTTTTGTGTCTTCTTCAATTTCTTTCATGAGTGTTCTGTAGTTCCTCGAGTACAGATCCTTTACCTCTTTGGTTAGGTTTATTCTCAGGTATCTTATGGTTCTTGGTGCTACAGTAAATGGAATCAATTCTCTAATTTCCCTTTCTGTATTCTCATTGTTAGTGTATAAGAAAGCCACTGATTTCTGCACATTGACTTTGTATCCTGCCACGTTGCTGAATTGCTATATGAGTTCTAGTAGTTTGGGAGTGGAGTCTTTTGGGTTTTCCATATAAAGAATCATGTCATCTGCGAATAGAGAGAGTTTGACTTCTTCATTGCCAATTTGGAACCTTTTATTTCTCTTTGTTGTCTGATTGCTGTTGCTAGGACTTCTAATACTATGTTGAACAAGAGTGGTGAAAGTGGGCATCCTTGTCTTGTTCCTGATCTCAACGGGAAGGCTGCAAGTTTTTTCCCATTGAGGATGATATTTGCTGTGGGTCTTTCATAGATAGATTTGATGAGATTCAGGAATGTTCCCTCTATCCCTATACTTTAAAGAGCTTTAATCAGGAATGGATGCTGGATTTTGTCAAATGCTTTTTCTGCATCAATTGAGAGGACCATGTGGTCCTTCTCTCTTCTCTTATTAATTTGTTCTATCACATCGATTGATTTGTGAATGTTGAGCCATCCTTGTAGCCCAGGGGTGAATCCCACCTGATCATGGATAATATTTTTAATGTGCTCTTGGGTCCTGTTGGCTAGGATCTTGTTGAGAATCTTAGCATCCATATTCATCAGTGATATTGGTCTGAAAATGTCTCTACTACCTAGAGCAATCTATACTTTTAATGCCATTCTGATCAAAATTCCACCAGTATTCTTCAAAGAGCTGGAGCAAATAATCCAAAAATTTGTATGGAATCAGAAGAGACCCCAAATCGCTAAGGAAATGTTGAAAAAAAATAAAACTGGGGGCATCACGTTACCTGATTTCAAGCTTTACTACAAAGCTGTGATCACCAAGACAGCATGGTACTGGCATAAAAACAGACACATAGAGCAGTGGAACAGAGTAGAGAGCCCAGATATGGACCCTCAACTCTATGGTCAACTAATCTTCGACAAAACAGAAAAAAATATACAGTGGAAAAAAGACAGTCTCTTCAATAAATGGTGCTGGGAAAACTGGACAGCTATATGTAGAAGAATGAAACTCGACCATTCTCTTACACCGTACACAAAGATAAACTCAAAATGGATAAAAGACCTCAACGTGAGACAAGAATCCATCAGAATCTAGAGGAGAATATAGGCAGTAATCTCTTCGATATCAGCCACAGCAACTTCTTTCAAGATATGTCTCCAAAGGCAAAGGAAACAAAAGCCAAGATGAACTTTTGGGACTTCATCAAAATCAAAAGCTTCTGCACAGCAAAGGAAACAGTCAAGAAAACAAAGAGGCAACCCACGGAATGGGAGAAGATATTTCCAGTGACAATACAGACAAAAGGTTGATCTCTAGGATATATAATGAACTCCTCAAACTCAACACACATGAAACTGGTAAACATATAAAAAAATGGGCAGAAGATATAAACAGACACTTCTCCAATCAAGACATACAAATGGCTATCAGACACATGAAAAAATGTTCATCATCACTAGCCCTCAGGGAGATTCAAATGACCCAGTTATGTGGGTCAGGAGTCTCGATATTGTTTATCTGGGTGTGTTCTGCTCAGGGTCTTACACAAAGCTTCAATCAGGGCATCATGTGGGCTTAAATTTTATTTGGACTTTGGGTTCTCTTGCAAGTTCATATGGTTGTTGTCAGAATCCTGGTCCTGGTCAGAATCCTCCTCCAGGAGGAGGTAGTCTCCTCCTGCCCCATTTCTTTCCTTGCTGGCTACTGGATACAGAGTCATTGTCAGTTCCTAAATGCAATGTATAATTGTGACATGTCCCTCTGACAGACCCTCTTAAAACATTGCAGTTTTCATCAAGACCAAGCCTAGAATAAGAATCTCTAGCTCCATTCTGCCAGGAGAGGGTCTTATATAACAAAACCTATTCAAGGAAGTATCTATCCAATTAACAACCCCTATCATTTTCTTCATACTCTATTGTCCAGAAGCAAGTTGCAGGTTCTGATTACACTTAAGAATAGGGAGTTATGTAAGGTACATCACTTTGGGAGTGTGTAGCCAGATAAATAGCATGCTAGCCCTTAAAAGGGACTAAAATATTATTAAGTGAAATAGCTTTTTACTCTAAGGCAAGATGAACAGTTACATATATGTGGATTATTTTATCATAAATCTGGGGTGACCAATCAACATAGTGTGCTTGGAACAGTCTTGGATTTATGTTATTATTTTTTATTTAAATTTAATTTAGTTAACACATACTGTATTATTAGTTTCAGTAGAATTTAGTGAATCATCAGCTACATAGAACACCCAGGGCTTATTACGTAAAGTTCCTCCTTAAAGTCCATGACCTAATTACTCAGTCCACCCACTTACCTCCCCTCCAGCAACCCTCAGTTTTTTTCCTATAGTTAAGAGTTTCTTATGGTTTGCCTCCGTCTTGGTTTTCATCTTACTATATTTCGCTTCTCTTCCCCTATGTTCTGCTTTGTTTCTTAAATTCCACATATGAATGAAATCATATGGTATTTGTTTCTCTCTGACTAATTTTGTTTAGCATAATACCCTCTATTTCCATCCACATAGTTGCAAATGACAATATTTCATTTTTTTGATGCCTGAATAATATTTCAGTGTGTGTGTGTCTGTGTGTGTGTATGTGTGTGTGTACACACACACATACCACCTGTTCTTTATCCATTCATTTGGACTCATTTCATATTTTGGCTATTGCAGATATTGCTTTTATAAACATTAGGGTGCATGTGTCCCATTGAATCACTATGTTTGTATCCTTTGGATAAATACCTAGTAACACAATTGCTGGATTATAATGTAGCTCTATTTAAATTTTTGAGGAATCTCCATACTATTTTCCAGAGTGGCTGCATCACTTTGCATTCCTACCAGTAGTGTACAAGAGTTCCTCTTTACCCACAACCTCACCAACAACTTCTCTTTCCTGATTTGTTAATTTTAGCCATTCTGACCAGTGTGAGGTGGTATCTTATTGTGTTTTTCTTTGTATGTCCCTGATGCCAAGTGATGTTGAGTATCTCTTTCATGTGTCTGCTAGCCATTTCTTTGTCTTCATTGGAAAAAATGTTCTGTTCATGCCTTCTGTTCATTTTGTGACTGGATTTTTTGTTTATTGGGTGTTGACTTTGATAAGGTCTTTGTAGAATTTGGATACTAGCCCTTTATCTGTTAAGCCATTTGCAAATACATTCTCCCATTCCATAGGTTGCCTTTTTATTGACTGTTTCTACTGCTGTGCAAAAGCTTTTTATACTGATGAAGTTACAATATCCCATTTTTGCCTTTGTTTCCCTTGCCTTTGGAGATGTGTCTAGCCAGAAGTTGTTGCAGCCAAGGTCAAAGAGGTGCTACCTGTGTTTGCTTCTAGGAGTCTCAAATTTAAGTATTTCATCTATTTTGGGTTTATTTTGGTGTATAGTGTAAGAAAGTAGTCCAGGTTTTTTAAAGATTTTTTTTATTATGTTATGTTAGTCACCATACAGTACATTATTAGTTTTTGATGTAGTATTCCATGATTGTTTGTGTATAAAACCCACTGCTCCATGCAATAAATGCCTTCTTTAATACCCGTCACCAGGCTAACTCATTCCCCCACCCCATCCTCTCTAAAATTCTAAGTTTGTTTCTCAGAGTCCATAGTCTCTCATGGTTCTTCTCCCCCTCTCATCTTCCCCCTTCATTTTCCCCTTCCTTCTCCTAATGTCCTTCATGTTATTCCCTATGTTTCACAAGGAAGTGAAACCATATGATAATTGACATTCTTTGCTTGACTTATTCCACTTAGCATAATCTCTTCTAGTCCCCTCCATGTTGATGCAAAAGTTGGGTATTCATCCTTTCTGATGGCTGAGTAATATCCCATTGTATGTATGGACCACATCTTCTTTATTCACTCATCTGTTGAAGGGCATCTAAGCTCTTTGCACAGTTTGGCTATTGTGGACATTGATGCTATGAACACTGAGGTGCATGTGGCCCATCTTTTCACTGCATCTGTATCTTTGGGGTAAATATCCTGTAGTACAATTGCTGGGTCATATGGTAGCTCTATTTTTAACTTAAAATATGTACTTTGAATATCACATTTTTTATGAAGGCTTTCCCAAATCTCTAAGCAGTGTTAGTGCTCTGTCATCTGCCCTCCCAACAGCACTGTTATTGCCTTTATTCTTGTACTAAGGTACAATGTTATAATTACATGTTATAATTATTTAAATGTTTATATTTATTTATCTTTGGGCCATTCTCTTAAAAATGGAGATGTGTCCAGTACAATGATTTTTAATAAAAATAGAAAGCTGTTAAAATAAAAAGCTACCATATTCATACTTTCTCAAATGTATTTTTTAAAATTTATTTATTTATTCAATAGAGAAAGAGCACATGCATGTGTCTGTGGGGAGGGAGAGGCAGAGATATAGAATGCCCAAGCAGATGCCCACTGAGTGTGGAGCCCAATGTGGGTTTCTATCTCATGACCCATGAATTAGTGACCTGAACAAAAATTAAGAGTGGGTCACTCAACTGACTAAGCCATACAGGCACCCCTCAAATCTATTCTTAAATGATATTTTAAATGCTCATGAACATGTTTTCTCTGTATCTCTGCAATAGAAAAGTCCATCTGTGAGTGGAGAATTTCAATTGTCAGAAAGTAACATGTCAACAATACTCAAATAAAAAAATTTAAAGTGACATGTTAAGTTGAGAAAATGAAGTTTTACTTCATGAACGCCTAACATAAAACAATTCTATAGCAGTGACAAAAGTCTGGTTAGTATGACATAAATAATGTTAGTATAATAAAATGTATGAAACACATGTTGTAATTTAACATATGTACAATAAAAGGAGAATACTTTGTAAAATCAACAAATTTAATTTTGTAGTTGTACAGTACTAACATTCATCACTGTGCAAGACTGGAGTGTGAATGTTGGTAATATAATTTTTTAAAAAGGGATATTTGTTTTTTATGTAAATTTACTTCTATAATATTTGTTTCTTATTTTAGTACAGAGATTTTTTGATTGAACAATATTTAGGCTTTTCTGGAGTAACTGTATTACATTATTTAATGATTATTTGAAAGCAGCCAATAATTCATTTGCTAAAAGAAATTATTTTTGTGTGTTTTAAATCAGTAAAATTTATAATGTGATTAAAAAGGTTTTTTAAATGACTCAGACAACCAATTTTTCTAATGCTTAAGCATAGCTAAACAAGAATAGAAATTTTATTAAGTACCACTTAATTATGTTTGATATGTTTAACTTCTTTGCAGAGAAGTTTGCACCAGAAGTTCCAAAGTCAAGCTGCATTCGAAGAAAAACAACAAATTGGATACTCAAGTTCTGAAAAGCCAGAAATCCCTTATAAGATAGGACATGTGCAGATAAACTCAACTATTAAAAGTTTCCTGTGGAAAAAAATATGTATGTGTGTATTTATGTATATTACATACATACATATGATCATTTCAAAAGCATACTCTGAATACTTTAAGAAAACACTGTGAGTATGACTTGCTGTAAATTATACCTTACTTTTCTTTCTGTGTTTATGCCATCAATTCTTAACTCTTTATGCCTTTAACTTTTTTTGAAGATTTTATTTATTTGACAGAGATCACAAGTAGGCAGAGAGACAGGCAGAGAGAGAGGGGGGAAGCAGGCTCCCTGCCGGGCAGAGAGCCTGATGTGGGACTCAATCCCAGGACCCTGGGATCATAACCTGAGCCGAAGGCAGAGGCTTTAACCCACTGAGCCACCCAGGTACCCCTATGCCTTTAACTTTTCATTTCTTCCACCCCATGACTACAGAGCAAAACTTTCATTTTCATATCCAACTTCATTAATTCAGCAGAGATGGCAAATACCCCCAAATTCAGCATATCATTTGCTTACTGGTTTATGACATATATCTTTATAAAATGCTCAGTCAAATGCATATAAGTTTGGCTACAAATTGCTTATAGATAATACTAAATAATTTTAGTTACTGGATAAATCTAAGGAATTGCACCAAAGCATAAGCATATAAATAATGAATTTTATTTGAAATATGCAATTTAGTTATAAACTAATTCCTTAAAATAAACTAAGAATTGCTAAATGATTTCTGTAAACAGAGTGGTGCAGTAGAATGATCTAAGTTCCACCTTTCTTCCTTCCCTTTTTTCCCTTATTCCTTCTTCTTGCTTTTATCCTTCCTTTCTTTAAAAGGCATTTATCTCATACCAATTATTTGTCAAGCATTGGCTAGTTGCTAAGGTACAAAGACAAAGCTGAAATAATCCCTGGAGCTCAAACTTGTAGAAGGGACAAATGTAAAAATCACTTATTGTTCACATATAGCTAACAAATACATGAAAATATGCTCAACATCAATCATCATCAGGGATGCTAATCAAAATCACAATGAGATACCATTTCATGCCTGTCAGAATGGTCAAAGTTAATAACACAGGAAACAACATGTGTTGACAAGAATGCGGAAAAAGGGGAACACTCTTACGCTGTTAGTGGGAATGCAAACTGGTACAGTCATTGTAAAAAACAGTATGGCTGTTCCTCAAAAAGTTAAAATAGAATTCTCCTACAATCTAGCAACTGCATTACTAGGCATTTACCCAAAGGATACAAAAATACTGGTTTGAAGGGACACATGCACCCTAGTGCTTATAGCAGCATTATCAGTAATAGCCAAATTATGAAAAGAACAACTGATGAATGGATAAAGGTATAGTATATATATACAATGGAATATTATCCAGCCATCAAAAAGAATGAAATTGTGACATTTGCAATGACATAGATGGAGCTAGACTGTATTATGCTAAGTGAAATAGGTAAGTCAGAGAAAGACAAATACCATATAATGCCACTTATATGTGGAATTTAAGAAACAAAACAGATGGACATAGGGTAAGGAGGAAAAATAAAAGAGAGGGAGGCAAACTATAAGAGACTCTTAACTATAGAGAACAAACTGATAGTTGCTGGAGGGCAGGTGGGTGGGAGATGGGCTAAATGGGTCATGGGTATTAAGGAGGGCACTTGTGATGAGCACTGTGTGTTATATGCAAGTGATGAATCACTAACTTCTACTCTTGAAACCAACATTACACTATATGTTAACAAGAATTTAAATTAAAACTTGGGGAAAAGGGGCACCTGGGTGGCTCAGTGGGTTAAAGCCTCTGCCTTTGGCTCAGGTCATGATCTCAGGGTCCTGGGATCAAGCCCCACATCAGGCTCTCTGCTCAGCGGGGAGCCTGCTCCCCCCCCCCTCTACCTGCCTCTCTGCCTACTTGTGATCTCTCTCTGTCAAATAAATAAATAAAGTCTTTAAAAAAAAAGAAATAGTTTTTTAAAAAACTTGGGGAAAAATCTTTCAGCCCTTAACGTTTTGTAAACAAATTAATGAATGAATAAATCTATACATAAAACCCAAAAAATAATAAAACAAAAGTTTAAAATAAAAAATCACTTATTATTCAATTATTATCAATGTAATGATAAAAATGTATACAAGAAAGTAAGAAATCAAAGAACTATTAAACAAACCTAGGGATTAATTGTGCTAATAATAGCGGAGGAAGAAGGCCATAAAATAAGATGATGCCAGGGGTGACTGGGTGGCTCAACTGGTTAAGCATCTGACTTCAGCTCAGGTCTTGATCTCAGGGTCCTGCTATCCATCCCTTGGTCCAACCCTGACTTGAGTCCTGCTTTGGGCAACGTGCTCACTGGGGAGTCTGCTTCTCCCCCCTAACCCCTCCCCCACTCATTCTTTCGCTCTCTCTCTCAGAAATAAACAAGTTATTCTAAAAAAAGATGATCTTAAGCTGTCATAAATGGTAAATGGGAGTCAGCTTTATGAGATGAAGCAAGGAAGTAAAAAAACAACATGGAATATGCAGGGAACTTCGAATACCACTGAAGTGTAAAAGTGAGGAAGAGAATAGGAGAAGAGGTGAGGCTGAGGAGGAAGCTAAAGACTAAGTCATGGAAGCTTTCATATTCCTCATTAAGGAGTTTAGACTAAATTTTATTAGTTATGGGGATCCATTGAAGTGTTTTTTAAAAATCATAATCAGGTTTTATGTTTTTGACTGATCACTTTGATAACTATGTGAAGGATGGATTTGAAAGAAATAAAATTGAGAGGCAGGGAAATTAGTTAGAAAGTAAAGATAATCAGTACTATAACTGGAACAGTGAGAAAAAGGACTGAGAAGAAAGGGAAATTGATGTAACTTCTAGGAACTAGATTTATAAGACCTGGAGCCTCACAAGATGTTTCAGATAAGAAGACATGATTGAAAGGATGTTACCACTCACTATTCATGGAGGTAGCTCTCTAACAGGTCAACGAGCATCCAGGTTGGGGGTAAGAGAATGGAAGAACTGGAAAGATAGGGGAAAATTAATGCCACTGTAAACTCACGACTTTCATTAACCCATGACCCTGACCATTAAACACTGCCCATCCATCTGACCATGAGATAGGTCACTCTGCAACTCCCACAGTGATTATTATACACCTTTCCTTGAGCTTTGACAATTTCCTCACTCTTCAGTCCCCATTCTCAGGAAATGACCTCAATTTGTAATTTAAAGAATAAATGGAAACCAGAGACAGGAACTCCCAGACCTACAAGTGGCCCTGCATTCACCCTCTTATTCCAAGTTATCTCACATCCCATCTAAGGGCAACACTGTTACCTGTTCGCTGAATCCCACTCTCCCCAGCCTTTACTTGTATCTTGCTATCTTTCTTCATCAATTACCTTCCTGTTCTTCTGCATATCCTGATGAGATGGTTCCATCTCATCAGCTGAATCATACACTAAACTGTAAAAAAAAAAAAAAAAAAAAAGAAAAAAAAAGGGAGAGAGAGAGAGAAAGAAAAGGAAAAATCCTTCTATGGAAACTGAGAGAATCTGCCTCACCTCTAACCAAGGGCCCTGCATTTGCCTGGAGGTTATGCTTCCCCTAGGCTGCTCCTGGCTTATGATAGAAAGAAGATGCCAATATGAGCACATTTCTAAGAGTTATGGGATTCTACTGATGGCTGACCTTGGTTTGAAGGCTCCCTAATGGCTTTATGAATCTTCCTTAGACTGCATAAGAGTCTAGGGCACTTCTCCCCAATCTTCCTTCTCTCCTGAATTCAGGGTAGGACTCTCAGCCTTTTCCAAATCCCTTCCCAGATATTCACTCAAATAAATACTCAGAGTCTAATCCCATCCTGATGTTTGCTTCTAGGAGGGCTTCCTCAACACCATTTTTTCCTGAAAATTCTCTGTTCACCTTCACAGTCAAGCCTCTTGAATGAATCGTCTGTACTCCCCTCCTTCATTTCTCTATCTCTGCCTTATCCCTCAGTTCACATCTGTTTAGCTTCAATACCTACATTGTCTACTATCCCATCCAAATTGTTCTTACTAAGGTAAAAAATTACCTTTGTGTCACAAAATATAATATATGATTTCCAATCTCTTATTGCACTGGTAATCAGCATTCACCACTAATGACTCTCCTTGAAACATTTTCTTCTTTTGATTTTGAAAGGCTATGTTCTCCTTGTTTTATACCTAACTCTTTGCTCCTCCTTCTCAGCTTCTTTTGCTCCCTTCTCCCCTTATTCAATTCACTATTAGAGTTAGGGTTTTTTCTTTAATCCATCTCATTCTCCATAAGCAATTTTATTTTAGTCCATTGTTTTAGTTATCTTCAATAACTCTCAATTCTGTATCTCCAGTCTAGACATCTTCATGACCTTCCCATGGATCCATTTGCCTATTGGACATCTCCATTTAAATATCTCAAAAGCATTGAAAGCTCAATATTTCTAAAAGTGAGCTCACCTGTAGGTTTCTTGTATTATTTTCCTATAGCTACTGTAACAAATTACCAGGAACTTAGCTTATAACACATATTTATGATTTTGCAGTTCTATGGGTCAGAAGTCTGACATGATTCTCACTGGGTTAAAATAAAAGTACAATACAGTTTTATTTCTTCTTTTTTAGAGGAGAGACAATTTCTTTTCCTTTTCCAGATTCTAGAGGCTGCCCACATCCCTCAGCTGATGGCCCCTATCAAAGCCAGCAGTGGTAGGTTGAGTCTTCATACTGCATCACTCCAAACTCCTCTTCTCTACCCCCCTCTTCCACTTTTAAGAATTACATTGGGCCCACTCAGTTAAATCCAGGATAATATCTGTAACTTGAGGTCAGCTGATTAACAATCTTCATTCCATCTGCAACTTTAATTATCCTCTACTAATTAAGGTAATATTCACAGGTTCCAGGGATTATGACATGGACATCTTCAGGGAAAAGGCATTCTACTATTGCATTATTAAAGCCAGAAATGTAAGAATCATAATTCACTCCTTAATCTCTTTAGTACCCTTGTTTCTTTTAGGGTCCCATATGAGGGCAGGTAAGAGAAAATCTGATTCCAGTAGTTTCAGCAAATGGGTTTATTTATCTCATATAATATGAAGTCCTGAGCTCAGAAGCTAGTGCTGGTGCAGCATATTTCAAGGATATCATCTTTCTATTCCACACTTCTCAGCATGTGGCTTTCATCCTCAGCATGTGACAACCATCCATGGTTACAAGATGGTTTCACCTGTAGCTTCATATCAATGTTTAGGAGGGATGGATAGTAGCAAATGAGTAGAGGGGTGAAAGGCCAAGCATTTTCCAGCTATTTATCACTTTTAGGAAACCTTCCTGGATGTCCTGCTCAGCAATTTCCCCTTACACCTCCTTGGTCGTAACTGTGGCACAGCCAGTACTAATTGCAAGGTATTCTAAAATGCTCAATGAATAAGCTGCTTTGATCAGTGAGAGTTGTGTTAGCAGAGGGAAGGAGAGAATGGATATTGGAATGGAATCCAAAAGTGTCTGCCACATGCCTCAAACAGAAATCCACTCATGCAGCACTTGTTTTTAGAGAAAGGCAGATGGCATGGGTAGATGGGGGATTGACTTAACAGTTTCTCCATCTAGGCTATTTTTTTAAGAAAATGTTCATGCCACTTAGTACTCCACAGAGAAGATGCTTGCAGTCTTGTCAACAACAGGAAAGAAAGGGTTCATATTTGTTCCAAAGTTGGTGGAGGAAAAATCCAGCATAGTACTTTTGGCATTAACTTCACTCCTTTGTATTGAATAAGGGGTAAGATCTGATTAGGCCTCCTTCACAGAGGTGAGATCATGTAGCGACTCCTTAAGCCTTTGAAGAGTAAACCAAGTGGACCGCCCTCATTAATTCCTCAATCTCTCTATCTCCTTCTGTCTCCCTTACTCTCTCACTCTAGCTACTCTCCCAGCAAACTTTTCCTTTTTCCCCTTTCCCTCCCTGGCCAACTTTGTATGTCAGTCTCTCCCAGGGAAAGCTGTACAGAAATGATTAAGTCCTAAGACCTCTTTGGAGTTTTGCAAATTCCATGGCCTCCAGTGTTGAATGTAGCATCTGTTCAGAATTCATGGGTGGAACAGGGATGCAGAAAACATAGAGATCTTCCAGTGTAAGCTTCAGTAAGGCTAGTTGTTCTATAGAGTAACCTAAGATCAAACACATTTATCCACTGAAACTATTACAGTAGAACAATTGCCCCCTCCTAGATTTAAGATACATCACAAAACATCTTATAATAACTTTTTGATTAATGTTCCTGTTCTTTAGCCATATCTCCTTAATCCTCTTGGGAAAAGGGGGTGGGCGTTGGCAAGCCTCATTTCACTTACTACCAAAGGCTGTCCCTTCTACTTTCTAAGTATAACTCTTATATGTTCCTTCTTTCTACCTTTATCTCTATGTACTCTGTCCTAGTCTAAATTTCCCCTGGACTATCATAACAGATTCCTAATTAGACTCTATATCTATACTTGCTTTCATCCAATCCTTTTGCCACAGTACAGCCCAGAGTAATATTTTTAAAATGCTAATCTTAAAAAATAAATAAATAAATAAAATGCCAATCTTATTACTTCGCTCTTAAAAACCCTTCAATATTTTCTAATTACCTTAAAATAAAGCTTCAAGCCCTCATGTAGTTTACAAGGCTCTCCAAAGCCACAAGACCTAGAGTATCTATTTCTCTATTATCTAGCTATCATATATCGTTACATCTGTATCTATCAAGTGTGTTAGTGTATGATATTTATAGTAAATATGATGTAATTACTAAAATGTTTTATGTGCATTATCTTATAAGTGCATCGCCAAGTCTCTATGAGGTGGATAATATTATTTTTCCTGATTTACAAATAGGGAAATTAATGCCTCAAGTGATCTAGTAACTTGCCCAAGTCCCCACAATTAGTATCAGAGCCAGGATTCAAACACAATCGGCTTGACTCCAAAGTCTGTAACTACTGCAATATATTCTTTTTAGTTTATAGTTTCCTCACACATCACTCTCCATCTTGCTATCTTCCCTAATCATAATGGACTTTCAGTTTCTCTTTTAGGACCTTATTACATTTAGTTCCTTATACATGGATAACCTAACAGATATAAATCCCTGACATTCAGATGCTTCTTTGGAAAATGTGGCCATCCCAGAAAGAAGCCTTTGAGTTAGGCTGATCCTGAGAGAGTCCCTGTATGATCAAAATTTTTATATGAGAAGTGTCTGTTCATGTCTTCTGCCAATTTTTTGATATGATTATCTGTTTTTTTGTGTGTTGAGTTTGAGGAGTTCTTTATAGATCCCGGATATCAACCTTTTGTCTGTACTGTCATTTGCAAATATCTTCTCCCATCCCATGGGTTGCCTCTTTGTTTTCTTGACTGTTTCCTTTGCTGTGCAGAAGCTTTTGATTTTGATGAGGTCCCAAAAGTTTATTTTTGTTTTTGTTTCCTTTGCCTTTGGAGACATATCTTGAAAGAAGTTGCTGTGGCTGATATCGAAGAGATTACTGCCTATGTTCTCCTCTAGGATTCTGATGGATTCCTGTCTCACATTGAGGTCTTTTATCCATTTTGAGTTTAACTTTGTGTACGGTGTAAGAGAATGGTCAAGTTTCATTCTTCTACATATAGCTGTCCAGTTTTCCCAGCACCATTTATTGAAGAGACTGTCTTTTTTCCACTGTATATTTTTTCCTGTTTTGTCAAAGATTCTTTGACCATAGAGTTGAGGGCCCATATCTGGGCTCTCTACTCTGTTCCACTGCTCTATGTGTCTGTTTTTATGCCAGTACCATGCTGTCTTGGTTATCACAGCTTTGTAGTAAAGCTTGAAATCAGGTAACGTGATGCCCCCAGTTTTATTTTTGTTTTTCAACATTTCCTTAATGATTCGGGGTCTCTTCTGATTCCATACGAATTTTTGGATTATTTGCTACAGCTCTTTGAAGAATACTGGTGGAATTTTGATTGGAATGGCATTAAAAGTATAGATTGCTCTAGGCAGTATAGACATTTTAACAATGTTTATTCTTCCGATCCAAGAGCATGGAATGGTCTTCCATCTTTTTGTGTCTTCTTCAATTTCTTTCATGAGTGTTCTGTAGTTCCTCGAGTACAGATCCTTTATCTCTTTGGATAGGTTTATTCCCAGGTATCTTATCATTCTTGGTGCTATAGTAAATGGAATCAATTCTCTAATTTCCCTTGCTGTATTTTCATTGTTAGTGTATAAGAAAGCCACTGATTTCTGTACATTGACTTCTCCAATGAAGACAAACAAATGGCTATCAGACACATGAAAAAAAATGTTCATCATCACTAGCCATCAGGGAGATTCAAATTAAAACCACATTGAGATATTACCTAACACCAGTTAGAATGGCCAAAATTAACAAAGCAGGAAACAACATGTGTTGGAGGGGATGTGGAGAAAGAGGAACCTCTTACACTGTTAGTGAGAATGCAAGTTGGTGCAGCCTCTTTGTAGAATAGTGTGGAGATTCCTCAAGAAATTAAAAATAGAACTTCCCTATGACCCTGCAATTGCACTCCTGGGTATTTATCTCAAATATATAGATGTAGTGAAAAGAAGGGCCATCTGTACCCCAATGTTTATAGCAGCAATGGCCATGGTCGCCAAACTGTGGAAAGAACCAAGATGCCCTTCAACGAATGAATGGATAAGGAAGATGTGGTCCATATACACTATGGAGCATTATGCCTCCATCAGAAAAGATGAATACCCAACTTTTGTAGCAACATGGACAGGACTGGAAGAGATTATGTTGAGTGAAGTAAGTCAAGCAGAGAGAGTCAATTATCATATGGTTTCACTTATTTGTGGAGCATAAAAAATAACATGGGACACCTCGGTGGCTCAGTTGGTTAAGAAGCTGCCTTCGGCTTGGGTCATGATCCCAGCGTCCTGGGATTGAGTCCCACATCGGGCTCCTTGCTCAGCAGGGAGCCTGCTTCTCCCTCCGCCTGCCATTCTGTCTGCCTGTGCTCGCTCTCTCCCCCCCCGTCTGATAAATAAATAAAATCTTTAAAAAAAATAGTATGGTGGACATGGGGAGTTAGAGAGGAGAAGGGAGTTGGGGGAAATTGGAAGGGGAGGTGAACCATGAGAGACTATGGACTCTGAAAAACAACCTGAGGGTTTTGAAGGGGTGGGGGTAGCAGGTTGGGGGAACCAGGTGGTGGGTATTAGAGAGGGCATGGATTGCATGGAGCACTGGGTGTGGTGCCAAAATAATGAATACTGTTGTGCTGAATATAAATTAAAAATTAATTTTAAAAAAAGTTTTATATGAAATGCCATGTAGTCCTGAACAGAACAGGCTTCAGGTTGTTGAAAGCTTCCTTTACTCATCCTAAGAGCTGTGTAGGACCAGACCATGGGTGGTAGAACTTCTGTAGGCATTTAATACAACATAAGAGCAGGTTCTATCTGGCACTTAAAGGTCTAAGAAGGAATGTACATTGGATATTCAGTATCGGTCTCTTCATAATGAGGCTGGCATAAGAACTATGTAAGTGGTTAAAGATTTTGTATCTATTAAGGAGTTCCCAAAGTTTTGGAAGTTTCTGCTGTAAGTGATAGAGTTAGAGCAGGAAAGACCCAGGGTGGCTAAAGGTATAGTCTATACACAGAAGATAATATAGCATAGTGGGTAACAGTCTAGACAGCTCTGTAGTCAGCGGGCTGCATTAAAATCCTAGCTTCTTTTCTTACTAGCTATGGGACACTGGGTGAGGGTTTTATCCTTTATGCTTTTGACCCTTCAAGGAACAAATACCACATTTGAACTTACAGTACATACCTGATTATACCTTCCTTAGCTGACTGTTTCCAATTCTCTCTATTCCTTTTGTGTATACCACCTGGACTGCCTGACATAACTACCTACAATATTACAATCAGGTCTGTTTTGTTGACTCCTATATCTCACAGTGATAAATGCAATTTGTTCTTTAATTGCTTCCTGCTAGGCACAAGTATGATTTTGGTTTGTCTTCCTAACATTGTCAAGCAATACACATAAGTATTTATATTCTTTGCTCTTCATGACTAAAAGAGATTAAAAAAAAATAACATTGATAACAGTTTAAGAGAGTAAGTACCTCCACAAATAAGTTCTCCTCAACCAGGAGAGATTTTTCCCCCCAAACTCTTAAGGAATAAAATATTACACTTCATATTAATTTTCTAACTAGAAATATCTAGCTAAGATTCCTTTAAAGTTTATACAAAATAGCTTTTGTTTTAGCTATCCTGGAAATGGCTACAACTTTATAGTCTTATATACAAAGTTTTTCATGATGTTTTCTGAAAGAATATTCATCCCTTCTGGGATTTTTTAATAGTTTCAGAATAATTTTCCATTTTTTTTCTACGATAAGGCTTTTATCTTAATAGATGTTTTGAACACATTGTATATTTAGTTATGATTGGTCTAGGTAGTACGGGTTCAAGGTTTGGGCCTTAATATCATCTGGTTGAGATACTGTCACAGTAAAAATATTTTATCTTAGGAATTATCTCATGTCCTTGCCCACAAACTCGTGTTACCACACTTGTAACTTAGAAACTTCATGGGATTAGGTGAATGCTTGGCTGGAGGTTTATTAGACTGGAAAAGGGATAATATTTTGAATAAGACAGAAAAGAGAATTTCAGAGAGGTCAGCTAAGACAGACATGATGAAACTAGAAAGAAAAGAGAGGTCAAGTTTTTGGTTTACTTCTCTGTAAAAGGATAAGACTAGACTAGAGGATTTTTCATTTCCCTACCAGACATCTTCCAAATCCTGGATCATGAGGCAAGATAGGATCCTGGTCCAGAAAGTGGGCCAGATCAAGGAGGACAATTAGCAGAGATCATAAACCCAGGCTTGATTCCTGGGAAATAAAAATTCTACACCAGAGAATCAGGGCCAAAAATGTTGCTGTCTAATTATGGGATCTGGAAATAGGCATAAGGCATCAACAAGATATCAGCAGAGATGCTTGATAGTGAGCCAAAGAGCTTTTTAGAGAGGAATTTCCTATTCATCCTTCCCAGGGTCATTCAGAATAGTTTTCAACATAGGTGAAGGCTCAATATAGACAAAAGTAGGAGTGATTGAAGTAAGGGAGTAGAGGATCAGGGGAAGAGATAGTTCCAGAAAATGGCCATCATAGTAATTATCTTTGTCAGGGATTGAGGGATGAGTTCAAAAGGAAAGTTCCCACCTAAAAATTACATTCTGAGTGAGTTATAAAAATCCTAAAAAATACTAGGTTTCATTTCTAGAAAGAAAGCAGTTTCTTTTCTTTCAGCAATAACTTTTTGTTGAGATATAGTACAAGATAGTTTACATTATCATGATATTAAAACAAAACTGCATCCAATTTTATAGTTGGCCATTATGAATGGATTTAAAAAGTCTGAATCTTTTAACCTTTGTAAAGAAATCAGGTTATGCATCATCTTTTCAAAAAGTTCTTAAAACTCTGAAGTCCTGATAAACTTATCTCTCTTCTGTGTTAAACCAAATGTCCAGTTATGGTCCCCAAATGAGAGACAAAATCTCTGTGTTAGTCAGAAGCCTGCAATTCATGAATTGTTTTTCTCTTAAGAAAGGTAACAGTTAGTAATAGCATGCTTACTTTAAAACACAGGACTGGTGAATATAGTAAGATTTCTGATGGGAACCCCAAATTTTAACACTTCAATATCTGATTAGGTGGATCCATTTAACATCAGCTATAACACAAATATATTACCTGTTTTCGAATTACATGATTAAAATCAAGTATTATGTTATATATTAAATCTTCTTTCCTGTCCAAGGCTCCTTGAAGCAACATTACTTCTCTCTGGTGAACTCATTACTGATGTTCTAGGACCATTTTGGTAGCTGTAGTAGTATAATATTTTAATGCTCAGAACCTTAGCTAGTAGATGCAATCAGATCTATAACTATGTTAATATGATCTTTTCCCTTGTCAGTATTGAAAAAACCATATATTCAGGCCTAGAGGAAAAGAGTATATGTGTAGGAATGAAGATGGCATTGTACACTTTTATGTTGCTAGAAGTAAAGGACAAATGGAGGCACAAATATAGTTGGGAGTATGCTGCCTATATTTCAGAATACAAAATAATGAAGCATTCTTTATGCAAATGATAACACTGCAAGAGAGAGACAGAGAAAAAGACATACAGATAGATATATTATTGTACTAATGTCAGTTCTTTTCTTGCCTTCCTTTGTAGCTTCACTTCTCTTAATAACACTAATGGCTAAAAACTAGTAAGTGTTTACTACATGCCAGGCACAGTGCTAAATGTTTTTATGTTGTGTTTCCATCTCACAGATGAGGAAACCTGAACATAGAAAAGTTAAGTCACTTCTCCAATGTCATAGTCCTAAATAGCTGAGCAAGGCTGTGAATTCAGATCTGACTCTAAAGTCATTGCTCTTAACTAGTATGTTAGTTTCCTGGTTGCCATAACAAATTTCCACAAACTGGGTGACTTAAAATAATAGATATTTATTATCTCACAGGTCTGGAATATAAAACCCTGAATTCAAAATGTTGGCATGGTTTCTTTCCCTTCAGAGGTTCTAGAGGAGAATTCACTCCTTACCTCTTTCAGCTTCTGATGTCTTTGGTATTCCTTGGCTTGTAGCCATATAACTCTCATCTTTGCCTTCACATTCACATCATCTTCTCTCTCTGTGTGTGTCTATCTCCTCTTCTGTCTCTATCTTAACAGACAAGCAAAATCATTAACTTAATCACATCTTTTACCATGCAAATAATGTTTTTAGATTCCAGGATTATCTTTTGGGAGGCCACCATTCAGCTCACTGCAACTACTATAATATACTTTATTTTGTTCCCAGCTCAGTTTCTTTTGTTCGCACACATTTTAGCAGACATTGTTAATTTCATAAGCAGTATTATCTTCATCTTTGCTAAGAGAATCCCAATTTTGTTTGGGACATCTAAGTTTCTCCCTTTTATTTTTCCAGCCTCCCTTACAGCCAGTTCTGGCCAATGAGATTAAAGAACTGTGATGGGTATAGGATCCTGGGAAAGTTTTTGCATTCCTGATAGAAGGACATGAACTTCTCTGGTCCTTTTATTGTATCCAACAATTCTAGTTGTAAGTATTTATCCAAGAGAAAGGAAAATTTATGTTCACACAAAATCCTTTATATGAGTAGAAACTTTATTTGTAGTAACCAGAAACTATGGGAAAAAAGTCAAATGTCCTTCAACTGGTGAATGGATAAACTGTGATACATCTATATGAGGTAATGCTGTTCAGCAGTAAAAAGGAATGTGCTACTGGTATATGCAACAACCTGGATGGATCTCTGAAGAATTATGCTGAGTGAAAAAAAAAAATCCCAAAAGATTCCATACTGTATGATTCCATTTTTATAATATTTTTTTAAATGCATACATTTTAGAAACAGGAAGATTAGTGGTTTCAGGAGTTGGGTTGCAGGAGGTGGGAAAGAGTTTACTGTGGTTATAAAAGAACAAAAGGAATCATTATGGTGACAGAATTGTTCTGTATCTTGACTATAGTAGTGATTTAAAAAACTTAGACATATGATAATATTGCACAGAACTAATATAACACACACACACACACACAAGAGTACAAATAAAACTGGGGATATCTGAATAAAATCAGTGAATTGTATTAATGTCAATATCCTGGCTGCTATGTTGTACTAGTTTTGCAAGATGTTACCATTGGGGGAAAATCATTAAAGGGTACCTAGGATACTTCTGTATTATATCTTATAACTGCATGTAAATCTATACTATCTCAATTAAAAATTCACTATCATGATGGTGTGTTTTTTTTAATTTTATTTTTTCAGTGTTCCAAGATTCATTGTTTATGCACCATACCCAGTGCTCCAAGAAATACGTGCCCTCCTTAATACCCACCACCAGCCTCACCTAACCTCTCATCCTGCTCCCCTCCAAAACACTGTTTGTTTCTCAGAGTCCACAGTCTCTCATGGTTCATCTCCCCTCTGATTTCTCCCAATTCACTTTTCCTTTCCTTCTCCTAATGTCCTCTGCGTTATTCCTTATGCTCCACAATTGAGTAAAACCATATGATAATTGACTCTCTCTGCTTTACTTATTCACTCAGCATAATCTCCTCCAGTCCCAACAATGTGGATGGAGGTGTAATAGTCTTTTGTATATATGGACCATACCATTCGTCTCTCAAAGGGCATCTTGGCTCTTTACACAGTTTGGAGACTGTGGCCATTGCTGCTATGAACATTGGGGTACAGATGACCCTTCTTTTCACTACATCTGTATCTTTGGGGTAAATATGGTAGTGTATTTAGAGAGTGCTAAGGGATAAAATAAGAAGCACCCAAATCTACCTTGGAAGTAAGGAAGGGGGAAGATCTTGTATTGAAGAAGATACCTTGAAGAATGAGTAGGAGCACTCCAGGTGGATGGTAACAGATATAGGGTATATTCCAGGACTAGCAAGCAAGGAATTCTGAGGGAGTATGCTGAATTGTTGGAAACACAAGTAATTCAAGTATGGCTGAAACATAAAGAGCGTATGTAGAAGAACTTCTTTTCCTGAAATGTTTACCGTTGGTAATAGTTAACAGGGGTCTTCTGGTATTCAACACTACAATAATGAGAATCAAAAGGGAACTCCAGAATTCTTTGTTCTCTAGGGATTAGGAGGAAGCCACCCCCCCCCTTCCCCTGGTCTCAAACTTTTCATTACATGTATGAAGAATTGGCCTCATATCTCTCTGTGCTCCTTGCAAAATTCTTATCTATCTCTCCCTCACCCACAACACTCACAGCCTCACAACTATTATCTGCTTTGAGATCATTAGGATCATATCATTATGCCTTTTATCTCTGTTTACTTTGGTCACACAAGTGGTTTAGAAATCACAAATCCCTAGACTCTAATCTGTTTATAACTATGCACATTCTCGTTTTCACCATTTCCCCCACCCCTCCTAACCTCCTGGATTTTGTCTACAATGTTTAGTAGAACTTACAGTTCCCTACTAGAAAAACTCTATAATCTCAAATTCTTTCCTTAAAATTTCTCTCACTTTCTTGATCTAGGGACTCTAACTGCTTCACCTTAAGTCCTATCAAGTGGCAGTTGTTTTCTTTTCCATACTCCTCAAATCAGTGGTCCTGGTTGTGGATTAAATGTCTTACCTACACCTCATTGCCATTTCCAGACCATATACTCTCTCTTTCTTAAACACTCCCTAGTTTTGAATTTCAAGTTATTTACAAGTCATTCATATAAGAATCATTTATTGAGCACCCTACTATATGTCAAGTATTATTCTAAGAGCTGGGGATACAGTGAAAAATAAAACATGATAAAAAAAATCTCTGCCCACATGAAGTTTATATTTTATTACTCATTTTTATTGAAATTATACCACTCATTCCTTGAAGAGCTTGGTCTCTGCCCACTAATTGTCATATAATTTTAATGATTTCAATATTTATGTTAATGAATTTTCCAATTCCTTGGCCTTTCATTTTCTTGATCTCCTTTCTTCCAAGGATCTTGTCCCTCACTCCACTTCAACCACTTATTCCCCTAATCTTTCTCTAGTGCTAGTAATTACCTTCTCCATAATCTCAAATTTAAACTTTCCACTATTTCATCAATACCTCCTTTCTCTTCAGCACGCTTCTTTTTAGCACTTTGCAACCTCTACAGAATATGCACTTCTTGACCCTATCAGATTTTCACTGTTCCTCATCATTCTCATGCCCTAATTTCCTCTATTACCTAATTCAAATTCAATGCATCATCTTTATGATCACTCTTGCATATATCCTTAATATTTTTGCTCTTTTATTGCTTGTGCTCATCTGCCAAAACCCAGTCCTGGTTAAACCCAGTTCTTCATCTAGTTTTACCTGCATCCATGCAGCCAAAGATTACTTGGAAAAAAGTATACAAAACACACCTGCTCGTATTACTTCAAATTCATGACCATGGAATTCACCTGTGCTCTTAATACTACTTGGCAATAATACTAAGTAAGTTTCCTTGGTCCATCATTTTCCCACTCTCTTGGATATCTATTTCGTAACTTATCTACCTCAAATCTCCAATATCTCATGTCCCTTAGCACTCTAGCTGGTGACTTTCCTTCTTATTTCACTGAGAAAATTGAAGCAATCAAAATAAAACTTCCAACTGTACATGAGTGTAACCCTATCAGAAATGAGAAGTTTCTGATTTTAGAAATATTCCAGCTAATACTAGAAACCCCTAAGAAATTAATTGATCTAAACAAAAACCATCATGTTGCTAACATCTTAACAAGAAAGATGACTGGACATTATGTGCCTCCTAATAGAAGTACACAATACCATCTATGAAGTATTTTTGTAAAACTTTGAACACAAATCTCATTAAACATGTAGAAGAGAAATTACGGAGAAAAGAAGAATATGTGAAAAGTCACCATGAGGATGGAAGCAAAACATCTAGACTGTAGGGGATTCTATCAGACAAATAATTCAGCTTTTTCAACAAATAAAGTGGAGAAAATAGATGGAAAAAGAATCTATGAATTAAAAATGACCTAAGATACATATTGACCAATTGCAATGCATGGACCTTATTTAGATATCTTATTTTAATAAAAATTCTACAAGGCAATTGGAGAATTGTGAATTAAGGATAAGGAATGATATTAAGATGATACTAAGGAATTATTAGTTATTAATCTCTCAAGTGTGGTAATGTGGTTATATTTCTTAAAGAGCCATCTTTTAAAGACATAAATTGAAGTATTTATAGTTGAAATAATATGACATATGGGATTCCCTCAAAATAATCTGGAGAAAGGAGAATGTGTAGGTGGGGTTATAAGAAAGACATTAGCTCATTAAGATAATTGTTAAAGATAGTTGTTAAAGATGGCCACATGGAGGTTCATTATCTTGTTCTCTTTATTTTTCATATGTTTGAACTTTTCCATAACAAAGCACATCTTAAAAGAGATTCTCCACAAGCAATCAGATGAGAGTTTCCTACTGACCCACCTGCAACAGTGCACACATATTCTGTTTCCCAAGTGCCAATCCATGCTCCATGGTAAGGGAGACACTTTGTGCATAAGGACCTATCCCCCTCTCACTTATTCAAAGATATCATTCCAAAAATTCTCCTTTTTCTCACTTGCATTATTAATTATCCCATTTATACTGGATCAACCCTAATCACCATATTAATATTGCTATCATTTTTAACATTAAAGAAAAAAATCCTCTTTAGACACTTTGTATCCCCCTCCAACCATTGCCCCATTTTCCTGATCCTTTAAGAGTAAAACTCAAAAGAATTTTCTACATTCATAGTTTCCAATTTCTCCCATCCCATTCTCTCTAGAATCCATTCCAACCAGGCTTTTACTTGTTCCACTACACTGACCTCGATGTTGGTAAATCCACCAATCGATTCTCAGTCCCCATATTACCTGAACTATCATTAACACTTGATATGGTTGATTGCTCCCTTCTCAAAAATCTTTCCTCACTTGGCTTCCAAAATAACATAATCTGTTGATTTTCCTCCTTTCTTACCGCTCTCTCCTTTTCAGTTCCCTTTGCTAGCTTATTCTCACTTTTCTGGTATCTAAACAATTACCTCCCTAGAGTTTGGTCCTTCTCTTTTGTATCTACACTCTTTCTTGATCATCTCTACATTTTATGTTTCTTGATCATCTCTATATTTTATGTCTCTATATGATCTTTTGCTCTAAAATCCACTCTACTTGGATATTTAATAGGCACCATGAACTTGACAGGTATACAACTGAACTCACTAAAAACATGCTTCCTTTCTACAGATTTCCTCATTTCAGTTGATAGAAACTCCATCCTTCCAGTTGTTTAGGCTGAAAAATATGGCGTCACCCTTTTTTTCTCCTTCATTCTTGACTTTTCTCTTCGTCTCTGCTCCACATCCAATTTATCAGTGAAATATATTAGGTCTACCTAAAAATTATATCTAGAATTTGACCATTTCTCACCACCCATTTTTCCCATGATGGTCAAAGCCATATTTCTCATCTGAATTATTGTCATTAATTCCTAAAGAGTTTCCTTACTTCATGCTTTACACTGCTATAGTTTACTCTCAACACAGCAGACAGGATAATCCTTTAAAAAAATATGTCAAATCATGTCACTTGCATAGTTAAAGCCCTCCATTAGGTTTCCATTTCCTTCAGACAAGTTATGATGATAAAAAGCCAGTGATGTGAAAAAACTTCATCTCTCTGATTTCAACCACACTGGCTTCCTTGCTATTCAGAGGTACACTAGATGGATTCCTGTCTCAGGACCTTTATATTTGCTCTTGCCTTACTTGAAGTGTTTTCCTCCTAGTATCCATCTAGCTCACTCTTTTATCTCTCTCAGGTGTTTGCTTAAATAATATATGTTCAGTAATGTTTTCCTTGAACACCAGATTTCAAATTGCAAGCCATCCCACAAATGCTCATTATTCTTCCCTACTTCCTCACTGTCTATCATACTAATCATTTACTTATTCATTTCCTCAATTTTGCCCCCCTCCCTCCTCAATGAAGGTAATATAAAGTTGTGTTTTCTTTTTTGTACATTGATGTGCTCTCAGTTCCTATAACAGTATCTGGCATATAGAAGGTACTCAATAGACATTTTTAAATTAATCAGTGAATTAATCTAGTGAGTTAAGCTTCAGTTAAATCACACTAGCAAGTTTGACTATTCATTTAGTATAATAGTCACCATGCTTAGAACCCGATGATACTTTTAAAGATCATGAACATGTTTTAACTTTATTCTAAAATAAGAAGGAAAAAGGAATATAATAATAATGGGGACACATGTGTGGCTCAGTTGGTTAAGTGTACACCTTTTTATCTGAGCTCAGGTCATGACCTCAGGCCGTGGAATCAAGACCCACATCTGGCTCCATGCTCAGCATGGAATTGGCTTAAGATTCTCTCTCTCCCTCTGTCTTTCCTCTTGCTCACACTCTCTCTAAACATATATAAATATTTTTTAAAATTAATAATGAATATATAATATTAGGCTGTATACTAATGCAGTCACAAAATGTAATTTTTTACATATTCTTATGTAAGAAGGCCAAGATGCCAGGCCCATGAATGTCATGAAGTACTCTTACATACTAGGTTTGATGAGCCTAGTTGTGGATTTGAACTTCATCTTGTAGAATAAAGAGGAACTAGCAAAGTATATAAGTGAATTATTAGATTTTCATTTTTAAAAGATCTCTTTGTGGACATGAAAATGCTAGCCTAAAGGAAGGTGCAGAATCAGTTAAGAGACCATTCAGAAACTTTTATCAGTGATGCAAGTAAGAGATGATAACAGACTGAAATACAGTATAGGCCCTAGGGATGATGAATACAAAATATATTTAGAAGGTAGAATCAATAGAATTTTTCAAGGACTTCTTATTGTGAATAAAATAAAATCCAAACTCATTACAAGACCCTGAATGAAGTGAGTGACCCTGTTATATTCACCAGTCTAATATCTATATCTGTATCTACAGAGATCTCTATTGAGATCGATCTATAGATCTATCGATATTGATATCTATAGATAGATCTAGATCTATCTAGATCTATCTATATAGTGTAGGTGGGGTTATAAGAAAAACGTTAGGTCATTAAGATAGGTCATTAAGATATATCTTATATATCTATATAGATCTATAGATCTATAGACCTATATAGAGATCTCTCTAGAGATATATAGATATATACATAGAGATATATAGATATATATATCTAGAGATATATAGTTATATCTCTAGAGAGATCTCTATAGATATAGACATAGATATAGATTCTTTTTTATATCTTTTCTTTATTTAAAAAAATTTTTTTTCTGAACTTCTTTTTCCCCCCCTTACTTCCTCCCACAATTTGGGGTCTCTTCTGATTTGGTTAAACCACACTTTCCTGAGGTCTTTGCCACCCTTTTAGTATTTTTATTTGCTCCTTCATATATTCTTATCTGGATAAAATGACAAGGCAGAAAAACTCATCACAAAACAAAAACAAAAAAGAACAAGAGACAGTACCAAAGGCTATGGACTTAATCAATACAGACATTGGTAATATGTCAGATCTAGAGTTCAGAATGATGATTCTCAAGGTGCTGGCCAGGATTGAAAAAGGCATGGAAGATATTAGAGAAACCCTATCTGGAGAAATAAAAGCCCTTTCTGGAGAAATAAAAGAACTAAAATCTAACCAAGTTGAAATTTAAAAAAACTATCAATGAGGTGCAATAAAAAATGAGGCAGAAGAGAGAATTAGTGATATAGAAGATCAAATGACAGAGAATAAAGAAGCTGAGCAAAAGAGAGAAAAAAAAAACTATTGGAACACAAGGGGAGAATTCAAGAGATAAGTGACACCATAAGACAAAACAACGTTAGAATAATTGGGATTCCAGAAGAAGAAGAAAGAGAGAGGGGAGCAGAAGGTATACTGGAGAGAATTATTGGAGAGAATTTTGCTAATATGGCAAAGTGGACAAGCATCAAAATCCAGGAGGTGGAAAGAACCCCCCTCAAAATCAATAAGAATAGGTCTACACCCCATCATCTAAGTAAAATTTACAAGTCTTAGCAACAAAGAGAAAATCCTGCAAGCAGCTTGGGACAAGAAGTCTGTAACATACAATGGTAAAAATATTAGATTGGCAGCAGACTTATCCACAGAGACCTGGAAGGCAGGAAAGAACTGGCATGATATATTCAGAGAACTAAACGAGAAAAACATGGAGCCAAGAATACTATATCCAGCTAGGCTATCATTGAAAATAGAAGGAGAGATAAAAAGCTTCCAGGACATATTTTGCTGAGAAGGGGGTGGGATTATGGACATTGGGGAGGGTATGTGCTTTGGTGAGTGCTGTGAAGTGTGTAAACCTGGTGATTCACAGACCTGTACCCCTGGGGATAAAAATATATGTTTATAAAAAATAAAAAATTAAAAAAAAAAAAAAAGCTTCCAGGACAAACAAAAACTAAAAGAATTTGTAAACACCAAACCAGCTCTACAGGAAATATAAAAAGGGGTTCTCTAAGCAAAGAGAGAGCCTAAAAGTAGTAGATCTGAAGAGAACAGAGACAATATACAGTAATAGTCACCTTACAGATAATACAATGAAACTAAATTCATATCTCTCAATAGTTACCCTGAATGAAAATGGGCTAAATACCCAAATCAAAAGACCCAGCGTGTCAGAATGGAAAAAACAAACAAACAAACAAACAAATATCAATATGCTGTCTATAAGAAAATCACTTTAGACCTGAAAAAACCTCCAGATTTAAAGTGAGGGGGTGGAAAACAATTTATCATGCTAATGGACATTAAAAGAAAGCTGGAGTGCCAATCCTTATATCAGATCAGTTACATTTTAAGCCAAATACTATAATAAGAGATGAGGAAGGACACTATATCATACTCAAAGGGTCTGTCCAACAAGAAGACCTAACAATTTTAAATATCTGTGCCCCTAACATGGGAGTAGCCAACTATATAAACCAATTAATAACAAAATCAAAGAAACACATCGACAATAATACAATAATAGGGGACTTTAACACTCCCCTCACTGAAATGGACAGATCATCCAAGCAAAAGATCCACAAGGAAATAAAGGCCTTAAACGACACACTGGACCAGATGGACATCACAGATATATTCAGAACATTCTATCCCAAAGCAACAGAATACACATTCTTCTCTAGTGCACGGGGAACATTCTCCAGAATAGACCACATCCTGGGTCATAAATCAGGTCTCAACTGGTATCAAAAGATTGGGATCATTCCCTGCATATTTTCAGATAACAATGCTCTGAAGCTAGAACTCAGTCATAAGAAGAAATTTGGAAAGAACCCAAACACATGGAGACTAAAGAGCATCCTTCTAAAGAATGAACGGGTCAACCAGGAAATTAAAGAAGAATTGAAGAAAATCACGGAAACAAATGATAATGAAAACACAACAGTTCAAAATCTGTGGGACACAGCAAAAGCAGTACTGAGAGGAAAATATATATAGCAAAACCAGCCTTTCTCAAGAAACAAGAAAGGTCTCAAATACACAACCTAACCCTACACTTAAAGGAGCTGGAGAAAGAACAACAAAGAAAGCCTAAACCAGCAGGAGAAGAGAAATAATAAAGATCAGAGCAGATCGGAGACAAAATGGTGGGGAAGTAGGAGGAGGCTCCTTTTCAACCTGTACCCTACAGTGAGCTGATTACCTACCAAAGAACTCCGATCACCCATGAAATCAGCCTGAGATCAGAATTATACACATCTGGATCCCTATGGGGGCAGAAGATGCCAGTGGGCAGGTAAAGCAGAGTGGGAATGTTGGACTGATATTGGAAGATAAACAAAAAAGGGAGGGAGCCACCAGAGGTGACCGACTGGAAAGTAATGCCCCTAATACGAGAGTGCCCTGCATCTGGGGACCAGCATTAACTTGGAGACTGGTTGAAAGCACTCAAAAAGAGCAAAGGATCACGGGGGGAGAATTATGGGAATTGGGGCAGCTAGGGACAGGGGCTTAAGTCCCTGGACCCAGGACAGCCTCCCCTGGTGCTAAGCCAGAGAGAGTGCGGCAGAGGAACCAGGTCTTGGTCCCTGAGCAACCAGCATGCCCGAGATGACATGGGTTCTGACTCCTGTGAGGGGCTGGGAGCGTCACCAGATGGCAAAACACTGAGGCATGCTACAGAGCCTGAGATACATGCGCCCCTCACTCTCCCCTGAGAGAGGTGAGTAAAGGCCCACCCAGTGGTATGAGACCCGCTCATTGTTTCAGAGCCTGAGACGCATGCGTGTCCCAAACTCTCCCCTGAGAGAGGTGGGCTAAGGCCCAGCCTGGTGCTCTCAGACCCGTGCCCTGCTCTCAGATCCTGAGATGCATGTGCAACCCACAGCCTCCCCTGAGAGAGGTGCGTGCAAACCCGTTGCTCTTAGACCCAGAAAGACCAGGCACTCCCAGCCTGGGCCAGCAGGAAAATCCCAGTGTGCGATTGCTGGTTGGAACCTCTCTGGCAGTTCCGTGCCATGGTTTTTGGTACAAGCAGAAGATCCTGTGTCCCCAGGGACCGCGATTGGGAACCTGCCCTGCCAGCGGCCAAGGGGGAATTTATATGGGCTCTGCAGCACCCACAGGAGAGCAAACTGAGGCTTCTCTATGAGAAGGAGGTCAGGGTGCAGTTTGCTTTCCTCTAAACCTACAAAAACCATCAAAAGCGGTCAAGGCGAGAGAAAAAAAAAAGTGAACAACCATAAAAACCTCAAGAGAACAAAATCCTGAAAAAAACGGTTTCCTCAGAGCCCACCCCCTTGAGGGGGGAGGGAGGACTTAACTCAGGGAACATCATTGACTGAAAACCCACCTGGCAGGCCCCTCCCCCAAAAAACCAATCAGGAAAGAAAAAAAAAGTGGGGGGCAACAAGAGAACAAACACCACTACTTCACAGGGCAACTTTTATTTTTAATTCGTTCCCACTATTCTGACTCATTTTTAAAATATATATGTAGATAATTTTTAACCTATTTACCATCAAAGTGAGAAGTCCAGTATATCAAATTCCATAAAAACATTCTAACCTGAACTTTTAGACACATACACCTGTGTTTTCCTTTTGCATTTCTTTTTTTAAAATTTTAGTTTAGTGTAGTTTATTCCTTTTTTATTTTTATTTTGTAATATTCATATAGAGTTAAACTTCAAAGAAACCCCCTTTCCCCAATCAATACTAGCCCTATAGGTAAACAAATTTTTAATTCCCGTTATCTTAGAAAAGTTGAGTCCTTTAAAAAAGATATCAAGATACATCCAGGAAGAATCAAAACAATCTTCCTCGCCCACACTGAGAATTTATAACGACTCTCCCAACTTTTTCTTCCACCACTATTTCTGTGTTTTTGTGTTTGTCCTGATAGTATATAAATCTTACACTTGGGGTTCTTTTTGACAAGGTTCTTCCTTTTTTGGTTATATATGTATATTTTTTCTCTTGTCATATACTTTTATCAGTCTTTTTCTTTGTCTATTTTTGTTTGTCTAATTCATAAATCTTACCTTGGAGACCATTTGGGCTAAACATTCTCTTTTATCTTCCCTTTCTTTCCTCTCTCTCTCTCTCTTTTATTCTTTCTCTTTTCTTTTTACTCTCATTTGGGTGGGGAATCCTGATTGCTCAGAAGCGTTCCAGGGTGCACCTTGACTGCACCACAATCGATACATCCAGCTACATTTGTTCAGTCATATCTCACCAAACTGACTAGGAGGAAGAATGCCCAACAGAAGAAAAATACAGAGGATGGA
>NC_081575.1:56053483-56090021 GCF_022355385.1 Mustela nigripes | reverse complement strand
CCACACACAAAAATAGACTCAAAATGGATGAAGGACCTCAATGTGCGATAGAGTATTTCTTTACGAGATGGTCAAGTTATAGTTAAAGAAAGAAGGCTGAGTTTTTCTGGAAGAGGTTGAGATTAAAGAAATATAGCTGACAACAAACTGTGATTCCAGAGGCATATGAGGCAGAAGAGACAGCAATATGTGACGTCTAAATGTACCACAGCAAGACACTATTAGTTGGCTAAGATTAGTGGGTGAAGTAGAAGTAGTGAAGTGAGCAAACTACAAAACAAAGAAAGCTACAAATCAAGAAGAGTTCATAGCACCTAATTAATACTATTGGTCTTGTTGCTACTATGAAACTGCAAAAATGCTGAAGTCTAGATATGAAAACACTATTCAAAATAATAGTACAGCCATCCTTAAGATAGCATTCAATTTACTCCTCTAAATAAATACTGACCAAATATTTAAAAGACGTATGCTGAATGGTCTTTCACATTGTTGCCCAGCTGGTATTCCCACAAGTCTCTTTCTGTCCTTGTGTGGGTGTCATCCTTGACTGCCAATGGAAGTTGACAGCATTGTTTAAGCAGGAGAGTGAGATAATCAGTTTTCTTTGTTTTATTATGCAAGTGACTCTGTGGTGGTGTAGGCTATATTGTAAAAGTTACCAAGGGGAGTAAAGAGATACTTGTCGCAGAGAAATGAGTCAGGAAGCTGTTCTGCAGTCTCATTTGTTAAGAACCTCAACTAAAATGAAAATGGAGTGGGGAAGCTCGGTTTGAGATATTTTTCACATTCGGTGATTTCTGATTTCATGATTTGATGAGCAAATGAATACAGAATAACTAGTTAGGAAAGTATTGCAGTAATCCACGTAAGAAGGGATGTAAACCTGAATAAGGTAATGATATTAGGAATGGGAAAAAAAAAAGAAAAAAGGATGAGGATCCTGGGTGGCTCAGTCAGTTGATCATCTGCCTTTGGGATCCAGTTCTGCATAGGGCTCTCTGCTCAGTGGGGAGCCTGCTTCTCCGTCTCCATCTATCTGCCTGTTACTCTCCCTGCTTGTACTCTCTCTCCCTCTCCCAAGTAAAGAAATAAAATCTTTTTTTTTTTAAGGATAAATTCCATAGATATTAAGGAAGTAGAATTCTCAGGACATTTTTATGGCTCCAATGATTCAAGAAAGAGAAAAGAGCAAGGATGATCTTCAGGTTTTAAAAATTATCTACCTAAATTCTTCACAAAGGTGATTGACATTAAAAACCCCACATCTTTCTTAGCTTTCTTCCATCATAGTCCCATTGGAATAGTTTCTGGGAGAAGACATTTCCAGTAGTATTTGCTAGAGTAGTCAATATAGAAGCACGTCCACATGGAGATACACTCATAAAAATACCTTCTTCATTTAGGAGGGAAAACAAAAATGTAGCACCTACAAGGGTTGGCAAACTATGGCCCACAGGCCAAATCTGGAGCACTGCCTATATTTTTAATGGCCTGTGACTAAAAATAGTTTTGACATTTTTAATAGTGGAAAGTAATTGAATAATAATTGAAAAATAATTTCTCATGACACATTAAAATGATATAAAGTTCAAATGTCAGTGTCCACAAATAAAAGTTCTACTGAAACACACCCATGGTCATTTGTGAACATACTATGTGTACAAGCAGTCTTTGGTTGTTTGGGGCTACAACTGCAGACTTGAATATTTGTTTCAGAGACCCTAGAGCCCTCAAAGCCTGAAATATTTACTACCTGGTCCTGTACAGAGAAAGTCGCTGACTCCTGGTCCACTATGAGCCAGGGACTGTGCCAAGGGCTTTCACATCATGTGCCCTCTAATTTTGTCGAATCCTTTAGTGGTCTATTAGGCCATAGGGAACTGGAGAAATTAGCTAATTAAGAACAGTGATAGGTTTTATTTGTAAAATATTCTAATTATTTAGGCAAAGGTAATGAGTCACCTTTCATTTATTTTTTAGGATGGTATTCTTTCCCTGCTTTAACACTGCTCTTCAGTCCAAATGCTTAGAGTACTAAAGCTAAATTTTCAGATTATAAAGCTTTTGCAAATACAGCCTTTTAGTCATATCTCATCTCTCTCTTCCTACTTATCACCACTGAATTTCTCACATTTTGTGCAGACCCAAGCTGAAACTGACACACGGAAGATATCTCATGTTCGTTTACTTTAGGTCCCTTGCCCACCTCTCCCTTCCATGCCTTTTTTCATTCTTCTTTACTTTCCTCATCGAATTGTCTACCTTTATGAAATATAAAGGGAATTTCAAGCAGGGAGGGAAGGAAACTGCGAACCACACACAGGGTTTTTGGTAGGGAGACATAACCTCTTAACCACTCTGGACGGCCGAATAGGTCAAATCCTCGAGAGTAGGGTCGGTTTTTTTTAATTTGTTTGTTTATTTTGTTTTTGCTTTTTTAAATATCTTCCAACATGTATTAAAGGTTCAGTGAATTGCCATTCAGTCATTGATTTTTTTTTCCCTCTCCCCTTCTCCCTTGGGAATCCTGGAAAACAAAATCTGCCCACGGAAACTCCTCAGGGGCGCCCCAACATCCAAAGCTTCTTTACTTGGACTCGCGCGCGCTGCACCCTTCCCCGCCATCCACGACCCACTACCAACCACCCACTGCAAGTCCGCGGCGTCTTCCAGCACAAACCCAGCGCGGGCTTCTGGAGCTCCCGAGCGCGCGCGCGCGCGTTTTCTCTTCGGCCCCCTACCCTGCAGCAAGGGCAGCGTGACGTAATGCAACCTCAGCAAGTCGGCAGCGATATAAAGAAGGACAAGGCGGCGCGCCTCCCAGACGCAGAGTAGCTTGTGATTGGCTCGGGCTGCGGAACCTCGGAAACCCGAATGTGAGGACCTTACAGATCCACAGCTGCCGACCCCTGCAGAAATCTGGAGCGCGGTCCGGATCCTACCGGCGGCGGCGGCGGCGGTAGTGGTGGCAGCAGGTAAGGAGACGCCTGAGGAGAAAGTCGAGGGATCTGGGTCCGCGACGCTCCGTGTCGCCCGTGGAAGAGGAGGAGAGGCTCACACCCAGCCTGTAGTGTGGGGCGAAGGGAACAATGGAAGTGGCGTCTAGTCCCTCAGCTTTACCTCCCCCTCGGTCTGGCAGTTTTTCCTCTCAGCCGCAGCTAGCGACTGGAGGAATGGAGGGAAGTGGAGTGTTTCCCTCTACAGGCCACCTCTCCTTCCTCTAGGCCAGAACCCCTAGGGGCAAGAGCCGTCGTTGAGACCGTCGGTGGTTTAGGGTGAAGGGAAAATGGCGGAAAACAAAACGGTGAATTGAAGAATGCGGCATCCCCCTGGCATTTTCTCTCGGCGACACTCCCCAGTATTCCTTTCATTGGCGCCCCCTCCCGTTTCTCTGTCCCCCCACCCTGCCTGCTGTTTATGGTAACCTTGGAATGCGTGAGGGATGCTGGGGTTTGCAAGGAGGTGGCACCGAATCGGGCATATTAGGGGGTAGGGAGCAGGCAGAGCCTGGGGGGAGGGCGGGTGTGTGCGGCAGTTGTCGCCTCCACTGAAATACCACCATTTTGGTTCCCAGCCGTCTCCCATGTAGCGGGGCTGAGAGAGCGCGAGGAGGATGAGGGGTTGGGCAGCACGGCGTGGGTAGCAGCGGTGGCAACCGCTGCACCAAGTGAGAGGAGGGAGGAGGGGAAAGGGTATTCTTGTCTCTTCGCTTTCTGCCTTTCCACGGAGAAGGTTCTCTGGTTCGGTTTAAGATCCAGTCATATGGGGAATATAGAAGAGGACACGTGTGTGCGTTCTGCCCTAAATGACTGAAACTTGGCATGGTCGTGGGAAAGGGAGACTTATGCGGGGAGCAGGTTGCGTCCAAAGCTGCAATACTGCTACTTGCCAGAGCTCCTTTGTCTGCTGTCTCCGCAAATACTACTTTCACATTCTCTTGCTCTGCTGCCTTAAGATTTCTCTTCCCCTCTCACCCTGTTTACATCATGAAGAAGCTAGGTCTGGAATGAGCTGTTTGGATGAGACGGATGGGAGTAAATTTTCTTTTTTCTTTTGGTTGTTTTGTGATTTCTTCTCCCCGTACACTGATAGGAGGTGTTTACTTGAAGCGTACTTAGTGGTTACCTCCATTCAATAAGGATGTGAGATACTCTTGAGAATACTGAGGAGCCCAGCTATCTTTGGCTATTGAATACTTAACACAATGCTATTCTCATACCTTATTTATTATTGATCTTATTTTAAACTTCCTGTATGGGAAAAGGTGCTCCAGTTTATTTATTGGGTATTCATACAGTGTGATACTTCCTGCAGTAGTTGCACTATGTGTTAAAAAATTTTACACTTAATTGAGCGCTAGTGCAGATTTTTCTCTATCCATTTGGCAAGGAGAAAGCTTGCCCTTGGTTGATTCTCTTTCCCTTTCCGAAACAAGGTGTTACTAGTGATTTTTAAATGTGCTTTAGAGAAGATTTGATGTAATGAAGTGGTTGAATTCTTAGTGTAGTATTGTTGCTTATATCGTAGTAGATAGTTTTTTCTGTCGGAATCCATTCTGATGCTTTTCAGATGAACAGATTTGAGCATCTGAGCCCTTCTCATCCTCAACCTGCATGCTAAAGTGTAAAGAAAACTCCCAAGTTGTATAAGAGATTTGGTTTAAAATGTTTTAAAGTGTCTAATTATGAATGTATTTTTACAATAGGTAAAGAGAACGTTTTTCCAAAGAAAATAACATAAGTCAGAAGGAAAAATAACAAAAACAAATTGCTGCAGATTTTATTTTACAATATGTAAGAAAATCTACAATCTCTTCGAGACAGTCATATTAAGGTGATTAACAAAATTGTTTTATCTTATTTAATAATTAAAAGTAAGTGTTTAAAACTTTTTCAGGCATTTGTAATTGTTCTATTAGTTATGTGAGAAAGAAAGCAATTATTCTAATTAAAGTTGAAATAGTACACTGTTTTAAATGTTAAAAATAAGTCCTTATGGCATTTTGATTTATCTCCGTGAACACTGGGGTAGTTTGTCATGAACTCTAGGTAGTTTATCATGAACTCTCCTGGCCTCTGATGGCTTCATTTTGGAGGCAGGAAACAATGTGGTATTTGAAAAAAAAAAAAAAAGGGAAAAAAAGACAAAATATCGCCAAGAATTTCTAAAACTTTGAAATTTTGTTAATACATAAAGTAATTTTGTTGAAATATTTGATAAACAGAAAGAACACCTGCTGTCAGGATTTTTATATACATGATTAAAATGTTATATTCTCCTGCCTTCTGTACACTTAACAGAACTTTAAGGCAAGGAAACAAAATCTTTGTGATCTTAAGGATAGATTAAGTTGCTTTACATGGCAGCTTTCTAAAAGTTTAATGATATAACCTCATCTTTTGTGCAATATAGCCCAATTTATTCAACACTCCTAAATAAAAATGAGACAAACGCTTTATAAAATTGACAGTTTTTTGGTTGATATACTTAGAATTTTATGTTTGAAGGGGAAATGCACATATATACTTGTAAGAAATATACTTAGTGACAGCATTTGACTTTAGGTTCCATACTGTCTGGTGATCTTAAATATAGGATACATCACTTGAAATGAAATAGAATCCTTGCTTTCAAAACTAGCTTGAAGCTAGAGTGACTTTATTAATGATTAAGAGAAAAAAATCAGTTGTACAATTATAAGTAAATGATATTCTGAAAGGAACAATTTGCTAAATGTTTGTATGTGATTGATCTTATCTCTACCATATTTAGGAAGCAGTCATGTTTCATGAGTCCTCAAAACTATGAGACAAGAGAATGTAGTAGAGTGAGGCCAGAAGTCCTTACTGACTCAAAGAACTCCAGGGAAACTGGGATAGAACATTTTACATTATAAGTAGAACCCCGGGAGCCAGAGGTGAACACAAGTTTATCTGCAGAGCTCCGCTGCAGGGCTGAGCTGGGTCTGGAAGAAATGGATGAGAGCCACTGGATGAAATTCACTAATACTAGACATCTGAGTCCTCTAGTAATGTATACATATCCCATATTGTCTGTTATCATCTTGTTCTTTTTCTTCTTTTATAACCTACATTTTAACTGGAGCGTCAATGCTACTGTTTTGTTCTTTTGCTTGCTTCTATCACTTCCCCTGTGGCTTGTCACCCTTACTCTGCCTTATTCTCCATTATCTTTGATTTATTTCCTTTCACTTAGCCCTTCTTTTACTTATGCTTGTCACATAAAGTATCTAATCAAGGTTTTTATTTTCCTTTGTAATAAGATTTGCACACTTGGTTCTGAGGCATATTATCCATTGCATTTTCCTCAGAACAACATACTTTGGCCTAAATGTATTTAAACTATTTTTAAAACCATTTCTTTTACAGAGGTTTGTGAATGAACTTTGCTAAATATGGATTCAGGTGGTGGAAGTCTTGGATTGCACACATCAGACTGTAGAATGGCCCATACCATGATTATGCAGGATTTTGGTAAAGCATTTTCTTTGTTGTATTTTTTTTCTTTCTTTTTTAAGAGTCATAGCATACTAAATATCAAAACTATATTGAAGAAAGGGATAGTTTAAGAAAAGTTGTTCTTTTGCTAGGAAAATTCATATTTAGGGCTCATTTTCTTAAAGTAAACTATGTGTCCGTAGTCTTCTTAAAATCATTCTTAAAATTTTGTGGGAAGGGTGAAGTAAGGAAACTTAGAATATAGTGGTAATGTGACACTGAAAATGAAAAAAAAAAAAAACCTCAGTTTACATAAATAAAAACATCAGTTCTCAAATGTAGGAATTATTAAATTGACTTTCTTAAAGTTCATTTTAAATTGTATTGCTGCTAAAGCTGGAAAAAGAACTACTTCAGTCATTACAGAGAAGTTAGGTGTTTATATAGTGAAATATAGGAAAATCATGTATTATGTGATGAATTATATTCTGATGCAATATCCTCAGAAAGTTGTTTCTAATAACATCACTTTTTTCTTTAAAAAAAAAAAAGATTCCCTACTTTTGTGGCCAAGTTTTTCAGTAGACTCTTAACAGTATTTATTTGGATGAAATGTTAAGACTATCACAGTCAACAAAGAAACTGAATCGGGGCAGGGTCAGTCTGAATTATAGAAGAGATTGAAGTATCCGAAGTATAAGAGGCAGGGATAGTGTGGTAAGAATTGAAGAAAAGTGGAGTGAGAGTAGAAAAGACAAATAGTAAATTGGGATAAAAAGTAAAGAGAAAACAAGGTATTATGGAATTATCAAAGATGATATTGGGATGGGGGATTACAACTAGTAATGCTTTTCTCAGTTAAGAAGATGCTACCAATGTTTTCACATTAATGTGAATATGTTATTTTGTCCCTTGTAAGGCCTACAGTATTGAGTCAGAAGAACTGGATTCTAGTCTTGGCAGTCCTGTTAGCTATCTGTGTAAACTTGGGCAAATTACTTAATTCACTTTTGTCAGGGGATTGGACTAGATAACTTTTAAGGTCCTCTCCAGTTCTATGATTCCTTGACACTTTTGTCTGATGAATAAAGATGTGGTGCACAGATCAAGATAAATATGGTGGGAGATCAAGATGACTGTGTAGTGAATTGATGAAATAGAAAACAATCATTGATTCATTTTGCTAAATGAGTCAGTAGTCAATTATGTTGATTATGGATGACTTAGAAGTGATCTTGGATGAAAAAAGTACAGGAATAAATTCTAGAAGCAGAACAAAGAACTGAAGAGTAAAGATTTCACAAAGAATTTTGTGAATTCCTCACTAGAAATAGTTTTTAAAATACTGGAGCACTTCAACTTCAGAAGAGTAAATAAGTGTTGGTTGAAATGTCACCTTTAATTTTTTGCCTTTTAAAAATATCTTAGAGGGTACTTGGGTGGGCCAGCTGGTTAAAGTGTTTGCCTTTGGCTCAGGTCATGATCCCGGGGTCTGAGATAGAGCCCTGCATCAGGTTCCCTGCTTAGCATGGAGCCTCCTCCCTCTCCTGCTGCTCCCTCTCCTTGTGCTCTCTTTCTCTCAAATTAATAAATAAAATCTATTAAAAAATAAAATAAAATAAAAATATCTTATAAATGGAAGAAATATAGCATTTTCTCCATATGATACAAAATTTAACCTACCCTGTAGCATTTGGAGAAGTGTCAGACCCCCTTCACTCCTGAAGAAGTTGCCTGTTAACAAGTAAAGCCTGACACCTTTCTAAGATTGAAAAAAAATCTATTTAGTGCTGGTGAATATTTACTTGGTCTTCCTCTTACCTTTTTCATTATTCCTCCTTGGTGTCTTAAGATTTAATCAATCCTTTATTATGTCTAATACTTCCTTTTAGTTGCTAGGGAAATAGAACATGCATATTGAAATACATTATGTATATTCTTTTTTTCTTATTTTATTTTTTTATTGAAATAATAATTCATATAACATGCAATTCACCCATTTTAAAGAATAGAATTTAAAAAAAAAAGAATAGAATTCAGTGGTTTTAGTATATTCACAGAGTTGTGCAAACATCACTGCTACCTAATTATAGAACATTTTGTCATTGGAAAAATAAAACTTAATACTCATTAGCAGTCACCCCCAACCCTGCTCCAGACTTAGGCAAGCACTAATATTTCTGTCTATGGATTTACCTATATATAAGTGGAACCATACCCTATGTGGCCTTTTAAGTTTTATCAGTATTGTAGCCTGTATCAGCTTCTTTTTAAATTTCTGCCAGTATCAAAACTTAGGTATTTGTAAACCCATAAATTAATGATGTTTGTGAAACACTTTGGGATACACAGGTAGAGCTAGCCAAGTAAGGATACTGTGTAATAACACTATGTATCACAGGATCTTTTAATTCTATAATGTTCTTGGTGGGGATAGGATAGCTACTATATTAAGGATTTGAAATCATAATTTAATTCAGAAAACTCATTAGAACAGTTTCTTTTGAAGGATATTTGAGATTTAAATCTTTTTTAAAATTTTATTTGAGAGAGAGTGTGAGACAGTGAGCATGAACGGGGGAGGGGCAGAGAGGGAGAAGCGGACTCCCGCTCAGCAGGGAGCCCCGCCCAGGCTGGATCCCAAGACTCTGGGATCATGACCTGAGCCAAAGGCAGAGCTTAGCCAACTGAGCCAACCTGGTGCCCCTGAGTTTTAAAAAAAATTACATGATTTATGAATAACTTTGCTTATGTCTCAGTATAATAGTTGTCCTTGGAATCTATGCCTCTGAATTTACTAGTTAAGATTTTACTGATGCAAAAACTCTGTGTTGTTCTGTGACTTAAATAGCAAAACAACCTTAGATAGTGGCCCAAGATAGACCCAACAAATACCAAATTTTATCCTATACCTCTGGTGAAATTCCAGGTATTTACATTTAAGTGAAATAACTTTAGTAAAATGGGAAATGCTTGAAATGATGACTTATTTCTTACTGTTGTTTGGTTATACAATTTCTTTCACACTTTTTAAATGATTTCTTACCATTTATAATTTGTCACCTAGTGACATAAATAGTTAATGCCACTTAATGCTGCTTATTAAATGTTTTAAAATTTAATTGAGTGAGTAACTATGTGATAGATCTTTTTACTTATTTTTTTTTAAAGAGTGAGAGGGAATGCATTCACAAGTAGGGATGGGGAGAAGGAGAATGAGAGAGAGACTCTTAAGCAGGATCCATGCCCAGCATAGAGCCCAATGTGGGGCTCAGTCTCACAACCCTGAGATCATGACCTGAACCCAAATCAAGAGTTGGATGCGTAACTGAGCTACCCAGGTGCCCCAGATTTTTCACTCTTTCCTCTCTCAAACTATTCCTTTAATAGTGAGGTTAACCCTATAAATCTCTTAAAAAACAAAACAGCAGTCTCTATGGTAAGTAAATTCTATTCTCCTTTTGGCGGGTAGAATTAAGTCTAGAGTTAAACAGTAAGTTCAGCCCTCAGCTTGAACCTTGATCAAGCTTATTTAACTTCTTTAAACCATTATTCCTTCATACTTTTTATAGTTCCTTCATATTTAAATAGGAGATAATAACACAGGTAATACATGTAAAAATATTAGCAGTTTGCTTGGTTCATAGTCATTGGTTCATATAGCTAGTGTGTAGTTAAATACCTGACTTTATTTAGAAATTCACTGGGATCTAGCAGATGAGCTGATAAGAGGAAAAAGCAAATTTAATAGGAAATGTCTTGGATCTTGTCCTGAGTAATCTGCCAGCACCCTATGGGGAACTTGTCAATTCCTTATCTAGCATCCTTGATATTATTTAGTTCAGTGTAAATAAGCATATTTGGATTTATTTAAGCTTAGATCTGATTTATTCTGGTGGGCAAGTTCCTACTAGAGTAGAGGCTAGTAGAGGCTCCCAGCCGGGTTCATCTGAACCCAGGCCAGCACTAAGCATTATTCTCTGCTTCCATCATTACCTAGTGTCTATTCTCAGGAATCACACTAACCTCCAGAATTTTCCATATTTTAAGTCTGACCTGTGGAAGGATTTTATAAAATACTAATTTAACTTTTTATATACATAGAATTCTAATACTGTGAATTTTATAGGTTTAGCATTTAATTTTTCCTTGCTAAAAACCACGTTCTTAATCTGGTTGAATGCTGAATTTGAACCTTCACCAACTGCCTATCTCCAAAATGGCCAGTGGAGAAACAAGTGAATAGGAAGTACTTGTTTCATACATACTCTCTTTGTCTACCAGATTTCCAAGATTGAGGCTATGTCCTTTTGGGATAATATGGTGGTTTAGGCAAGAGTTTGAGAATACTGAGAACAATGCAGAGGGATTGAAAGGAAGATAATTCTGAAAGGTAGCTTTCCCTTCTCACCTTATCTTTTGTTGGGTAAGAGTATTAATAATGTCCATTGGTGGGGTGCCTGGGTGGCTCAGTGGTTTGGGCCTCTGCCTTCGGCTCAGGTCATGATCTCGGCGTCCTGGGATGGAGCCCCACATAGGGCTTTCTGCTCAGCGGGGAGCCTGCTTCCCTCTCTCTCTCTGCCTGCCTTCTGCCTACTTGTGATCTCTGTCTATCAAATAAATAAATAAAAATCTTAAAAAATAATAATAATAATGTCCATTGGTCTCCATCCTGACTTTTTAACTGACTTCCATAATGCATTGGTTAATAATAATGAATGCTGGATAGCAGATGACACTCTTTCAGGTATGACTTTATGTGAAGAAGGCTTTGTATTAGATTATTTAATGTAGATAATTTTGTTATAACCTGGTCCATAAACTCTATTAACTTGTTATCTGTTACACTTCAGTGAGGCAGGATTTAAGAGTTCCTCATGAAGGGATTTTATACTTTTTACATTTGTAAGGGGGGTAGGAGTTGGTGTTTACCATGCTACTCAAGAAAAACATTGTTTAAAGCTTTGTTCCTGCAGATTTACTAGTTTAGAATTTAGTGCAATTTAGAGTCCCTGTGTATTAATTATATCAAACCAAATCTTTATCTAAAATGAGTTGGAATTTTCCCCCCAAAATCAGGTGTTAAAAGATTCCTTCCTCTTTTGAATATAGCAATTTTATAAGTTTAGAGACTTTTATGTTTATAATGCATATTTTATAATATAGCCAACTTGTATTTTACTAACTTAAACATTTTAGTACCCATTTATGTTTGTGTCTTTTTTATGTTAATTTTAGTTTTTTGAAATACAAGACTCACAGGAAGTAGAAAAAATAATACATAGTGTCCTGTGTAGCCTGTACTCCTCTTCTTGCAGTGGTGCCATCTTATATAACTGTAGTACAATATCAATTCTGGAGATTCATTCAGGTGTTGAATGTGTGGATAGTCTATCCCCTTTTTATTACTGAGTAGTATTCCATGGTAAAGATGTGCCAGAGTTGGTTTTACCAACTATTTATCTACTGGGAGTACATTTGGGTTATTTTCAATTTTTTGCTATTATGTGTAATAGCTACTATGGTCTCTTATGAATTTTTTTAAAGATTTTATTTATTTATTTGACAGAGAGACAGTAAGAGAGGGAATACAAGAGGGGGGAGTGGGAGAGGGAGAAGCAGGCTTCCCGCCCAGCAGGTAGCCTGATGCAGGGCTTGATCCCAGGACCCTGGGATCATGACCTCAGATGAAGGCAAATGCTTAATGACTGAGCCACCCAGGCGCCCCTGTTATGAGTTTTCATCTATAGTTTTTTGTGTAAACATATGTTTTTATATCTCTGGGAAAAATGCCTTGGAGTGTTATTTCTGGGTTGTATGGTAAATACATGTTTAATTTTGTAGGAAGCTGGCATATATTTTCTAGAGTTGCTGCTACCATTTTACATTTCTACCAGCAATGTATGACAGACCATTTCTTTGTATCCTCACCAACCTGTGGTGATATTATTCTTTTTTTTTTAATTTTAGCTGTTCTAATATAATGATATCTCATGTGGCTTTCATGTTTTACTTGAAAATAAAGTGCATTATTTTTAAGGTCGTGATTTAGATTTTACTGACATTGTTTTCACCTACCTTCACCCCAGTGCCTGGTTGGTGCTATTTTGTTTGTTTTTCACTTTTATGTAAGCTCTATGCCCAATGTGGGGCATGAACTCACAACCCTGGTTCTAAGAGTCATGTATTCTACTGACTAAGCCAGCCAGATGCCGCTGTTGATGGTTTTTAGTGCAGTTAATTTGTCAGTGTTGTTGTTTTTTTTTTTTTAATGATAGTTTGACCAGAACGATTTCCTATTTTTAAAATGTTTTGTATCATCTCATACATTAAATATGGTACTTTTAATTAATAAAATAACTTTACTTTTTTTGGATAATTGTTTGTATTATAGTGGCTGGAATGGCTGGTACTGCACATATCGATGGAGACCATATTGTTGTTTCAGTTCCTGAGGCTGTATTAGTTTCTGATGTTGTCACAGATGATGGGATAACCCTTGATCATGGCCTTGCAGCTGAAGTTGTCCATGGGCCTGATATCATCACTGAGACTGATGTAGTAACAGAAGGTGTAATTGTTCCTGAAGCTGTACTTGAAGCTGATGTTGCTATTGAAGAAGATTTAGAGGAAGATGATAGTGATCATATCTTGACTTCTGAGCTAATTACAGAAACTGTTAGAGTACCTGAGCAGGTTTTTGTGGCTGACCTTGTTACTGGTCCTGATGGACACTTAGAACATGTGGTCCAAGATTGTGTTTCAGGAGTTGACTCTCCCACAATGGTATCAGAGGAGGTTCTTGTAACTAATTCGGATACAGAAACTGTGATTCAAGCAGCTGGTGGTGTTCCTGCTTCTTCAGTTACTATTAAAACCGAAGATGATGATGATGATGATGATGATGATGATGATGATGTCAAGAGCACTTCTGAAGACTACTTAATGATATCTTGTAAGTGAAACAAAAGACAGAATTACTTGGGAGATTGATTTATATAAAACCTGGGAAGGCTTTCTGGGATGGGGAATCTATTCAATAAAAATCATGGGGATAATCTTTTTGAAAAATAATTTTTTCCAAAGCTGTATGGTTGTGATGCTTTTTTGAACTTGCTCATATTTTTAATTTGCTCATTGAAAGTTCATATCCAGAACTAAGCAAAATAATGTAATTAATATCTTAGAGCAGAAAGGAAGGTTCAATAAGAACATTAACTGATAAAATTTTTAATGGTAAATATATATATTTCAAAGTGGGAAGTTTATGTAGCCACTGCTTTCTTTTTATTGTAGCAGGTACTGGAGTTGTCAGTTCAGTTTTGCTGAGGAATTTAAGCATAATATATTAAGAAATGTGTAATTAACTTTAATAAATACTTGAAAAGGAGATCTTAAAGTCTTCTGTAATTCTCCCTGTGTTTATTTTGTTTGTCTAAATGTGCATGTGTATATTCTAAGCAAAAAATACTTTACTGTGTTTATTTCAGATTGCTTTATGATGTCTATAAGACATTCTATCTGAAGGAGGAAGATAGAAATATCTTGTTCTCATTTTAAGTGGTGGGTTTGCCTGAACAGCAACAATAATAAAAATCTCATGATGAGTTATTGAAGGAGCGTGAGGAAGAAGTGGGTCTATTCTTTAAAAATTTGAAGGGATCATGCTGGAAGTACTAAAAATTAGATAAAACTTCACTTTTTCATGGTGGATTTTTGTGCTTCTCTTTTTAAAATAAAAAAGGATTGATTGGGAAGTACATCAACAGGTAGAGTTATGTGTATGTGTTTATAAAGTGATTGTATGTTATATGTGTATCAGTGAATACAAAACTAAAAACCAATTGGATTTATTTAATTTGTAAATATGATTCTGAAGTCTAGCATGTTAACTTTTTCCCTCTATAACTACTTTTCAGGGTGAATATTTACATTGTTTCTAAGGGAATAAGTTGTGGCACTAAAATACTGTCTGCAAATGTTATTACCTCTTTTTAAATTGATGTCCATTACTAAAGCAATTCATATTTACATCTTAGCCTGATGTTAAAAAAAACTATGGTTATGATCATATAAAATAGTGTGACAAAAGTTGGCAGCCCTTCTGTATCAAAGTAATATTATGCCTTTAAAAAAGTACTTGTCAGATCAAACTTTTTGATATTAGAGTAGTTTAAAATTTAGACATCATATGTTTTGTGAATTGTCAGACCTTAACATATCTGCTATGATTTAATTCTGCAGAAGATTTTTAAGAGTTTCTAGAATATTTTAATTTACACTGTTTATCTTTATATTGCCATATATGTTAAATGCAAAGGATTTTTGTCCTACTCTAATAGGAGTAAACTGAAGATTATAAAGAAAATTGTATTGCTTGAATAATGCTGGGACTGCTATGGGACCATTCTAGAGGAAATTTAGACTGGGAATTAATTAACTCCTTAATCATTAGTAAAGAAACAACAATGATTTTTTTAATCCATTTAAAACCTAAGCAGTTTTTTACTGTAGCAAATGGAATATGCAAAAATTAAATATTTTTTTATATCACCCATTTTCTCACCACACAGATCCTTGACCGTTTTTATAATGGTTTTACTCAAATTGGAGCTACTTACTCATTACAATTTTCATTTATTTTATTTTGTTCTCTTTTGATTTAGCTTTTCCATTTCTTCCTTCATAATTTTCATTTCATTTTCTTTACCTCTTGGTTTCTCTTGGCCATTGAATCTTACAGGAGTTATGAGAATAAATTGCCATAAAGGCCTCAGTGCTAATTTTAAAAGTCCTCTTTTCTGTGTGGTTTTTTTTTTCCCAAGATAGAGATTTTCAAAATATCTAAGAGATAGAGTAGAGGAATTAAAACAGATCTTTGCCTTGTTCCTGAATCCCTAAATATTCCCATAAGGAAATCTTTTCAGTAGCTGAATTTTACAGTTAGGGAATTTGTCTTATCTCATATCTGAGGAGCATTTGAGCTTTTTCCCCATTCAGGCCAAATGTCACAAGTTCTCTGTCTTAGCAGATGTTTAGGGTTTCCCACTTGTGCATAAGCAACTTGAAAATTAATATAGAACAACTGTATAATTCTAAAATTATCTTAGGTGTGCTGTTCTTTAAAAATACCTAACATCCATAAAACATTTATGGGTGATGATTTCCTTTATAAGAGCTGCACTGGAAGAGGGATGTTCCATTAGATAATGAACCAATATAAAGTATTCAATTGTTTTTTTACCTATAAAATTTGTTAATATTTCTTTCAGGAACATAATTTTGTATAAAGCAAAATTTCTTGGCAGGGTCATTATGGGAAATCCCATCAAACCTCACCGATTTCAAGGCTTAAAATGAAAAGTTAAAACCTTTGTATTTTTTTAATATAATGAATTTGTTGAGACACAGTTCACATGTCATAAAATTCACCATTTAAGGCACACAGTGGTTTTAATATATTCATAGCATTGTATAACTATTACCACAATTTTGGAATTTTTTTCCTCACTCCAAAAAGTAACCCCATGTCCTTTAGTAGTCACCCTGGACCCACCTCCCTCCACCTACCACTCCCCCTCCCCTGGCCATCGCTAATCCAATTTCTGTTTCTATTGATTTGCCTATTCTCAACATTTCATATAAACAGTATCATGTAATTTGTGGCCCTTTATGTCTGACTTCTTTCATTTAGCATAATGCCTTCAAGGATCATCCATATTGTAGCATGTGTTATGTGTCAGTACTTCATTCCTTTTTGTTACTAATATTTCATTATAAGGGTATATGTTTTATTTATCTATTCATTGGTTGATAGACATTTAGGTTGTTTCTACTTTGGGGCTGTTATGAATAATGCTGCTATGAAGATTCATGTACATGATATGATGCAGACATATGTTTTAAGATATCTTGGGTTTATACCTGGGAATAGAACACCTTCGTAATCTAAATGTTACCAACTTTTGATTGTTTCAGTGCTATGAAGTATAGATCCTTTACATGTTGCCTGACCTGATTTCTATGGTTATTATAATAATAGAGCATTCATATACTCTATATTGATAATAACATATCTACCAGATAATTTTGGTAGATGTAACACAAAAGAGGGTACAGTTAAAAAGCCTACTCAGCTTTTAAAAGGAATTATTAAATTTTTAAAAAAATTGTGCTGTTGAGATATATAAAGGAATATTAAACATTAGCAAACTTGCCAACAATGCATCTTACTATTTTATGTTATATTTAGCACCAGTAGAATTCTGTGATACGTATAATATTACCTGCTGTTACTGTCTGGAACATCTTGTGGGTTAAGAAAGAGTGCTGTGAGACTAGGATATTGCAAGCCTTACAACAAGCAAAAAGGTTAAGCCTTAGTTTGGGGTATTTTGAGTAGTATTTGCATTCAGAAGATCTTTGAGGATCCTTTTCTAAAATCACTCCATTGTCTATTAAGTCTTTGTTAACTTTGTTACTTTCTATAACAAAGAATATAGAATATATCTTGGTTAAGTTCATGGTTTATCTTTTAAAACTGCACACGAGCATCCTTAATAACTTTATCATCTTTTATGAACTTAAAATAGAGAACAAGTTTGGTTACTCCATATATTTCAAAATTGTTCATTCTGAGGAATGTAAGTAGAAAATAACAGATACATTAAGCTATGGACCTTAAGGCATGGTATAGATATATTAGATATAGATATAAGGCATGGTATAGATATATAGATATAAATATATAGAATATTTTTGAGCTTGTAGGTATCAGAATAGCCACAGTTATTTCAGTACTTAAAGTAAAAGCTATGGTACAAAGCTATGGAGAAGTGACCACAAACTATATTTCATTTCATGAGCTTAAATTTTGTGAATTATAGTTTTAATTCAGTTTTTGCAGAAGGAACTGTGATCACTTTAAACTATTCAATTATATCAAATGAGAGTATTTTCAGTATTCTATTAATTTACTGTTAGCTATTCCGAGTTTTAAGAAATTAATATTTTGGACACTTTCTGAGGTTTTTGCATAACCTATGTCTTTATTTTCAAGAATGAGAAAGCATTTTCTGGAAGGATAACTTGCCTCTTTTTTCTGTGATATCATTGTTTTAATTTAACAGATTTTGAAAGAAGCTACTAATTCAACATCAGATACTTTATCATCTTTTATTCTTTCATTTTAATCTGTCCCATTATCAAAAATAATTTTGCCAAAAAAACATAGTATTAGAATTAAGGGCTATTATGGAATGATAATATTTATTCTATTTATTTTGATCATTTGGGTCCTTTCTTTCAAAGACAGGCTATTTGAACTCTTAAATAGTATGGAATCATTTCTGTTTTATCAAAAAGTTAAAGTAGCTTTGCATTGTTAAAAAGAATTTCTGAAACTTAGTGTCTTTCACTATTTTGAAAGGCCAAAAGAATATTTTTGAACTTGTAGGTATCAGATTTGAAACTAGGTAAGGGAAATCTGGATTTTGACCCATTTAGATCTTCTTAAAATTCATTTTTTTAAGATTACTGAATTATCTTTTTTATGTCACTTTATTCTTGTTCTAAGCAGTTCTGGAACAGTTTAGATATAAGCAGAGTCTTTAGGATTTTATGTTTCATATATGATGCTATGATATACATAATAGGAAGGAGCAGATTTTTCATACAGATTACATTTCAGTTTTCATAGGTACAAACATTGAAATAAAAAATGGTAGACATATAATATTTGGGGAAGTGTATTACTTAATATTTGTGGTCAAAGAACAAAGTTTATTAATATATATTTACTGCATAGTTTGCGCATAGTATTCACATAAAAATAAGGGTTATTCTTAAAGACTGTAGAGCAGAGAATCAAAATTTTAAGCATACTTAAAATGTAACTAATATTTTCATATTGTTGCTTTACCTTTCTACATGATTTTGGAGTCTAGCATATGTTAGTAAATATAGAAGTACACAAAATTTCTGGTTTGAAGTTGTCTTCCATTGACTTAACAGGAATCAAAAGTATTAAGATTTTATTTTTTTAATTCCTAAAAGGCCCTTTTTATAAAATAATTCAGTTGTTTTCTGTTCTCTCTTATTTAATTCTAGATTTCATATGCTAATTTGTTTTAGAAATATTGCTATTTTATTTAGAAATTGTTGTTTATGTGAGCTTATTTTATGAGTACTATGTATTTTATGTTTTGATTTTTTTCTGTTTATTGACTGGGTGTTAAGATTTAACTTAAAATGTTGAACGTAATGGAAGATGATTTAATAATTTCCCAAACTGTTTTAATTAAAACCCTATGGTTATTAAGTATTTCATATATAAATTAAAATTTCCAAATAAGTTTTTATATGATTATGATCATGTAATGTATCTGATCTCATATACTGTTTTTTTTATGAATCATATCACTGTCAATAGTTGCACAATAATTCATTAAGTGAAGATAGTGGATAGGTGATTAACACATTCGTGTTTCACTTATGCTTAACATCCACTAAATGTCAATTGTACTTTTTGACTAAAATAGTTTCTTCTTTATATTTTACAGTGGATGATGTTGGGGAAAAATTAGAGCATATGGGGAACACACCATTAAAAATTGGAGGTGATGGTTCACAAGAAGATGTTAAAGAAGATGCATTTGGTTCAGAAGTAATTAAAGTGTATATATTTAAAGCTGAGGCTGAAGATGATGTTGAAATAGGTACAAATCTTAATTTATTGCTATAATAAGAATTAAAACTAATTCTTTTCTGGCAACTATTCTAAAATTGTCTTTAAAGTGCAGATTTTTTATAGGTTTCTTTGGGGATGGAATATTAAAAAATTGTATATGAATAAAAAGGAATGCAGAATATGTCATTCTTGGATTCTTTCAGCATAAGTAGACTATTACATTTGGAACTACAAAAACAAATGAGTAGAGAGGATTTGATTTAGAGTAGAAAGTTATATTGAGTGTTTAAGGGTCTGCTAGAGGCAGGCTGCTTAGAAATCCTAGTTCTGCAATTTAGCTGAGTGGCTATTGGTGAGTTACTTAACCTCCTTCTGTCTCAAGTTTCCTCATCCATGAAATGGCCATAATGACAGTAACTACCTCATAGGGCTATTGTGAGGATTAAATGGGCAAAGCACATGTTAAAGACTTATATAGTGCTTGGCATGTGTATAATGTGTTAACATTTGTTTTTATTTCTCAGTGGTTACTGAAATTTAGAGTGTAATTTATAAGAAAATTCTCTTGACACTTGGAAATTTATATTGGAATATTTTGCGGAATACTTTTTTCTAAAGGAAAATGCTCCTTTTTAAAAAATTTTTGAAGATTTTATGTATTTATTGGAGAGAGAGACAGAGTAAGAGAGAGAGCATGTGTGGGGTGAGGGGTAAAGAGAGAAGCAGACTCCCTGCTGAGTGGGTAGCCTGATGCAGGGCACCATCCCAGGACTCCGGGATCATGATCTGAGCCGAAGCACTTTAACCAACTGAGCCACCCAGGCACCCAGGAAAATATTTCTTATACATCCTTCTTACTAATTTAGGAAATTATTCCATGATACTTCTCTATTTTGATATGTGATTTAATTTTTAAGGTGGAACAGAAATTGTCACAGAGAGTGAGTACACCAATGGACATTCCGTAGCTGGAGTGCTTGACCAGAGCCGAATGCAGCGGGAGAAGATGGTTTACATGGCAGTTAAAGATTCTTCTCAAGAAGAAGATGATATTAGTAAGATATCAGTACAAGGGCACTGTAGTGACTTGTCAGTAGCCATCATGAATTCTTTTTTAAAAAAAGATTAAGCAATCTCAGAAATACAAGCACTATATAGGAACTAAGTACAATAAAATAAGTCTGACCTTTGCTGTAATTATTTTAAAAGGAAATGGTCCTTTTGTCCAGTCATGCATACACATATTGTTCAAATCAGCAAACATGAAATACTATGTCTCAGATTCCAGGGATACAGAGATAAATAACATATGGTTCCTGACTTCATTAGTCCCCACAGAATATATGTGGAATTATTGGAAATCTATTTTGTGTGTTATTGGATATGTTGCATGCATGTTAAAACTCACAACTTGTCTCTGAGGTAGGTGGTATTATCTTTGTTTTATGGAAGGAAAAAATGCTCAGGGTTATTGAATAACCCAAGATAATTTCAATATTAAGTGAGGAATGTAGGATTTCAACTCATATCTGCCTAAATACTGCCAATGTACTTTCCACATGGCAGTGAACACTGTTGGCCTCTCTCTGGATTTAGCAATGGAAGGGCTAACTGGTGGTTCTCCTTCTGTCACTGAAGGATTAGATAAGTAAATATTCTTCCAAATAGGTGAAGCTGCCAGAATATTTACTTATTATGCCTTTGATGGTCTCCAAGTAGTTGCTGTTTAAGGTGTCTTGGGGCTGAGTACCATAGGGTGAAAATAACTCCTCAGATTTCCTTTCCTGCCATGCTGCCCATTTCCTTACGAAGACATGTTACTCTCTGCCTACTTTCTTTTCACCTCAGTGTAGGAATGCAGTCCTTCCCTAAGGCTTCTTCTGTTTTCTTGATATGCTGAGAAAAAAAACCATTTTGTTTTGCCCTAGAAGGGCAAGAGCCTCCACTTCAGTACGTTACCTGGATGATACTGAGTTTTACCTATACTGTACTCTGATCTCCACTCCTCAGATTTCCTTCCCTAGAAGTCATGGGAAGCTGAATTCCAATCCCAAACATGAATAATACACTACAGTTGAAAATATAAGAACAAGTAAGTCTAGAGGATTTGATCGAAGAGGAAAATAATTTCTATTGGCCTCTAAATTATTTATTTATTTATTTATTTATTTATTTATTTATTTACTCATTGGTTGGTAAAGGGGCACAATGGAAGGTGGGAGACTGAAGCTGAGGTTAGCTGATGCCAGAATTCCTTGGGCATGTGGCAAACTTCAATCAGTGTCTCTTTCTCATCAGTTGAAAGAAGGGAAACTTGGGAGAAGAGGGATACTTTTTCCCCACATTTTTTTCCACATTTCTTCCATAGTGAACAGAGGATCCCAGGGTGTGAGTCAAAGGAAAAGCATAAATTCAAGCCAATTTTTTACTTAACAGCTTAAATCTAAGTGGGTTAAAGCACATAAAATACACTAAATGACCCTGTAGGTTTAAATTTTTTTACACCAATAATATATTCTTTAAAAATGAATCTCACTTAATGCTTTCTTTTCTCAGTAGGGTCTCTGAAAATCCTGCCTCTTAAAAGGTGTCCACATATTCGTGAGCACCAGCTTATATATGTAGTGTGTGTGCGTGTGTGTGTATGGATATATATTACATATATATGTGATTTTAATTATTTTATTTAATTTTTTTTCAATTACTAGTATTTTTTACTACTTTTCTTTGCATGTACACTACTGCATTTAAGTTACAGAATGTGGGGTAGCAAGGACCACTTTCTAGTATTGGTTCTACGGGAAATGCTTTCTGAGTTCCAAAGAACAATCAGGCAGAATTATGGACTGCGACATTTTTTTACAAATTTGTAATGCCCAATGGACTGTAAAATCAGTCAGTATATTTCAAGCGCACATGTTTTATATAACCTAAAAGTCCTTTTCATAGGGTAGGTTCTAAGAAAGTAAGAGTTTTGATAAATGATTGTCTCTAGTGGCACTAGTCTCCAAAGTGCCTAATGTCATTTTTAAATTAACAAAACTGAAATCTTGACAGTTGAAAGATTTAAATTGTTTAGAATTTTTACCCATTTATTAAATATTTGGGGTTATAAACAAGCAATTATTTCTAAAATTTAGGTTGCGCTGAAATAGCAGATGAAGTTTACATGGAAGTCATTGTAGGGGAAGAGGAAGGAACTTCTCTCCCTGAGACTCAGCTTGAGGACTCTGATGTTAATAAAACAATTGTCCCTGTTGTCTGGGCTGCGGCATATGGTAGGACACTGGTATTTTTTCACCTGATAAGTACATATCTATTTGATCAGCCTTTAGGTCATTAAATATGCTGTGCTAATGCCCCCCCTGAGTTGACTAATATTATAAAATGTTTTGCTGTGGACTGATTAATCTCTAGGTACTTTTACATGATTTTCCTACCATATATCTTATGTTATTTAAAATAAACCTTGCTTAATGCATTGTTTTTCAGTAGGATTTATTTAAAATCCTACCTGCCTTAGTGAGTACCATTAAAAAGTTTTTATTTTTCTAAAATAGGAATATCCTTTCAAAACTGATCTTTCCCTTTTTTCAAAAACTTATTTCATGTTTTAATGACACAAATAAGATTTTGGGGGTTTGAAAAGAAACAAATCCAGGTATGCTCTTCTACAAAGTATCTAATGGAAGGTTAATTTATCAAGTTTTTTTTTCTATTTTACCTCATTCCTACTTAATTTACAAGAAGGTCCAGGTATACTCTTTACTTTGAAAAATTTTGGTGTTCCAATTCATTATCTTATCTTGGTTTTTTTCAAAGGTTCATTCATTCAACAGTCGTTTATTGAATCTTCAATTTTGAGTGTATTCTACAGAAATATCTACTCAATTTTTATTTAAAATGTAAGATTGTTCTGGATGTTAACAGTTCCAAGGATGCTAACGGTAGCCCTTATTTTCAGTGCGTGAAATTATATCTAATCTATGGGAGAGGAAGAACTCAACAAAAAAAATTTTTAATCCAAGGAACAGTGGTCAAAGTAAGATTTTTGTAGATTAAGATGTGATCCACTAGTAATCATTATACTCAGCATGTAAGTTTTTAATTAGTTTTTTTTTTTAGGAGATGAAAGAAGAGTTTCCCGGAGGTATGAAGATTGTCAAGCATCAGGTGAGAGAGCTTTATATATGAGATGTAAGTTAAATAGCCAGTTTTATATACTGGTTGAAAAATAAGTAGTTACTGGTTTGTGTGTAAAGACACATATGTTAGACACTGACTTGCCTGGTCATATCTTATCTAGTTAATTACATAGGAGAGAATGTGGATATACTTTGTGAAATTTAGCACCACAATGGCAACTTAATGCCATGTCCTATCTAGTAATTCATCTAACCAAAAGCAAAAAGTATAAATATTATATAATTTAATAGTGTATCAATTTTTTTCCAGGAAATGCCTTGGACTCAACATTAGAGAGCAGAAGTAGTACAGCAGCACAGTACCTTCAAATTTGTGATAGCATTAATACAAATAAAGTACTTAAACAAAAAGCCAAGAAGAGGAGAAGGGGAGAAACGAGGCAGTGGCAAACGGGTAAAATACTACTACTTTCTTTTATGAATATTGCCATGATTTGAAATGTAGAAGTCATTTTTTTATAAGCAAAGGAAAGAGTCAGTTTGTACAGTGTAGACCCCCTTCCATATACCTGTGTTTGGTTTAAATAGTTGTTGTTTTTTTTTTAATATTTGACTGGTATATAAACTATGTTTGTTTGCTCTTTACCCAAATGAGAATTTTCAGGTTGGTTTCACAATAAAGGGTGCCTATTTCTAGTTTACAAAATGTATATAAAATGTTGGTAGGTGAATAATCTATAGTACAAAGATGCTTAGTACTTTTTAGTGAGCTATTTTATCATAAGTTGCTTTTAACGTACATTTTATCCTGCAAGATTTTATTCTACTAGTATAGTTTTCATATTGTGAATGCCAGCTAATTTTAGCACCTCTATTGTAAAACCCTTTAAAACATCTGGCCAAATGTCACAACTTCCTTTTTTTTTTAATGTAGCTGTTATAATAGGCCCTGATGGACAGCCCCTGACAGTATACCCTTGCCATATTTGCACAAAAAAGTTTAAATCCAGGGGATTCTTGAAAAGACACATGAAGAATCATCCTGATCACTTGATGAGAAAAAAATATCAGTGTACAGATTGTGACTTTACAACTAACAAGAAAGTAAGTTTCCATAACCACTTGGAAAGCCATAAGCTTATAAACAAAGTTGACAAAACCCATGAATTTACAGAATACACACGAAGATACAGAGAGGCTAGTCCACTGAGTTCAAATAAACTTATATTAAGAGACAAGGAGCCGAAGATGCACAAGTGCAAATACTGTGACTATGAAACTGCAGAACAAGGACTATTAAACAGACATTTACTGGCTGTTCACAGCAAGAATTTTCCTCATGTTTGTGTTGAGTGTGGGAAGGGCTTTCGACATCCCTCTGAACTCAAGAAACATATGAGAACCCATACTGGTGAGAAGCCATATCAGTGTCAGTATTGTGTCTTCAGATGTGCAGATCAGTCAAATCTGAAAACTCACATTAAGTCTAAGCATGGTAGCAGTTTACCATATAAATGTGAGCATTGTCCTCAAGCATTTGGTGATGAGAGGGAGCTTCAACGCCATCTGGATTTGTTTCAAGGACATAAGACACACCAGTGTCCTCATTGTGACCATAAGAGCACCAACTCAAGTGACCTTAAGCGGCACATCATATCTGTCCATACTAAGGATTTTCCTCACAAATGTGAGGTCTGTGAAAAAGGTTTCCATCGTCCTTCTGAGCTCAAAAAGCATAGTGATATCCATAAGGGTAGGAAGATTCATCAGTGTAGGCACTGTGACTTTAAAACATCAGACCCGTTTATTCTTAGTGGTCATATCCTTTCAGTTCACACAAAGGATGTGTCATTGAAGTGTAAAAGGTGCAAGAGAGGGTTCAGACAACAAAATGAGCTCAAAAAACATATGAAGACCCACACTGGAAGGAAGATTTATCAATGTGAGTATTGTGAATATAGCACTACAGATGCATCTGGCTTTAAACGACATGTGATATCAATACATACAAAAGACTATCCACACAGGTGTGAATTCTGCAAGAAGGGATTCCGAAGACCATCAGAAAAAAATCAGCATATTATGAGGCACCACAAAGAGGCTCTTATGTAATAAGATCAATATAAAGAAGGAAGCTATTTCAAGAATATGATATGCTACATGGGAGGAAAATTTCATGAACTGTTTCATGTAGTTCCAAAGCTTGATAGTAAATCATAACTTTACATTCTTTGTATTAGAGATCTTGAAATATTTGAATTGACAGGGGATCTTGTAGCCCTTTGAAAATTAAAGAATTTAAGAAGCACCATAGAACGGTTGCAGAAAAACTCTTAAGTGTCTATTTAATAGTATTATATGTATAATTAAACTACAGAAGGGAAAAGCAAAGACAATGACTTTATTTGGCTGATCACACTAGAGATAAATGTTTCTGAAGAAATCATAATCAATTGAGTTTAGCAGTGCTTTGCTGTGGCAAGCAAGTCTCACTTTTATGTGATTTTCGAAATGAGGTGGGGCAATAAAATGCAGTCATCCATCAGTCACTTAGTCATTGATCCTTTTTTATGGTATCTGAAAATTGAATTCCAGAAATGGCAAAAGTTTTGTGTATTCATTAAAAGAAATGTCACTGAAAAACAGCTTATATTAATTCAATGCTATTAAAAAGAATTTCAGAGCTGCTAAGATTTTATCACAGGATAGGATGTTTAAAATATAGCATTCTTTGCTGAAGTCTAAGGTGAAGTCTGAGATGAAAGCTCCCTTTTTTCTGATGTTCAAGTTGATTTTTCAGTATGGCATATATGACAAAAGTATTTTGAGTCAAATGTGGCTTTCTAAAACAGATGCAGCAGTAGTGTTGCAAATAAAGTTAGCACTATATTTCTTAATGATCTTAAGATTAAATTGAGAGAACACAGTTTTCTTAAAAAACAATGTTTAGAAATTTCTTTTTAGGTCAGTCTCAGCAAGTAGGGTTGGTTTAGTCTTACTTGCTCTAATGTTTCAAGGTGCAATTTTATGCCATTATTGAAAATTTTGATTTTTAAAATCTATATACCATATTATTAACATGCATTTTCAACGTGAGGCAGCATATATGCAGTATTTAGCAAAACACTGTGTTGCCAATAGAGTTTGGAGGTGGATATTCAGTTTACAGTGTATAAATTTAAAATATGCATCCTTTTAACAACGCTTTGTGTTAGCATGCTGCAAATCAAAATGGCGCTTAATATAAAAAGCTGGTTTAGGGAAATTTTAATGAAAATCTTGTTCATAAATGTAATGCATATGATGTGTACTTTTAAGTTATAGTTGCTTCATGTTTACACTCAGCTGTTCAACATAATTAAAATGTAATTTTACTTTATGCTATATTGTGGCTTTGTGTTTGAAATAATGTTCACCTTTCTGTTTCTGCACCAGATGAGAATCTGTTCCTTGAGAATAAATTTTTTATCTTTCTTCACTTCAGAATATTAAATTTGGAAAATTTAAAATAGTGTGTTATGTGGCTGTAAATGATGTACACGCTGTAAAATAAAATTGTCGTTGTTATGTGGGATTATTATTTCTAAATGTTACTCATTGAAATGAGCATACAATAAAAAGCATTTATTGCACTTCAAGGTTTTATGAATTTATTTAAAGTTTGTTGTAGTGTTCATTCTTTATTAAAAGACTTTCTTCCTAAAACTGCTCTTAGGTAATTTGGTCCATAATTTAATGTCTTGTAGATTTTGTGCATTAACAACATGAGCTAGAAACTTAAACAATTATGATGGCTATGGCATTATTATTCCTCAGAAATGTATATTTTTGCTAAAACCATGATGAAATACTATAAAGGTGCTCATTTTAAGACTTGGGATTTAGTATTATAGAGAAAACTAGAAATTCCTTTCCTGCTTAAGTAACCCAAACCTGAGAAAATAATCTAATTATGTTCCAAATAGACCAATACACATTCAAAAGGAAAAGCATTAAATCAAGTGTTTAGGAAAGATTTATGCAAATGAGCATAAAAATAACGGACTATATTCAAATCAGTCAACATTCAATAGAATTCATGAACCTAGATATATATAGCCCTATTGCTTAAAATTGTCAATTGGGCTAATTATTCCTAAATGATTACTAACAGAAAAAGAAGAAATCTTTTAGCCACTCTATGTTAGACCAGTGCTTTATAAGCTTTAAGGTCTATGGAGTTCACCTAGTGATCTCATTAAAATACATTTTTTTTTTTGTTTCAGTAAGTGTGCGATGGGGCCCTCAATTCTGTGTTTCTAATAAGCTCCCATGTGTTACCACCATAGGATTAAAAATGTGTTAGACAAAATCCCCCAGTGTAATTCTGGTACACTTCAGCAAGTTTGCTTCAACAGATAGCCATGGCTAAGTGGATACAGGTGATCCATACTGAAGACATGGGAGGCATGAGTGGCAAGAAGGAAGAAGGCATATGAAGATCTTGTGGAAGAGCATTCAAGGCAGAGAAACATGCAAATACACATAACCTGAGATGGAACAAGCTTTGGCAGGACTTTGGTGAGGGAGTCTGACTGATAAGAGATGAGACCTGTGAGAATTTGAAATGGGAAACCCTTAGAGGATTTTAGGAAAGGGAGTAATATGATACAATTTACATTTTGAAGATCACTCTGGAGGCTCTGTGAGGAATGCATTGCAGAGAAGCTGAGGGAAACAGCCATGTGAAGAGGCTATTCCAGTTGTTCATAGTTACAGTGTAGCTGGAGAGAAATATATGGATTTTCTTTTACTTATAAATTGGGTCTAAGGGGCACCTGGGTGGCTCAGTCAGTTGAGCCTCCAATTCTCAGGTTTTGGCTCTCGTGATGATCTCAAGGTTTGTGAGATTGGTTCTGCCGTCAGGCTCTGTGCTCAGCACAAAGTCTGCTTGAAGATTCTCTCTGCCCCAACCCCCACTCATGTGCACACTCATATGCAAGCTCTCTGTCTCTCTCAAAGAAATAAATCTTTTAAAAAAAGTAAATTGGGTCTAGAAAACCTCAGCTAAGATATTACAAATAAGAATTCAATCCATGTTACAAACAAAAGAAGATTGTCAAAAAATACAGATTTTTACCAGCAGGTCAAAGTGATGAAATAAGGAGAAATAATTTGGTAATTACTAAAAAATTGTTTTTCCTGAACAGTTCACAGTCATTATGTGGAGATGGATTTGTCTGGTTGTCACTTCTAAATGGCCTATACCACAATGGAGAGGAAATTATTTGAATTGTTACTCGGGTAGGGCTCTCAAATTCAACCCATGTCTCATACAGGACAACTACCAGTTTGGACCTTGAACTGACCTTAAAGATATGTGTGGTATATATGATATATATATCAAATATAGATGATAGATAACATCTATTGCAGAAAAATTTTAATCATACAAATATAATGAAGCCCCATATAACTATCACCCAGCTTCAACAATCACTTTTTGGCCAATTTTGACTCATTTATATTCTTCATTGTTCCCTTCACCCACCCGCACCCGATTGGCTTAATCTGAAGATCCCCTTCTCCCAATGGCTTTAATGTGAAGTAAATCCCTGACCGCTTTTTAAAAAAAAAAGTTTTGAAGAAAAATATAGCACGATTCTTAAATATGCCTACTTCCAGGAAAAAAATTAATCACTTCCTGTGAAGGTAGAGGAACAGAAGAATCCACTTATTCAGATCTTCCTATTTCCCCTAGTGAGAACCAAGAAAAAAACTGGCTAGACTTGGAATTCTGTTCAGTAAGTTTAAGACTAAGAAAAGACTTAGAGAAAATGCAGAACTAAACTAGAACCTTGATTATATTATATCACTTGATTAGAGAAACTTCCCAGCTTTGTTCAGCCCCATTCTGTCGTTCCAAAAGAATTAGCTTTGTAAATTTTATACTGCTTAAGAAAGGTCTCTGCACCTGGGTGGCTCAGTTGTTAAGCCTCTGCCTTAGGCTCTACTTTGGCTCAAGTCATGATCCCAGGGTCCTGGCATCAAGCCCTGCATCAGGCTCCCTACTTACTGGGAAGCCTCCTCCTCTCACTCCCCCTGCTTGTGTTCTCTCTCTCACTGTGTCTCTCTCTGTCAGATAAATAAATAAAATCTTTAAAAAAAAGAAAGAAAGGTATCTTAGAATCTTGGATCCTAGAATAAGACTGGATATTGTTAATTGGAATCTGGAGGCCTCATAGAAGAACTTGTATAATTTGTAGGGTCAAGGCTCTAGTACAAGATATCTGAAGCTGAAAATGTTTTCATATGCCTTGTTCCAGTTGCTATGCCTTTGTTCTAAGCATTGTCCAAGTAAATATTCCAAAGGGAACTCTGCTTCATTTTAAAATCTAGACCAATTGGCCATACTGAAACTATCTCCTTTAACCTATAATGTTATGTCCTAGTCACCATCCATTTGAGCCCAAAACCTCGTCATCCTAGATCCCAGCACCACCTACCCATCATACCCTGATGACTGGCTCATCAGAACCCTTTAGGAAACCATCTCAAAAAGCTTATATATTCTCCCATTTTAAGAAATTGGTCTGTTTTGTTAAATCTTGGCACGTAGGAGCTAGGATTGTAAGATGTTGATTTTGTTAGCATACCAGGTACTGAATCAAAGCATATCGCAAAGGCTATCTCTTAATGTAAAGGATCTCTGGAACATAAACTTTAATAATGTAATTATTTTAACATAATGGGAGGGGAAACCAAACATAAAGACCCTAGACTTAACAATATCTCATCTATAAGAGACCGATTCAAGATTACCAAGACTTCCTGGTTATCATGTAATTATGTTATATAACAGTTCCAGTGTTCCTTTGTAGATGCAAAAGAACTATGTGTTATTTGTCACTAAATGTTAAAGGTTTCATTAAGACAGACATAATTATTTCTTAGAATCTTTACTTTCAAAAATATTAGTATTTACTATTCTATTTATTATTTATTTCTTTCTTTATTTTATTTATTCTAGGATGAGCATGAAATATATTTTTATTGAATAAACAATACTATGGAAATCCAATAAATGTAATAATGATGTGTGGTGGGGGAGAGGTACCTTGTTGAGAAGTCTTTTCACAGCATATTATTCACTTTCAAAAGAATTATGTCTACATGTCATCTCTGTAGATTACAATAATGGAAAGAAGTAAGAATGGCTTTTTATTTGGGCCATATAAATTGGGTTGTGAGATAAAGATTTTAAGGCTTACTTTTTTCCTTTTGTACTGTTTGTGTTAAGAAAACGTATTACAGTTAAAGCACTATTCACTACAAGGGGCTGAAGAATGATTCATGGAATCACATTTGAAACAATGAGTTATGGAACTGGGAAGACTAGGTTTGTAATTTGTAAATTGCATGTAATTTACATGTATCATGTAAAGCAGAAACCTGCATCAGCCAGGGGTCTGTCTATGTTACAGTGTTGTCTTTAGTAGTCTACATCAGGTATTTTTAAAAATATTAGAATGGCGCTTGGTAGTTAACATATAACTTCCTCATGAAAATATACAGCTAGGCTAAAAATATGTTTCCTACTAGGACTTCCACAAAGACCACATGAATACTTCATATATATATATATATATATATACATACACAGGAGCCGGGGCAGAGGGAGAGGGAGTGGGAGAAGAAGACTCCCCTGCTGAGCAGGGAGCCTGACAAGGGGCTCGATCCCAGGACCTTGGGATCATGACCTGAGCCAAAGGCAGACGCTTAAATGACTGAGCCACCCATGCGTCCCTTCACATATTTTATTTAGACATGTAAATTATCTTGCATGTAATTACAAGTCTCCATTTTATTTGATATCTAAAGCAAAAGATACTGGAGCATAAATTAGATAAACAGGTATTTCTCACCTGATAATATCTTTGTAATTTTCAAAGATAAGCTGTCTGAAACTTGTGAGAGGGAAAAAAAATCACTACTATTTCTATTGATCTTAACCATACATTGGAAAAGGAATACATACATCTAAGTTTGTTAAGTATAATGAGCACCCTGTTCAAAACCCATTCATTATGCATGGATCAAGTGAGTCACTGAAGTATTAATTTTTTAACTGTTCCCAAATTTGGACATTGTTATTTTTACTTAAGAACATTTTGAGAAAATCACACTTGTTCTAATTTTCAAACAGTTATGGCAGCAATTTTCTATCAGGCTACTAAAATCTTCCATTTATATCAAATGTAATGGGTAGATAATGTGGCATAATTTTGTTACATGTGTAGTTAGCAGGGGAGAAACTATGCTGTTGTTCCTACACCAAGGGAAAAAAATGTAAGGACTGTATAGTTCATGAAGAATATTAACATTTTCTATCACAAAATATTGATAAAAGTGAAATTGTATTAATCCAATTATAGAGCTTAACATTTTAGTAAATGTATTAAGATAATAACATAAAGATCTTAGCTTCATTTCAAGGTCTATTTGAATATTTATATAAGAATGTTAAAAGCATTTATCTCATTTTAATTTTCACCAATTTCAACTTTAACCATAGGGGTTGAAATTAAGAAATTTCATTCTTATTTACTAATGTATTTGGAAAATATTTTTGTTCATGTGGCAAAGTCATTAGAACGCAATTAATCAACCAACTTATAAGTCCATTAAATACTATAAAATCTTTTTCTCCCAAATAGGATACAGGTATCAAGTATTTGTTCTTGCTCTTTTTATTCCCAAAGCCTTAATGCAACAATTCAGTATTACATGTTGTATACTTCTATTAAAAAGCCCGCCTTCCTTCTACCCACTCCTACAAAATAGTATTACATATTTCTAAGGAATTGGATAGACTCATTTGAGGATGATATGCTTTGAAAGAACAGATTTGCCAAGCCAAACCACTGATATGTTCTTAGAATCACAGTAGTATAATGTGTAATTTAGTGGATTTAGTTATTTTAAAAGATATTATCCTACTTCCCTGGTAAATGAAATTAACCATCACCTTCAATTTAGTTATGTCTCTAAAAGGTATAAATAGCATGTAATAGAGCATCTCTTTTAGTCACAGAGTTTAATGTGAGAAAAGCAAACATGCTGTATATACAATATAGTTAACTTAAAAAAAATTCAATAGTTTTGCCTTCTTTTTGGTTAAAAAGCAGTATTTACTTTAAAATTTGTAATGGAATAACTTGTAAAATCTCTACCCCAACAAATTAGTTCAGTGTCTAGGAAGTACCCTAACTGAAAAAACAGTGTATTATGTTCTACAGTGTCTGGAATTGATGTTTAAACAAGCAGATTTTACTATTGAATACTATTGAATGCTATTGAAAAATGTGATAGAAAAGCCTCATTAGTGGCTGGAGAAATTGTTATCTGCAGAAATAATTCATTCCATTAAATTTACTGGGTAGTTGCATGGTTCAATATTTTGATTGACCATTAGTTACGGAAAATGTATGGAAAAGTACTAATGTAGATGCACAAAAAGCTCCTTTGAGTTGGGGATCCATTCATGGCTAGAAAAGGGAAAAAAAAAAGTTAGTTTACAACTAGTTCATAATTCATTTAAGATATTCTTGTATATACACAGTTATAGGAAATGATTTAAATTGATATTCATAAAACCAAAGGAAATGTGCTGCACTTTTGTGGTAATTTTTTTTATGTACATTCAGTGAAACAATGGTTTATCTGACTTTAGTTAAGATACATGTTTCAATGACTGAAGGGAGCGTTGAGTAGGTTTCTTCTATGTGTCTTATTTAGAGACTAAACATATCTGTTAATAAATATAAATCTACCATCTGTGAACTTACTAAAATATATTTTGAACTTACTCTCAGTATCTAGTCCCTTCCAGATATCAAGTTTGATGTTTATTGCTGCACATTTTTAATGGAGAGAGAAATAGTAACTATTATTCTGTAGACCCTTCATTTGGCAAGTCCTCACATTGATGCATATGTGGTTAGTAGCTGCAGTTGTTTCCCAAACTTAAATTTCAGTATCAAATCTCTGAGTGATAAATTTTAAATCCTATGCTGACTTTCCCTTGCTGCTCATCTGGTTCTTGGGACACCAAGTACCTTAATCATTTAATTAGTAATAAATAATGATCAGCTAATGTCCTAAGAAATACAACACATGTCAGCGCTAAAATTATTTTTGGGGAGAGATTACCAAATGTTGCTTGCTTTCGTTGATGATAGACAACCATAGAATCAAGATTGATGGCTTGATTGTAATTAAAGAAGGGCTTCAGATCTAAAAGCATTTTGAATTTTTTATTTACTCAAATATTTGAGCTCTCAACTAAAAAAATCATTTTTAGAGTGAGTTAACAGACTTCATTTTGTTAACTACACATCTACAGTAATTTATTAACAATAGCTGCAGTCTTTTATTAGCTATAAATCTGCAATTTAAAATTTCTTCAAAAGGTTCTGCAGAATAATTGGCATTTGTATATTTATCTATTTTTCCTCATGGCATTCGTAGGCATTTTAAAACTTATTAAAGTATAGTAAATCTATAGGAAAAGTGCACATGTAAGTATATAACAATATGAATTTTCCCAAACTGGACACACATATGCAACCATTACTCAGATCAAGCAACAACACATTAGTATCCTAGTAACCCTCCTTATACTCCCTTCTAATAAGTACCTGCCCTCAAGGATAACCACTTACTGATTTTAATAACCATAGATTAGTTTTACCTGCTTTTAGTACTTAAGCAATTTTCAACATAACAAAGGCCATCATTTTCACTGTTAAAGTTAGATTCTGTGTGGTTTAGAGCTGCCATCTTCAACATTTTTTATGTCCATTACACTTGAGGGATATCATACATTTCCATCATTATCAATGGTTTCTGTAAGAATCTTTTGGCAGTAGTATAGGAGTATGCAGTTAGGAAGAAAAGACCCCAAGGTGATTCTATTATGTTAGAGTTTCTCAAACCTCAGCAGTATTAACATTTTGGGCTGGACAATTATTTTCTGTGGGAGACTGTCCTACTAAGATCTTTAGAAAAGATCTTTGTAAGATCTTTAGAAGCATCCCTGGCTTTTAGCCATCAGATGCCAATAGTACCCATTCCCCAGTTGTGGAAACGAAAAATGTCTCCAAACATTGCTGAATGTCCCCTAGGAGGCAAAATTGCCTGATAGAGAGCCACTGCACTGAGGTGAATATATTCCCCATTTGATGTTCACTACTTTAAAGGTTGACAGAATAATAAGTAAAAGTTTTAGTAAAGTAGCATTAAGTCCCTTATAAGAAGATGGTTTTAGTAATCAGCACCACTTAGCAACGTATTGGCCTACTTAAGAAGGTGCTAAGGTCCATGTCACTAAGGATGCTAAGGTCATCTTGGAGGATGTTATAGAAGGTAGATATTAGAATGCATGACCTATAAAATATTTTTCATCAGCCTCACTATAACTGTGAGATTTAAGGCTGGAGGATCTTAAAATCTGTTGAGAAAGACAGACATACCTCCTCACGTCCAAAATACTGAACATTTTCTATCTATAGTAAAAAGTACCACATTCAAGACTGAAAGACAAATTCTATTAAAACATGCCTCTTCTCCATACACCATTCTTCATAATTGTCTATAACATTTTCTACCTGCTTAAGAAAAAATTGGGATTTTTTTGAAAATTTGAGTAGAATCAGTTCAAAAACAATTATATTACCTGTGTATGAATCACTCTAAAGTTTCTTAATTCATACTACATGTCAGTAAGGAAAACATGGGGAAATTTTGAAAAGAAAAAAATGAACTGCAAGATTTTAGTTCACTTTAATATTTTACCACAATTTCTGAGGGCTGTTATAAATAGAATATATATAAATTTCTATTCTTAGTAGGACTAGAAATATACAAGGCAACTTACACAAGTCCATTTGTCTTCTGTTTTCTCAATCACAATAGTCTGTGTGTCACTACCTGGTGGTATATATTCATAGTCATCATAAAGGAGGCCTAGGATTGGATATTGTGTCCTGTACCTATACAGAAAAAAGTTAGTTTACAGCCTGCATAAGAAAATGATTCATTCTTTTTTAGTCACTCCAAGTTTGATTTTCCTTATTAAGTCAAGTTGGCTTTGAATGACTTTTAACTCTAAAAAGAAAATACTTACAAAGCTTTACTACCATTATTTTCAAAAGAGTAATAGTACTGCTTCTGCAATAATGGACCACTGGTAGCACAAGACAATGATCTTAGAGAAGGGAACCAAATTACATGAGCCCTATCAGTACCTACCTCACTACATAGAGATTTTCTTGGTCACAGGATGGGGAAAGTGGAGCCAAATAAATTCCTTCTGTCTCACAAAATTGAAATGACAGAATTTCAAGTAAAGCTATGCCAAAGCACCTGGTGTGGAGCAGAATACCAGACAGAAGACAGCTATATAGATAAAGGTCAAGAGTCCTGTAGAGGGTTCTCCACAAGTCTTTGGATAGCTACTGATTAAGGTAGGCATATGGAAAAACTACGGAAGCTGCAGAAAGAACCACTGGAAAGGAGGAGCCTGGAAATCCCTGGAGTTCACATAATGAAGGGAATAGCTTGTGTTTCACTAACCAGAATGGAAAGATCTCCTAATGCAGGGGGGCATCAAGAAGAAACTACAGAAGAGTATTTTGGTAGCATTAGGATGATGTTAGTCCTATACTGCAGGTTTTAACAGTTTAAAAGTAAGACTTGAAAGTATTACACTATATCCAGTTCATTTTGTCTCAGAATAAAACCACAGAACACCTGCAGTGAAATAAAAATATCTAGAACTAAAGTATGTAAAATTACAATACATGTCATTGAGTAAAAAAAAATTAGTAGTCATGGAAGCAAGAAGATATGACTGGTAATGAGGAGAAAAACAAATTAGTAGAAACAGAACAAGAAATGACAGATAAAAGAAATAAGTATTCATGGTTGCATCTATTAAAATATATATATATATTTAAATGTATACTTAAGAAGTTAGAAGATAACTATTGAGAGATATGAATTTAGGGCCATTGTATTGCCTGTAAGGTGACTGTTGCTGTATATGGTCTCTGTTCCTTTCTGATCTACCACTTGTAGGCTTTCTCTTTGCTTAGAGGACCCCTTTCAAGATTTCCTGTAGAGCTGGTTTGGTGTTTGCAAATTCTTTCAGTTTTCTTTGTCCTGGAAGCTTTTAATCTCTCCTTCTACTTTCAATGATAGCC
>NC_081575.1:56013037-56053083 GCF_022355385.1 Mustela nigripes | reverse complement strand
GCTGTGAAGTGTGTAAACCTGGTGATTCACAGACCTGTACCCCTGGGGATAAAAATATATGTTTATAAAAAATAAAAAAATAATTAAAAATAAATAAATAAATAAATAAATAAAAATTTTAAAAAATAAAAAAAAAAGAAGTTAGAAGAAAGTATGAATGCATGAGGAGAACAATGGAGGATATAAAGATCTACCTCGGACTTCTAAAAATGAAAATTACATTGTATGGGATTAATAGCAGAATATGCCCTGCAAAAGAAAATATTACTGAATTTGAAGACATGAAGAGAAATGATCCAAAATAAAACACAAGAAAAAAACCTGGAAAAATATACAGAGTATGAGTTACCCATGGGGAATATTAGCTGCCCTCATATATGTGTAACTGAAGTCCTACATGATTGGCAGGAGACAAAAAATAATTGAAAAAATAATGACCAAATTGTTTCTACATTTTATGCAAACTTTAAACACACAGATCTAAGAAGTTCAGTGAACCTCAAGATAACGAATGATGAAGAAAAACAGGCAAAGAGAAAGGACCCAAGTAAATAATGAGAAAAGAAAGAAGTAACAACTGACACCAAAGAAATAGAAAGCATTATAAGACAATATTGTAAAAAAGATATATGCCAAAAAATTGGACAACACAGAAGGAAAAATACCTAGAAACATACAATCTTCCAAAAACTGAATGAAGAAGAAGAAATAAAAAATCTGAATATACTGATTACTAGTAACAAAATTGGATGAATTGTCCAAAAAATAGCAAAAAATAAAGTCTAGGGAGCATTTGGGTGGCTCAGTCAGTTAAGATTCTGACTTGATTCCACTCAGGTCATGATCTCAGGGTTGTCCAATATTTTTCAATTTTATTTATTTTTATTCTTTGTTTCCTCTCATCATATTTTATGTGTGTATATATATATATATGTATATACATATACATATATATATGTATATGTATATACATATATATATATTTATTTATTTCTTATTTTTGGATATAGTTTCTTTCAACAAGCAGACCAAAATACACCCATGATCTAGTTTTGTTTGTTTTGTTGTTGTTATTGTTCTTTTTTCTTTTTTCTTTTCTGGACAAAATGATGAGATGAAGAAATTCACCCCAAAAGAAAGAACAAGAGGTATTACTCATAGTGTATTTAATGAATACAGATATAAGTAAGATGTTTGGGCTAGAATTTAAAATTACAATCATACGGTTACTAGCTGGGTTTGAAAAAAGCTAGAAGACACTAGAGAATCCCCTATGGTAGAGACAAAGGAACTAAAATCTAATAAAGTTAAAATTAAAGAAGCTATAACCAAGATGCAGCCCCAAGAGGAGGCGATAAAAACAAGAATATATGAATCTGAGGAGGAAATCTGTAATATGGAAGATAAAATTGTGGAATATAATGAAGCTTAAAAGAAGAGGGAAAGAAAATTATTAGATCATGAACCCAATGCCATAAAGTGAAATAATGTCAATATTAAAGGAGTCTCAGAAGAGTGGGAAAAGGGGGAAGAAGTTTAATTGAACAAATTATAGCTGAGAACTTCCTTAATGTGGGTAAGGAAAAAGGCATACAAGTCCAAGAGGCACATAACTTTACTAAAAATCAAGAAAAATAGGTCAACATCACAACATATTATAGTGAAACTTGCAAATTGCAAAGATAGAGACAATATTAGAAAGCAGTTGGGGAAAAGAGATCCTTAACCTATAGGGTTAAGCAGTAGATCTGTCCACAGAGACCTGGCAGGCCAGAAAGGACTGGCATGATATACTCAACATCCTAAATCAGAAAAATATGCAACCAAGTATACTTTATCCAACAAAGCTATCATTCAGAATAGAAAGAGAGATGAAGAGTTTCCAGGACAAAAAACAAAAACAAAAACAAAACAAAACAAAAAAACTGAAGGAATTTATGAACGCCAAACCACCCATACAGGAAATATTAAAGGAAACCCTTTTAGCAGAGAGAAAGACCAAAAGTAACAGACCAGAAAGGAACAGAGACAAGTTATAGGAACTGCAACTTTATAGGTAATACAATGCCACTAAATTCATACCTTTCAATAATGATTGTGTATGTAAATGGACTAAGTGCTCCAATAAAAGACATAGGGTTACAGAATGGATAAAAAAATAAGACCCATCAACATGCTACTTACAAGAGACTCACTTTAGACCCAAGACACCTCCAGATTGAAAGTAAGGAAGTGGAAAATCATTTATTATGCTAATGGACATCAAAAGAAAGCTGAGGTACCCATAGATTTTAAGCCAAAGACCATAATGAGATATGAAGAAAGAGACTGTATTATAATTAAAAGGTCTATCTAACAAGAAGATCTAACAATTGTAAATATTCATGCCCCTAACTTGGCAGCAGTCAAGTGATAAACTGATTAATAATAAAATAAAGAAAATCATTGATAATAATACAATAACAGTAGGGGGCTTTAACATCCCACTCACAGCAATGGAGAGATCATCTAAACAGATCAACAAGGAAATAAGGGCTTTGAATGACACCCTGGAACAGATGGGTTTAACAGGTATCTTAAGAGCATTTCATCCTAAAGCAGCAGAATACCCATTCTTCTTGAGTGAACATTGAACATTATTCAGAATAGATCACTTACTGGATCACAAATCAGGACTCAACTGTCAAGAAAAGACTGAGATCATACCACATATATTTTCAGACAACTCTACTATGAAACTTGAAAGTCAACCACAAGAAAAAATTTGGGAGGACCACAAATGCATGGAGGTTAAAGATGATCCTACTAAAGAATGAATGGGTTAACCAGGAAATTAAAGAAGGATTTTAAAAAATACATGGAAGCAAATGAAAATGAAAACATGACAGTTCAAAACCTTTGGGATGTAACAAAGGTGGTCATAAGAGGGAACTATATAGCATTACAGGCCTATCTAAGAAGCAATAAAAAACTTACTTGCACCTAAAGGAACAGGAAAAAGAACAGCAAATAAAAGCAAAATCTAGCAGAAGAGAAATAATAAAGATTAGAGCAGAAATGAATGATATAGATATCAAAAAACCAGTAGAACAAATTAACAAAACTAGGAGCTTGTTCTTTGAAAGAATTAACAATTTTGATAAACCTCTAGCCAGACTTATCAAAAGAAAAGACCCAAATAAGATCATGAATGAAAAAGTAAAGACCACAAACAACACTGAAGAAATACAACCAATTATAAGAGAATATTATGAAAAATTATGTATCAAAAAATTAGGCAGTCTGGAAGAAACAGATAAATCCTAAAAACACATAAACTACCAAGACTGATCAGGAAGAAATAGAAAACTTGAACAAACCCATAATCAGCAAAAAAAAAAAAAAAAAAAAACCAAAAAAAAACTGAAGCAGTAATCAAAAGTCTCCCAACAAACAAGAGTCCAGGGCCAGATGGCTTCCCAGGGGAATTGTACTAAACGTTTAAAGCAGAATTAATGCCTATTCTTCTGAAACTATTCCAAAAAATAGCACTAAAAGGAAAACTTCCAAACCCATTCCATGGGACCAACATTGCTTTGCCCCCAAAACCAAAGACCCCACCAAAAAGGAGAATTACAGACCAATTTACCTGATGACCAAGGATGCAAAAATTCTCACCAAGGTACTAGCTAATAGGATCAAATAGTATATTACAAGGATTGCTTACCACAACCAAGTGGGACTTATTCCTGGGCTGCAAGGGTGGTTCAACATTCACAAATCAGTGTGATACATCACATTAATAACAGAAAGGACAAGAAACATATGATTCTTCAATATATGTAGGAAAAGCATTTGACAAAATACAAAATTTGTTCTTGATAATAACCCTCCATGTAGGGATAGAGGGAACATACCTTAATATCATAAAGTCCATATATGAAAGACCCATAGTGAATATCATCCTCAACAGGGAAAAACTGAGAGTTTTCCCCTAAGGTCAGGAAAAGGACAGGGATGTCCACTCTCACTGCTGTTGTTTAACATAAGTCCTAGCCTCAACAATCAGACAACAAAAGAAATAAAAGCATCCAAATTACCAAAGAAGAAGCAAAACTTCCACTCTTGCTTGTGACATGATACTCTATGTAGAAAAGCCAAGAGATTCCACGCCAAAATTGTTAGAATTGATATAGGAATTCAGTAAAGTCAGAGGATATAAAATTAAAGCAAAGAAGTCTGTTGCATTTCTATATATAAACAACTAAGCAGAAGAAGGAGAAATCAAGGAATAGATCCTCACTTACAACTGCACCATAAACCATATGATATGTAGGAATAAACCTACCCAACAAGGTAAAGATCTTTACTCTGAAAACTAAGAGCACTTATGAAAGAAATTGAATAAGACAAAAAGAAATGGAAAATGTGCCATGCTCATGGATTGGAAGAACAATATTGTTAAAATGTCTATGGTTCCCAAAGCAATCTACACATTCAATGCAATCCCTGTCAGAATACCACCAGCATTTTTCACAAAGCTAGAATAAACAATTCTAAAATTTGCATGGAACCAGGAAAAAAACCTGTATATCCAAAGAAATGTTGAAAAAGAAAATCAGAGATGGAGGCATGACAATTAGACTTCAAGCTGTATTTCAAAACTGTGATCATAAAGACAGCATGGTATTGGCACCAAAAAAGACACATTGACCAATGAAACAGAATAGAAAACCCAGAAATGGACCCTCAAGTCTATGGTCAAATAACCTTCAACAAAGCTGAAAAGAATATCCAGTGGGAAAAAAGACAGTCTTTTCAACAAATGGCATTGGGAAATGGACAACTACATTCAGAAGAATGAAACCGGACCACTTTCTTAAACCATACAGAAAAATAAACTCAAAATGGTTGAGAAAACTTAATGTAAGACAGGAGTCTTCCAAAATCCTAGAGGAGAGCATAGACAGCAACTCCTTTGACCTCAGCCGCAGCAACATCTTGCTAGACAGATCTTCAGAGGCAAGCACAACAAAGGAAAAATCAATTATTGGGTCTTTGTCAGGATAAAAAGCTTTTGCAGAACAAAGGAAACAATCAATAAAACTAAAAGTCAACCTACTGAATGAGAGAAGATACTCACAAATGATATATCAGGTAAAGAACTAGTTTGCAAAATCTATAAAAAACATATCAAACTCAACACCCAAAACCCAAAAAAAATCCAGTCAAGAAGTAGACAGAAGATATGAATAGACATTTCTGCCAAGAAGACATCCAAATGGTTGATACATAAAAAAAAAAAAAAAATACTCAACATCACTCAGCATCAGGGACATACAAATTAAAACCCACAATGAGATGTCACCACAGGCTGGTCAAAATGACTAAAATTAACAACTTGGAAAACAGATATTGGTAAGGTCACAGAGAAAAGGAAACACTCCCACACTTCTGGTGGGAATGCACTGGTGTAGCCGCTCTGGAAAACAGTATGGAATGTTCTCAAAAGTTAAAAATGGAGCTACTCTATGATCCAGCATTTGCACTACTAGGTATTTACCCAAAGGATGCAAACATAGTGATTCAAAGGGGCACATGCGTCCCAATGTTTATACAGGCAATGTCCATAATAGCCAAACTATAGAAATGTAAATAGCCCAGATGTCCATTGACAGATGAATGGATCAAAAGATGTGGAGATATCTATCTATATCTATCTATATCTATTACATATAATAGATATATATGTATAAAGAACATATATATCATTATATAGATATATATATAAAGAAATACCAAAAAATACTACTCAGCCATCAAAAAGAATTAAATCTTGCCATTTGCAATGATGTGGATGGAACTAGAGTGTATTATAGTAGGTGAAATAAGTCAGTCAAAGTAAGACATATACCATATGATTTAATTCATGTGAAATTAAAGAAACAACAGATGAACTTAGGGAGATGGGAGGAAAAATAAAATCAGATAAAAACAGAGACAGAGACAATCAATAAGAGACTTTTTGATTTTAACTATAGGAAGAAAACTGAGAGTAGCTGGAGGAGAAGTGGGTTGGGGGATGGTGTAATTGGGTGATGGGCATTAAGGAGGTCACAACATAATGAGAGCTGGGTGTAATATGAAACTGATGAATCACTAAATTCTACCTTTGAAACTAGCAAAACACTATATGTTAACTAAATTGAATTTAAATTAAAAAAGAAGTATTAATACATATTCCCCTCAAATTATTCCCCCCAAAAAGAGGAAGAAAAGCTTCCAAATACATTCTATGAGGCCAGAATAACTCTGACACCAAAACAAAAGACACCACAGAAAAGGAAAACTACAGGCTAATATCTGTGATGAACATAAATACAAAAATCTTCAACAAAATGTTAGCAAACCACACTCAATAGTGCATCAAAAGGATCATTCACTATGATCAACTGGGATTTACTGTGAGGATGAAAAGACAGTTCAATATTCCCAAAGCAATCAACATGATAAACCACATCAACAATGAAAGAATTAAAATTATATAATCATCTCAGTAGATGCAGGAAATGCATTTGACAAAATTCAACGTCTCTCCGTGAGTAAAACTCTCAGAAAATGTGTTCAGGGAAGTCATACCTTCACATAATAAAGGCCACATATGAAAAACCTGCAGCCAACATCATATTCAATGGTGAAAAACTGAGAGCTTGTCCTTAAAGACCAGGAACAATATGTGGATGTCCACTTTCACCACTTTTATTCAACAGAGTACTGAAAGTATTAGCCACAGATGACAAGAAAAAGAAATAAGAAGTGTCTATATTGGTAAGGAAAAAGTAAATGTTTCACTATTTGCAGACAACATACTATACTTAGAAAACACTATAGTCTCTTCAAAAAATAATTGGAAGTAATAAATGAATTCAGTAAAGTCACAGGATACAAAATCAAAGTACAGAAATCTGCTGCATTCCTATAAACCAATAAAGAAGCAGCAGAAAGTGAAATTAAGAAAACAATCCCATTTTCATTGTGCCAAAAAGAGTAAGATTCTTACAAATAAACTTAACTAAGGAGGTGAAAGACTTGCACTTGGAAAAGTATAAAACACTGAAGAAAGAAATTGAAGACAACACAACAAATGGAAACATATGCCATGCTTATGGATTGGAACCCCTAATATTTTTTAAATGTTTATGTTACCCAAAGCAATCTACAGATATAATGCAGTCCCTTAAAAAAATAAAACCAGCATTTTTCACAGAACTAAACAAATTATCCTAAACTATTTATGGAACCACAGAAGACTCCAAGTAGCCAAAGCAATCTTAGGGGGAAAAAAAGTTGTAAGTATCACAATTCCAAATTTCAAGACACATTACAAAGTACATAATCAATACATTATGGTACTGGTACAAAACCAGACACATATGTCAATGGGAAAAAAAATAGAGATACCAGAAAGAAACCCACACTTACATGGTCAATTAGTCTATGAAAAAGGAGACAAGAATATACAAGGGGAAAAGACCGTCTCTTCTACAAAATGTATTGGGAAGACTGGACAACAACACACAAATAATGAAACTAGACCACTTTCTGACACCATACACAAAAACAAACTCAAAATGGATTAAAGACCTAAACTGAGACCCGAAACTATAAAAATCCTAGAAGAAAACACAGGCAGTAATTTCTCTGGCATTGGCTATAACAAATTTTTTTCTAGGTATGTCTCTGAAAGCAAGGGAAAGAAAAGCAAAAATAAGTTATAAAAAAGTTTGCACAGCAAAGAGAATCATCAACAAACATAAAGGCAACCTACTGAATGGGAAAAGATATTTTCAAATGATATATTTGATAAAGGGTTAACATCAAAAATTTATAAAGAACTTATACAAATCAACATCTAAAAACCAGCAATTTGTTTAAAACAAAAGCAGAGAAACTTCTTTTTCAAAAGAGGACAGATAGATGACCAACAGGCACATGAAAAGATGCTCAACATCACTTATCATCAGGGAATGTAAATCAAAGCCACAATAAGATAACATCTTACACCTATCAGAATGGCTAAAATAAAAAAAGTCAAGATATAACAAGTATTGGCAAGGATGTGGAGAAAAAGGAACCCTTATATACTGTTGAAGGAGATATACATTGGTACAGCTACTTTGGGAATCAGCATAAAGTTTCCATAAAAAATAAAAATATAAATACCATATGATCCATAATTCCACTACTGAGTACTTAACCAACAAAACAAAAATACTAATTTAAAATGATATGTGCACCCCTGTGTTTATTGCAGCATTATTTGGCCAAGATATGGAAGCAAAGTAAGTGTCTATAGATAAGGAAGAAGAAATGTATAATGGAATATTACTAAGCCATAAAAAGAATCAGATTTTGCCACTTACAACAACTGGATGGAACTAGAGGGTATTATGCCAAGTGAAGAAATTCAGACCAAGAAAGAAAAATACAACTTGATTCCATTCATATATGGAACCTAAACAAGAACAGTAACAAAAAAATAAACAGAATGCAGAATCGGACCTATAAATACAGAATACAAACCAATGGTTGCCAAAAAGGAAGTGGTTGGGGGATGGGTAAAATGGGTGAAGGTCTGTAGGAGATATAGGCTTCCAGTTATGGAATGAATAAGTCATAGGAATAAAAGACACAGCATCAGGAATATAGTCAATGATATTGTAATAGTGTTGCATGGTGACTGGTGGTAGCTACACTTGTGGTGAATGCAGCATAACATAAAGAGAAGTTGAAACACTGCATTATACATCTAAAACTAATATAACATTGTGTGTCAACTACACTCAAATTAAAGCTCTGGCTGCTATATGTAAGAGATGAATCACTGCATTTACTCCTGAAATTAATACTAAACTATATGATAACTAACTAGAATTTAAATTAAAAAATAAAACATAAAAAAGGAAAAAGAAAGAAGTCTATTTACAGTAACATCAAAAACAATTCTATTGGGATGCCTGGGTGGCTCAGTGGGTTAAGCCTCTGCCTTCATCTCAGATCATGATCCCAGGGTCCCAGGATTGAGCCCCACATTGAGCTCTCTGCTCAGCAGGGAGCCTGCTTCCCCCTCTCTCTCTGCCTGCCTCTCTGTCTACTTGTGATCTCTCTGTGTCAAATAAATAAATAAAATATTTAAAAGCAATTCTGTTATAGTACAATCAAAAAATATAATACTTAGAAATAAATATAAGAAAAAGAAGTATAAGACTCATGCAATCAAAGTACAAAATACTGTTTTAAGAATTTAAAGATCTAAATGGAAGGGATCCAATGCTCATAGATTAAAAGACTTAATATTGTTAACATGGCAACAATACCCAGTGTTTTCTACATATTTAATGAAATCTCTTGATAAGCTTATCCTAAAATACATATGGAAAAGCAAAGGACCAAAAATAACTAAAGCAATCTTGAAAAGAAGTTCAAAAATTCACACTCCTGGTTTCAAACCTAACTAAAAAAGCTATAGTAATTAAGGCAGTGTGGTACTTGCATAAAGACAGATGAATAGATCAATGGAGTAAAACTGAGAATCTACAAATTTACCCTTACCTTTATGGTCTTTTGATTATAGACAAGGATGCCAAGTTAATTCAATGGGTGAAAGAATAGCATATTCCACAAAAGATACTGGGACAACCAGGTAGCCCCATGCACAAGAATGAACTTGCACTCTTACTTCATACCATAGAAAAAAATAACTCAAAATGGTTCATAGATCTAAATGTAATAGGTAAAACTATAAAACTCTTAGGAGAATACATGGGTGCAAATTGTCACGACCTTGGGTTAGGCAACAGTTTCTTAATATGATACCAAAAGCACAGGTAAAAAAAAAAAAAAAAGAAGAAAAAAGAAAAAATAGGTGAATTGGACTTCCTCAAATTTAAAAACTTGTGCTGGGAATGATACTATCAAGATAGTAAAAAGGCAACCCATAGAATGGAAGAAAATATTTGCAAAATCATATCTCTGATAAGGGACTTGTATATAGAATATATAAATATCTCTTGAAATTCAACAGTAAAAAACCAAAAAATTTAATTTAAAAATGGACAAAGAATTTTCTCCAAAGAAGATCTATAAATGGTCAATCAACACATGAAAAAATACTAAACATTATTAGAGAAATATAAGTGAAAACCACAGGAAGATGCCACCTCCCATTCTTAGGATGGCTATAATCCAAGCGATTAACAGTAACAAATGTTGGGGAGGATGGAAATAAATTGGAACCCTCAATATACTGCTGGTGGGAATGTTAAATTGTGTAGCGGCTTTGGAAAACAGTTCAGCAACTCCTCAAAAAGTTAAACAGAGTGACCATGTGTCCCAGCAATCCCACTTCTAGGTATATACGTAAAGTGTTGCATATCTGTGAAATATAATATTATTTAGTAACAATAAGCAATGAAGTTATGACACATGTTAATGTGGATGTATCTTGAAAACCTTATGCAAAGTGAAAGAATCCAGTCACTAAAGACCACATTTTGTATTCCATTTATATGAAATATATATATATTTATATACATCATTTATATGAAATATCCACAGTAGACTTTTGCTCAACCTATTCCTAAAGGGCCACTTTCTATTTCATTTTGCTAAATAGCTGGGATGTAAAGCTGTTGTCAGATTGTCACTGTGAAGGGAGATGCCTAAGAATGATGTCTACATAGGAAAGAGCAGAGCCAAAGATAAAGAAGGACATATTTCTGAACATGTATTTTGAGCACACAAATCCATCTGGACATCAAACAACAAGAATTAAGTGAATTAAATAATTCCCAGTTGAAGCTGGGTTTGTCATGTGCAACTGAAAGAATCTTAACTCAAATGGTTGGGTAAACAACAAATTATTTGTTTTTCACATACATTGTATTTGATATATTGTAAATATGGGAAAACTGTGCTACAGAATTTTGTTTACCATTAATAGCTATGTCTTTTTGTAAATATTCATCCTTCAGTAGATTTACTGTACCACAGAACAAACTCTGTCTTAGGGTATATGTATCAATTAAACATGCTATAACTTGGATTAAGTAATAACTAAAGCCATATTCAAAATTCATTTTAAAATACATTACTTTTTAGTGGTAATAGTAGTCCTTCCACCACTGGAGGGTTGGTTATGAGATGAAAATATTTCTTGTCTCAACTTTGAGAGTTCCTTACAAATAAAAGACAATACAATTATTTGAAAACAGTAGAAATATGGGGTAAGAAGTATGTTCGATCATTTAACAAGGTTACTAAGAATACTTTTTCCCTTCCTTTTTAGCTTGGACATGACAATGTTCTAATCCTACCTGTTGAAAACTATATACTATTGCTTCATGGTACCTAATAAGTTACATAATATGCGTGGTCAAGAATTCACTAACTGGTATAGGATTTCTATATTTAAGGGATATCATGATATTGAACTTGCCTGATTCTCAAGATAAAGATGAGAAAGTTCTTTTCCTAGGAAGCTTGAAAAGTATAGTCATAGCAGAAAAGTACTGAAACTTCAGTATGGAAGCAGGTATTGTTTCCTAGCAGAAGGTTACCACAGATCATTACTATAAGCACCATTAGTTCAATAACAGGGGTATAACATCAGCCACAATGTTTTGGTAGTTCCTTCCTTCAGTACCTATTTTATAACAGATCCTGGGCCATATGCTACAGATACAGAGAGGAATATAACACATTCCTTCACTGAAGCAACTAATAATAAAGAGCAAAGACCTCACAGTCTTTCTGGAAGTTTCATTGCTAATGAGATATAACATTAAAAATATTAAATGCATGGGATGCCTGAATGACTCAGTTGGTTAAGGGTCTGTCTGCCTTGGGCTCAGGTCACAATCCCAGGGTCCGGGGATCAAGTCCTGCATTGGGTCCCCTGCTCAGCAGGGAGTCTGCTTCTCCCACTCCCTCTGCAGCTCTTCCTCCTCATTCTCTCTCCTCTCTCTCTCTCAAAAAAATCTTTAAAAAATAATAAATGCCCAATAACACTCTTTTTTTTTTTGTTTCAGTTCTTGGTTTCACTTAAATTATATATCCTAAAATATGAACCTTCCACTTCTTCACAGTCAGTTATATTCTATTTCATGAATAAAATGAGTTTTGGGAATGTGTCCTTCTCTAGTCTGTGGGAAGTATTTATCATACTTAGCTGAGTTCCATCTCTACCACTTCCTTTCTTACCTCTGACTGACGCTTTATAAGGGAATCCTTCTCTTCCAGCAAGCTTGTCAGTTCATGAAGCTTGAATTGGAAGTCACTGCAACTTCCTTCTCTTCTTGAAACATCTTTTTGGTACTGATTTAATTGAGTCTAGTGATTTAAAAGAAAGGAGAATTATTATAAATCTGATTTATGAGATAGGTAATTGAGTTTCAAGAGGTTCGGTGACATAAAGTCAGACACCAAGTTAAGAAATGAAGAACAAAGTCCCAATTGTTGTAAACTATTGTAGAGTTTGATGAATATAAAATACGAATAAAAATGCCAATTAGGCATTTCTCATTTTTTAAAGATACCTTTTACTGTTGGGCTAGGCATTACTTAAGTAACAGTCCTAAGCCACAATAATTAAAATAAAGCTAAGAAAATAGGTACTTTAGATTCCTTCAAATACTAATTAAAGAAAACTCACTAGTAACTAATATTATATTGTGATTTGCATTTCACAAAATATTCCTCCTGCATGATTTATCTCAATTCTTACAACAGCCCTGTGAAATATTATGAAAATCTTTATTTACAAAACAGGTAAATGAGATTACCAGAGAGAGAGATTACATTACATACAGCCCTACAACTAGTCAGCAACATAGCTGCAACTCCAACACAGGTATTCTGATTCCAAATCCTGCCCATTTTCCTTTTTACTACATCATGTGTGCATAGATGGCTGTTAAGTTAAAGTGTTATAAGTAATGTTGGGATAAAAAAGAAACAAGTGAAGGAAAACTGCTAGAAAACATAGTGGGCTTTTGAGCAGATTGTATTTTGTATCATTTTGGTTTTTGGAAAAAATTCTACAGTGGTATTTGGAGAGAAAAATCTACGGTTGGTTTTTCCATTAAATATTTTAGTATATTTAACTATATTTAGAGATCAGTAATTAAGAGTTAGCCAATTTAATCTAGAATTATAAAATAAGGCAATGTACATTTAATCTCACAAATATCACCCTAATTTTGATTAACCTAAATTAGAAAACAATTTAGCAATATTCTACACACAGTAATATATATTTAAACAAATGTTTCTATGTCATATTCCTGACTCTACCTTCAGTTGATTTTTCCTTGTAACTTTAAATTTGAAACCATCATTATCTTATTAGAAAATTTGTCCTGACCTGTGTATTTATGTACTGTAGGATCAACATACCCTTAGCTTGCAGATCTCTCTATCTTTCTCCATTCTTAAGTTTTTTACCATCTCCATGTAATGGTTCCCAATCTCATCCATTTTTGTCTGCAGCATTGGGCCTGTGCAAGTCTCAGAAACCTACGTAAGGCAAAATAACTTTCTGTAACTAGATTGTTATGAAAGACATACATATTATATTATAATATTTATTATTAGATGAAAACTACATGATTAAATGAGACATTGAAATAATATGAGTGATTTTTAGGAATTGCACTATACATCTCAAATGGCAGTGAGATGAGACATAACTACATCTAAGATATCAGAAAGAAGTCCATGTCTTTTTTTTTTTAAGATTTTATTTATTTATTTGACAGAGAGATAGAAAGCACAAGTAAGCAGAGCGGCAGGCAGAGGGAGAGAGAGAAGCAGGCTTTTTGCTGAGCAGGGAGACTGATGTGGGACTTGATCCCAGGACTCTAGAAGCATGACCTGAGCCAAAGGCAGTCGCTTAAGCAACTGAGCCACCCAGGTGCCCCAACAGGTGTTTCCTTTTCTTTCTTTTTTTTTTTTTAAGATTTTATTTATTTATTTGACAGATAAAGATCACCAGTAGGCAAAGAGGCAGGCAGAGAGAGAGGAAGAGAAGCGGGCTCCCTGCTGAGCAGAGAGTCCCATGCGGGCCTCGTCCTGGGATCATGACCTGAGCCGAAGGCAGAGGCTTTAACCCACTGAGCCATCCAGGTGCCCCACCATGTGTTTTCTTAAAAGGAATAATATATATATATATATATATATATATATATATATATATATATATATACACAATGGTATAACTAGGGTAATAACATATATTTAAAACAAAATATTAATACCTGTATTCTAAGATTTTTATTCTCTTGTTCTAAATTACGCTTACAGTATTCCAGTTCTTTTAGTCTATATTCCATGCCTGATAGTGTATGTCGAAGAGAGAGATTGTTTTCTTCCAATGCTTTGCATTTTGAGGTTGAATCTTGAAGTCCTTGCTATAAAGAAGACACAAATAAGTAAGACAATAGGATTCTTCTTTTTTGGAGGAGAGTGCTCTCTTAGTTGATTAATTCAATGAAATAAAGCAAATATTTTTCCATGCTCAGTTTTCTTATATATTTACCCTTAAATGATAAGTTCAATCAACCATGAAAGTGATTCTTGCCCCTAGTCTGATATGCTTGAGTGAGAAGTCATCAAGACTGGGCAAATTTTCAATGTTTCAATTTTTCAATCTGACCCTTGGTACTCTTCAACAATATTTTTCCTTCTAGTAGTCACTGATATGAGTATATACCTGGTTATTTATGTGGAAACAGAAAAAACTGAGACTGTCATGGGAATGAAGATTAGGAACGGATCAGCCTTAGAGACTCATTTCAATTTCTTAGAAGTCATCTCTGCTCAGACATCTGGAGAGTATTTCTAGGGTTAATTTGCTTATTCACTGCACAAACATGTCTTAAGACCAACAAAAACTTTTTTTTATCAACACATTAGTAGATTAAAGGAATGAATGAACTTAACTTTTCATTATTTATACAATTCTTGTCACCCAACAGCACGGATAATTGTGGATTAGTATATACTTTATATCTAAAGTATATGAAGTTATCTGTTTTTGTGAGAGAGTTTTAAGTCAATGGAAATAATCCAAGCCACTCAATTCTTATATGAATACATTGTTCCAGCTATTGCATTTTAATTATGTCTGGATTGTGTATCATACTTCAGTGTGTCAGTAATTCTGCATTTGAAAAACTATTAATCTAGCTTATCATCGATGAAAAGATCAACTTACCTGTTGCTGGTGGTTATTTGCTCTCACTGATGCTAAAAGTTCTTCATACTCTTTTATTTGAGTTTCTTTGAATGCCACATCTTTCTCAAGTCTAACCTTGTCATTTTCCAGTGACTAGAAGCAAAATTAGTTGTTAAGATTCAGAATTACAGAAACTTGTCAACAGTTATATAATACAAAGACTAATTTACTTTGGAAGGCTTAAATAAGCACTTCTTTCACTTGCATTTGCTTGATGAAACAGAATTCTAAAAAATCAAGCAAAATATAGGATCCAAATTGATGAAACTTTAAAAACCTGCATTCTTAGAAAAGTTTTGATGAATTGATTTCATTCTAAGTTCAATGAAACAAAACCTTCAAATATTTTAATGTTTTGCCTGAACCTACAGAGACTCCTTGTTAACTCCAACAGGTGGTGAATTTTGAAATTAGAATCTAAATGTTTTTATCCGGCCCCAGAAATGAAATAACCCACTCCAGTTTTCAGGGAGTTATTTATTATATGGAAGGCATTCCAAATGTATTTAGCTGATGGCATCAAGAACACCAACAAAATGAAAAATTGGAAAGGTTAACTTCTTGGAGGAAGATGTTGTCATGTATTCACAGAAATTCAGAGTGTGCTTTATTATTACAGAAAAAAGGGTAATTCCCATTCAGTGAGTTAGATTATTCTAATTTTTCAGGCTACTTCCTGGCTATAGGTATTAAATTACCTTAGTGGTAAACTAAATAAGTATATACCGAACTTTATTTTATTTTGACATTGGAGAGCTCTCATCTCCTCTTTCAACCTCAATTAATTGTTTCAAGAAAATAAGTATATCTGGGTGAGCATATTATTGCATTGTATTAAATTTTGAAATGTAGACTAAATGACTTCATTTTTATGTTAGGAAGTTAGGAACTAGGAAGGCTTTGGAAAGAAAAATCAAAATAAATGTTACTGTCAAGTCATTTTGAAGATGTCCAAGCTCCTCCCGTAAGTTGCTGAATGTGGACAGCACTAGCCGGAGTGATTTATCAGACATACCCCTCATCTGGAATAAGAAAAGGATTGATGGTTTGTATTTACTGCATTTATAAACAGTAGATATAAGTGATAGTAGTCTTATTTTTCCATTACCATAAGCAAACTTATTAACAGTTTTATTTTTTGTATAGCAATATTAGAATACTGATACAAGGCATTTTGTCAATAACATGCATAAGTAATCTAATCAGTATTTCTGAAGACATCATAACTATATAATAGAAAAGAGTCTATTATTTTTTCCATGATGAAGTATCATCTTTCTCATAAGACAGAACTCTGTCAGCAAATTCTTAAATTTGCTTTTATTCTTTATTTAAAGGTTAGAAAATATGAGGCAGTCAAACTTCAAATAATAAAATGCATATCTTTAAGTGTGCTGCCAAATGTATGGATTTTTCCTGAGATGAGAGGAATATAATACTAAGTTTAACCTTGAAGTATAGAAACATCCCAAATTTTAAAGAAGAGTGAGAAAAGTGTTTTTACTAGATTAAACTTGCTTATTTAAAAAATGGTTTAAAAAACAGTCAACTTCATTTCTGGAAAGATGGAGTAGAAATACTTTCCCCTATTCCTTATAAGTATAACTGAAAGCCCTAGACATTACTATGTATAAAACAAACATGAAAAGACTCAGAAAGGTGGGAAGAAGAGGGAAGTCTGGTTAGGAACATTGTGACCCCCAAAATGACACAGAAGTGAGTTCCTGGGTTTTCTTTTTGCTTCATGTATCACAGACTAGTGTTGGAGAAGTCAGTAACCCAGAAACACCACTGGATGCAGACAACAAAATTCTTTAGGAAAGCCTGCTCTCTCTAGCCAAAGGACCATGAAAATAGCAAGGCAGAATCCTTTTAGATAATAATCACTCTATTCCAACCAAACACCACAGAAAATAACCTTCAAATTTATACTGCCACCCAAACCATCAAAGACCAAGAAGGGAACCTGGACTTTCTCCCTCAACAGGCTCTGAAAAGGTTCACCAACATCACTTACCAGGTTGTTGTTCAGGTTGGTGTTAGAGAAGGCAGAGTGGAGAGATAGGACTTTCATCCCCACCAGGAAGAAAAAATGAGACCCCAAGCACTGTGGCTCAGTTGAGAGTATGAAAGGAACCCAGGCTTCCAAGTTATCTAGTAGTAATTATACACTGCTCTGTTTCCCTGCTGGGGTGATATCTGAGTTTTCTCAAAGAGGAGTCAAAACTTTCAACACTGTGCAATAGAAATGAGGCCACTCACCTTGCAGTGTTAGTGAAGGCCAACTCAGGAACAATAAAAAGACACCCCTCTACATCCAAACCAAGGTGAAATCAGTGGGGTCCTCATAGAGAGCCACAATTTTTTTTCTTTAATTTCTATTCAGCGTAACAGTATTCATTGCTTTTCCACCACACCCAGTGCTCCATGCAATCCATGCCCTCTCTAATACCCACCACCTGGTTCCCCCAACCTCCCACCCCCCCGCCCCTTCAAACCCCTCAGATTATTTTTCAGAGTCCATAGTCTCTCATGGTTCACCTCCCCTTCCAATTGCCCTCAACTCCCTTCACCTCTCCATCTCCCCTTGTCCTCCATGGTATGTGTTATGCTCCACAAATAAGTGAAACCATATGATAATTGACTCTCTCTGCTTGACTTATTTCACTCAGCATAATCTCTTCCAGTCCCATCTTTGTTGCTACAAAAGTTGGGTATTCATCCTTTCTGATGGAGACATAATACTCCATAGTGTGTATGGACCCCATCTTCCTTATCCATTCGTCCATTGAAGGGCATCTTGGTTCTTTCCACAGTCTGGTGACCGTGGCCATTGCTGCTATAAACATTGGGGTACAGATGGCCCTTCTTTTCACGACATCTGTATCTTTGGGGTAAATACCCAGGAGTGCAATGGCAGGGTCATAGGGAAGCTCTATTTTTAATTTCTTGAGGAATCTCCTCACTGTTCTCCAAAGTGGCTGAACCAACTTGCATTCCCACCAACAGTGGAAGAGGGTTCCCCTTTCTCCACATCCTCTCCAACATATGTTGTTTCCTGTCTTGCTAATTTTGGCCATTCTAGGTGATATCTCAATGTGGTTTTAATTTGAATCTCCCTGATGGCTAGTGATGATGAACATTTTTTTCATGTGTCTGATAGCCATTTGCATGTCTTCATTGGAGAAGTGTCTGTCCATATCTTCTTCCCATTTTTTTATGTTTGCCTGTTTTGTGTGTGTTGAGTTTGAGGAGTTCATTATAGATCCTGGATATGAACCTTTTGTCTGTACTGTCATTTGCAAATATCTTCTCCCATTCCGTGGGTTGCCTCTTTATTTTATTGACTGTTTCCTTTGCTGTGCAGAAGCTTTTGATCTTGATGAAGTCCCAAAAGAGAACCACATTTTCTACCCTTGCCCAGAAAAAACAAGGAGCTCCTTCCCTGACTGGTGTCAACAGAGGCTGAGAGGAGATCCTAGACTTCCACCCCAGCTGGCAGTAGCAGGCAGTGCCCCCATGTGCTCTTTTTTTTTTTTTTTTGGTATCAAATCAGATATACTAAAACAGAAGATTTGAATAAGATTCAGAGTCATAACATAATACTCAAAATGTCCAGGTTTCAATTAAAAAAATCACTGGTCATTCTAAGAAGCAGGAATATCTATCTTACCTTGATAAGAAAAACAATTAATAGATGACAACATCAAGATAACAGAACTGTTAGGATAGTCTGACAAGGATTTTAAAGCAGCCATCATAAACATACTTCAATAAAAATTTAAAAACAGACCTAACAATAGAAAGTCTCAGCAGCAAAACAGAAACTCTCAGAAAAGAAATAGATATAAAGAATAACTAAATAGAAATTCTAGAATTGTAAAGCTTAATAACTAAAAAAAAAAAAAAAAGAAAAAGAAAAACCTCAATGGATGGACTAAAAAGCAAAATGGAAAGAAGAGAATGAAGAATCAGTAAACTTGAGGTCAGAACAATAAGAAAGTACTTTATCAGGACATCAGTGAGAAAATAGATTGCAGAATAATTGAACGATCCTCCAAGACCTGTAAGAATAGAAGACATATCTAACACACATTTCATAAAATTCCTAGAAAGAAAGAAGAGAGAGTCTGGAACTGAAAAAGTATTTGAAGAAATTATGGGTGTAAAATTCTCCAAATTAGCAAAAAGCACAAGTACAGATTCAAGAAGTTGATGAAAGCCCGAACAGGATAAACCCAAAGAAATCCATGCCCAGACAAATCAATCAAACTTCTTAAAACTAAAGATAATTTTTAAATTCCAAAAGGAGCAAGATAAATCTTAACTATTGGTAATAACAATTGAAATGACAGTAAACGTTTCATCAGAAATCTTAATGGCCAGAGGCACATAGGACACCATTTTTAGGTGTTGAAAAAAAAAAAAAAAAAGAATTGTCAACTACAAATTCTTTGTCTAATGAAAATACCCTTTAGAAGTGATGGGGAAATCACAAAAAAAAATAAAAAAAACAAAAAAAAAAAAAAAGTCACTAACAGACTTACCCTAAAAAAATGGGTGAAGGAAGTTCTCTGCAAAGAAAGAGATGACAAAGGAAGGAATTTGGAGCATCAAGAAGAAATAGAATCATAATAATATGAGAAAACAGAGTAGGTTTTCCTTCTCTCTCATTTTCTAAATTATATTTGATTGTTTGAAGCAAAAAACTAACAGTGGATCTTAATGCACAAAAAGGAAATATTTAAGAAAATTATGTTATAGATGTGGAGAGTAAAGAGTGATAAAAGAAGCAACATTTTCTACAGTTCACTGAAACTTACAAAATGTTGAACACCAATACACTGGATAAATTATGGGTATATAATGTAATTCTTAGAGCAACCACTAAGAAGGCTATACTAAGAGATACACTGAAAAGTACCAGAGAGAGCTGGACTGCCAGCAGAGGGTGTGAGGGATGGCATCGGAGCCCCGCTGACTCAGCCTTCATTTTGACTGAAGACTTCACCAACTTGTCACCAACTTGAAGATAGGTACTAAAAAGTGCAGTGTGTTGAGGAGACAAGATGGCGGGGAAGTAGGAGGAGGCGCCCTTTCAACCTGTACCCTAAAGTGAGCTGATTACCTTCCAAAGAACTCCGATCACCCATGAAATCAGCCTGAGATCAGAATTATACACATCTGGATCTCTACCAGAGCAGAAGACACCAGTGGGCGGGTAAAGTGGAGTGGGAAAGTCGTACTGATATCAGAAGATAAACAAAAGGGGGAGGGAGCCAGCAGAGGCGACCTATTGGAAAGTAATATCCCAATATGAGAGTGCCCTGGGCCTGGGGACCAGCATTAACTCTGGAGTCTGGTAGAAAGCACTCAAAAAGAGCAAAGGATCACCAGGGGGAAATTGCGGGAATCGGAGTGTTAGGGACAAGGGCTGAAGTCCCCAGACCCAGGACAGCCACCCCTGGCACAGAGCCAGAGAGAGTGCGGCAGACAAACCAGGTCTCAGTCCCTGAACCACCAGTGCACTTGAGAGTGTGTGGCGCCCGACTCCCATGAGGGCCTGGGAGACTCGCCAGCCAACTGAAGCACAGCCCTTTTGCAGTCCCCACGCGAGTGCCCTGCTGTGCTATTAGAGTCCCAGTCGTGCCCCACGCCCTCCCCTGAGAGAGGTGCACACAGGTGCCAGCCAGGTGCTCTCGGATTGGAAAGACCAGGCACTCCCAGCCTGGGCCAGTGGGAAAATCTCAGTGTGTGATTGCTGCTTGGAACTTCTCTGGCAGTTTGGAGCTGCCCAGACAGCCACCACTGCTGTGGTTTGGGGTACAAGCAAAAAATCCTGAGTCTCCAGAGACCGTGACTGGGAGTCTGCTCTGCCAGAGGCCAAGGGGGGATTTACTTGGTCGTTGCAGCCAGACTGAGGCTTCTCTCTGAGAGGGAAGTCAGGGTGCAGTTTGCTTTCCTCAAAACCTACAAAAACCATCAAAAGCTGTCAAGGGAGAGGGAAAAACAAAAGTGAACAAATATAAAAACCTCCAGAGAACAAAAGCCTGAAAAAACCAGTTTACTCAGAGCCCACCCCCTTGAGGGGGGCGGGAGGACTTAACTCAGAGAACATCATTGACTGAAAACCCACGTGGCAGGCCTCTCCCCCAGAAAACCAACCGGGAAAGGGGAAAAAAAAAAAAAGAAGACAAGAGAACAACCACCACTACTTCATAGGACAATTTTTATTATTAATTTGATCCCACTATTCTGGCTCATTTTTTTTATAGAGATAATTTTTTATTATTATATAGATAATTTTTTAACCTATTTACCATCACAGTGAGATGTCCAGTACATCAAATTCCATAATAACCTTCTAACCTGAAATTTTTGATACATACACCTGTGTTTTCCTTTTGCATTTCTATTTTTTAAATTTCTTTTTTTTAAAATTTTAGTTTAGTTTAGTCTAGTTTATTCTTTTTTAAAAATTTTTTTTCTAATATTCATATAGAGTTAAACTTCAAGGTAATCCCCTTTCCCCAGTCAATGCCACCCCTATAGGTAAACCAATTCCTAATCCCCCTGTATCTTAAAAAAGTTGAGTCCTTTAACAAAGATATCAAGATACATCCAGGAAGAATCAAAACAAACTTCCTCACCCACATTGAGAATTTACAACCACTCTCCCATCTTTTTCTTCCACCAGTATTTCTGTGTTTTTGTGTTTGTCCTGATAGTATATAAATCTTACACTTGGGGTTCTTTTTGACGAGGTTCTTCCTTTATTTGCATATAAATATATGCAAATATATATATATATTTTCTCTTGTCATATACTTTTATCAGTCTTTTTGTTTGTCTGTGTTTGTTTGTATACTTCATAAATCTTACCTTGGGGACCATTTGGGCTGAAACTTCTCTTTTATCTCACCCTTCTTTCCTGTCTCTCTCCCTCTCTCTTTTTTTCTTTTCCTATTCTTTTTTCCTCTCATTTGGGTGGGGAACCCTGATTGCTCAGAAGGATTCCAGGGTGCATCTTGACTGCACCACAGTTGATACAACCAGCTACACCCGCTCAGCCATCTCTCACCAAAATGACTAGGAGGAGGAATGCCTAACAGAAGAAATATACATAGGATGGACCTTCTGCAACAGAGCTAACAACTATCAACTCAGACAATATGTCGGAAAGAGAATTCAGGCTAACAATTATCCAAGCAATAGCTAGGTTGGAGAAAGCCATGGGTGACCAAACGGAATTGATTAGGGACAAACTGAAAACGACCAGAGATCATGTTTTCAATATTAGGGAAGAGCTGAAAGCTACCAGGGATGAGCTTCAACAATGCTCTCAATGAGTTCCAATCTAATCTAAATTCTCTCAATGCTAGAGTAACTGAGACAGAAGATAGAATTAGTGATCTGGAGGACAAACAGATAGAGAGAAAGGATCAGGAGAAAGCTTGGAACAAACAGCTTAGAAGCCACGAAAACAGAATCAAAGAAATAAATGGTGCCATGAAACGTTCCAATGTCAGAATTATTGGAATCCCTAAAGGGGAGGAGAAAGAAAGAAGTCTAGAAGATATAGTGGAACAAGTTCTTCAGGAAATTTTACTGAATCTCGTGAATGTAACCAGCATTCATGTACTAGAGGCTGAAAGGTTTCCCCCCAAGATTACCTGCAGATTCTCGAAAGTCCTCAAGATACCTAATAGTAAGAATGAAGAATTATAATTGTAGGCAGAACCTCTTGAAAGCAGCTAGGACAAAGAAGATCCTTATGTACAGAGGAAAGCCCATCAGAATAACATCAGACCTGTCCACAGAGACCTGGCAAGCCAGAAAGGGCTGGCAAGATATATTCAGGGCACTGAATGAGAAGAACATGAAGCCAAGAATACTTTATCCAGTAAGACTGACATTCAGAATGCAGGGAGAGATAAAGAGTTTCCAGGACCGGCAAGGCTTAAAAGACTATGCAACCACCAAGCCGATACTGCAGGAAATACTAAGAGGGCTCCTTTAAAGGAGGAAAAAGCCCAAGAATAGCATGGAACAGAAATATAGAGACAATCTACAGAAAGAAAGACTCCAAATGTAACACGATGTCAATAAAAACGTATCTATTAATAATCACCCTCAATGTGAATGGCCCAAATGTGCCCACAAAACAGCATAGGGTTGCCGACTGGATAAAACGAGAGGAACCATCCATATGTTGCCTACAAGAGACCAATTTTGAACCTAAAGATACACCCAGACTGAAAGTGAAGGGATGGAGAAGCATCTTTTATGCCAATGGGCCTCAAAAGAAGGCTGGGGTAGCAATTCTCATATCAGATAAATTAGACTTCAATCTAAAGACTATAGTCAGAGATACAGAAGGACACTACATAATCCTTAAAGGGACTATCCACCAAGATGATCTAACAATTGTAAATATCTATGCTCCCAGTATGGGAGCAGCCAATTATTTAAGAAAACTATTAATCAAGATAAAGAGTCATATTGATATGAATACACTAATAGTAGGAGATCTTAACATGCTTCTCTCAGAATTAGACAGATCATCGAAGCAGGAAATCAATAAAGAAACAAGAGCATTGAATGACACATTGGACCAGATGGACCTCATAGATATATACAGAACATTTCACCCTAAAACAACAGAATACTCATTCTTCTCAAGTGCACATGGAACCTTCTCCAGAATAGACCACATACTGGGTCAGAAATCAGGACTCAACCGATACCAAAAGACTGAGATTATTCCCTGCATATTCTCAGATCACAATGCTTTGAAACTGGAGCTCAATCACAAGGAAAAGTTCAGAAGGAACTCAAACACCTGGAAGCTAAAGACCACCTTGCTTAAGAATGCTTGGACCAACCAGGAGATCCAAGAAGAACTGAAACAATTCATGGAAACCAATGAGAATGAAGACACTTTGGTCCAAAACCTATGGGATAAAGCAAATGCGGTCCTAAGGGGAAAATACATAGCCATCCAAGCCTCCCTCAAAATAATTGAAAAATCCAGAACACACCAGCTGTCTCTACACTTTAAAGAACTGGAGAATCAACAACAAATCAAACCAACTCCACACATAAGAAGGGAAATCATCAAGATTAGAGCTGAGATCAATGAGGTAGAAACATGAGATACAGTAGAATGGATCAATGAAACTAGAAACTGGTTTTTTGAAAGAATCAATAAGATCGATAAACCATTGGCCACACTAATCCAAAAGAAAAGAGAGAAAGCCCAAATTAATAAAATTATGAATGAAAAGGGAGAGATCACAACTAACACCAAGGAAGTAGAAACAATCATCAGAAGTTGTTATCAACAGTTATATGCCAATAAACTTAGCAACCTAGATGAAATGGATGCATTCCTGGAAAAATATAAACTACCAAAATTGAACCAGGAAGAAATCGACAATCTGAATAGACCGATATCTAATAACGAGATTGAAGCAGTGATCAAAAACCTCCCAAAAAACAAGAGCCCAGGACCTGACGGATTCCCTGGGGAATTCTACCAAACCTTCAAAGAAGAAATAACACCTATTCTCCTGAAGCTGTTTCAAAAAATTGAAGCAGAAGGAAAACTTCCAGACTCTTTCTATGAAGCCAGAATTACCCTGATCCCCAAACCAGGCAAAGACCCTACCAAAAAGGAGAATTTTAGACCAATATCACTGATGAATATGGATGCTAAGATTCTCAACAAGATCCTAGCCAACAGGATCCAACAGCACATTAAAAAGATTATCCAACATGATCAGGTAGGATTCATCCCTGGGCTACAAGGATGGCTCAACATTTGCAAATCAATCAATGTGATACAACAAATTAATATGAGAAGAGAGAAGAACGACATGGTCCTCTCAATTGATGCAGAAAAGGCATTTGACAAAATCCAGCATCCGTTCCTGATTAAAACGCTTCAAAGTATAGGGATAGAGGGAACATTCCTGAACCTCATCAAATCCATCTATAAAAGACCCACAGCAAATATCATCCTCAATGGGAAAAAGCTTGCAGCCTTCCCGTTGAGATCAGGAACAAGACAAGGATGCCCACTTTCACCACTCTTGTTCAACATAGTATTAGAAGTCCTAGCAACAGCAATCAGACAACAAAGAGAAATAAAAGGTATCCAAATTGGTAATGAAGAAGTCAAACTCTCTCTCTTCACAGATGACATGATTCTTTTTATGGAAAACCCAAAAGACTCCACCCCCAAACTACTAGAACTCATACAGCAATTCAGCAACGTGGCAGGATACGAAGTCAATGTGCAGATCAGTGGCTTTCTTATACACTAACAATGAAAGTACAAAAAGGGAAATTAGAGAATCGATTCCATTTACTATACCAAGAACCATAAGATACCTGGGAATAAACCTAACGAAAGAGGTAAAGGATCTGTACTCGAGGAACTACAGAACACTCATGAAAGAAATTGAAGAAGACACAAATAGATGGAAGACCATTCCAGGCTCTTGGATCGGAAGAATAAACATTGTTAAAATGTCTATACAGCCTAGAGCAATATATACTTTTAATGCCATTCTGATCAAAATTCCACCAGTATTTTTCAAAGAGCTGGGACAGATAATCCAGAAATTTGTATGGAATCAGAAGAGACCTTGAACCGCTAGGGAAATGTTGAAAAGCAAACATAAAGCTGGGGGCATCACGTTACCTGATTTCAAGCTTTACTACAAAGCCATGATCACCAAGACAGCATGGTACTGGCATTAAAACAGACACATAGACCAGTGGAACAGAGTAGAGAGCCCAGGTGTGGACCCTCAACTCTATGGTCAATTAATCTTCGACAAAACAGGAAAAAATATACAGTGGAAAAAAGATAGTCTCTTCAATAAATGGTGCAGGGAAAACTGGGCAGCTATATGTAGAATGAAACTCAACCATTCTCTTACACCGTACACAAAGATAAACTCAAAATGGATAAAAGACCTCAACGTGAGACAGGAATCCATCAGAATCCTAGAGGAGAACATAGGAAGTAATCTCTTCGATATCAGCCACAGCAACTTCTTTCAAGATATGTCTCCAAAGGCAAAGGAAACAAAAGCAAAAATAAACTTTTGAGACTTCATCAAAGTCAAAAGCTTCTGCACAGCGAAGGAAACAGTCAAGAAAACAAAGAGGCAATGGAATTGGAGAAGATATTTGCAAATGACAGTACAGACAAAAGGTTGATATACAGCATCTATAATGAACTCCTCAAACTCAACACACACAAAACAGGCAAACATAAAAAAATGGGAAGAAGATATGGACAGACACTTCTCCAATGAAGACATACAAGTGGCTATCAGACACATGAAAAAATGTTCATCATCACTAGCCATCAGGGAGATTCAAATTAAAACCACATTGAGATATTACCTAACACCAGTTAGAATGGCCAAAATTAGCAAGACAGGAAACAACATGTGTTGGAGGGGATGTGGAGAAAGGGGAACCCTCTTACACTGTTGGTGGGAATGCAAGTTGGTGCAGCCTCTTTGGAGAACAGTGTGGAGATTCCTCAAGAAATTAAAAATAGAACCTCCCTATGACCCTGCAATTGCATTCCTGGGTATTTACCCCAAAGATACAGATGTTGTGAAAAGAAGGGCCATCTGTACCCCAATGTTTATAGCAGCAATGGCCATGGTCGCCAAACTATGGAAAGAACCAAGATGCCCTTCAACGGACGAATGGATAAGGAAGATGTGGTCCATATACACTATGGAGTATTATGTCTCCATCAGAGAGGATGAATACCCAACTTTTGTAGCAACACGGACGGGACTGGAAGAGATTATGCTGGGTGAAATAAGCCAAGCAGAGAGAGTCAGTTATATATGGTTTCACTGATTTGTGGAGCATTACAAATAGCATGGAGGACATGGGGAGAAAGAGAGGAGAAGGGAGTTGGCGGAAATTTGAAGGGGAGGCGAACCATGAGACGCTTTGGACGCTGAAAAACAACCTGGGAGTTTTGAAGGGGCGGGAGGTGGGAGGTCGTGGTACCAGGTGGTGGGTATTAGAGAGGGTACGGATTGCATGGGCACTGGGTGTGGTGAAAAAATAATGAATACTGTTATGCTGAAAATAAAAAATAAATTAAAAAAGAGAAAGTACCAGAGAGAAATAAAAATGGAATACTAAAAGCATTTTTGACTAATACACAGGAAAGCAATAAAAAAAAAAAAAACTAGAACAAAAAGAATACGAAAAATAAAAATAGAGCTAGCCCTGATGATCAATAATTACAACTTGGTTTAAATGCATCAATTAAAAACAGATTTACAGAGTGTGAAAAAAATTTGATCCACTACAAGTGTTCTATCTAACTTCAAATATAGTAAAAGTTTAAAAATATATGATGAAAGTAAATTTAGGGAAAAAAGATACCAGGCAAACATTAATAGAAGAAAGTAAAAGTCCTATATTGATATTAGATAAAAATGACTTTAGAGCAAATAAAATTACCAAGAACAGAAAGGGACAATTACATAATGATAAAAGAGTCAATCCACCAAGAGAACATGGCAATCTACACATTTATACACCAAACAATAGAACTGCAAAATGTATAGAACTGCAAAACTGATAGAACTGAAAGGAAAAAAAAGACAAGTCCACAGTTATAACTAAAGATTGGTATATGCCTCTTTCAGCAGCTGATTAAGAACCATTTGGCAGAAAATGAGCAAAAATATAAAATAACTCAGCAACCCCACTGAAGAAACTGTCTAATCCTTTCATGTGCCCATGGAACATATGCCAAGATAGATCATGTCCTTGACCATAAAACAAAACTTAACTATTACCAAGAAATTGATCTCTTATAAGGTATGTTCTCACCATAGTAGAATTAAACTAGAAACCAGCACTAGAAAGACAACAGGAAAATCTTTAAGCACTCTGAAACTAAATAATATAATTCTAAATGATCCACAGGTCAGAGCAGAAGTCTAAAGAAATTAAATAGTACATAGAACTGAAAGAAAATGAAAGTCATATCATAATTTGTGGGACACAGCTATAGCCATGCCAAGAGGATATTTATAGCACTAAATGTTCACATTAGAAAACAGAAAATGTCTTGAATCAATAATCTAACCTTCTATATCAAGAAACCAAAGAATGCAACATATCAAAAACAACAAAGGAAGGAAATAATACACACAAGAGCAAAAATCAGTGGAAGTGTAAACAGGAAAATAATAGAGAAAAATCAATAAACCTGAAGTCTCTTTCTTTGAAAAAAAAGTTAAAATTGAAAACCTCCAGCAAACCTGACAAAGAAAAAGGAAGACACAAATGACTAGTATCAATAATTAAATAAAGGATAGTAACACAAACCCTGCAAAAAAGATAATAAGGGAATAGTATGAACAATTATACACTATAAATTTGACAATATAGATGAAATAGACTACCTTCTTGAAAAATATAAGTTACCACAACTCATCCAATACGAAACAGATCATTTGAATAAATCTCTAACTATTAAGGAGTTGAATTTGGAATTTTTTTAAAACTCCCCAAACAATCTCCAGGCCCAGATATTTTTACTAAAGGATTTTACCAAATGTTTGAAGAAGAATTAATACCAGTCTATATACATTCTCTTCTAGAAAATATAAAAGAAGAAACACTTCCCAATTCATTTTATGAAGCTAGTATTCTCCTGATACCAAAACCAAAGAGAATATAAGAAAAGTATAGACCACTGTTTCTCATGAACTTAGATGTAAAATCCTCTGAAGGAGTTTTTCAAAGAAATAGACCTTTCAATTTTCTACTGAAAATTCCCACCACCAGAGATGTCAATATCAAGGGTGTCTCCAAGATTCAGATTTTGTGAAGCATATGTGTTTCCTACACCACTGTCTTTTTATAATACATACTGTGTTCTACTAAAAATATTTTATCTAAATTTCACAAAAATGACACCAGGTCCAATATTGGACCTTTGCTGGATGAACAACAAAGGTTTAAGACCAATAATTTAGAAATTGGCCTCACTTAAACCGAGCTAGGTTGTCTTTACAATTCTTTCTTACAAAGAGATGTACTCTTTAGCCATATTCCCTTAACATCTGTCTTCTTCTGTTTCTTCCTTCATTGTAAGGGAATTTACTGCTCCAGTAATCTCTATCATTCAGCAAATCAGAAAAAGCAAGGCATTGGCCTCTCCCATCTCTTACCACAAGGGGTGGCAGTGTGGGGGTAGAATGTAAAATGAAGATGAGGGCAAAACTATAAATTAGAGTCAAGTTGTGCCATAGCAGTGAGGAGAGAATAAGATGATTCCACAGCAGGGAACATTATTTCTGGAATGCTTACCTGAATGTTTTTCAATATAAGTGAAAGTCTGAACAAACCATAATGCAACACTTTTTTAATCAAAGTATAATCAACTTTTGTGAAACAGGATTTTTATTGAGAACTTTCTTTTCTTATTTAAGGGAAGCATTCTTGGCTAGTGGTTTGTCATTGTTGATCTCACACTCACTCTTGACCCCACCTTACCTGCAAAATATAACGAATTTGTTGTTTTGTAAACTCTGACAATCCTTTAGGAATCAAGGATTCAATGTCTTCTGACTGTAAGAAGAGAGAAGGTTATACATTTAACAGATACATATTAGTATCATTATCTTAGGGTGAGTAGTTTATAGACTTCTGTGCTGCAGAGCATATTTTTAGGAACATCAAAAGATTTTTCACCTTCTGGGCAATAGTTGCTACCAACTTCATTTTTAGCCTTATCAGTTCTTACTTTTAAAAACTGATTATACTATATACACTATGGAAAGAACCTTGATTTTCAGGCATTTTAGGGAAAAGTTTTGTGCAACTAACCAGACGTTACATTTCTACATTTTTAAAAGAGCAATTTAAAAAACAATAGGATGGTTCTCAAATCCCATTAAACACTTTATTTCAGTGTATCTTTCAACAAATGGAAGATTTTTTGGGTGGTAAATATGATATTTTAAAGGCTGTTGTTTTAAAATAATGTAAATTTGGAGAAATTAAATTGAGGGCTTATTGATGACTTACACTGAGCTATGATAACTTCTGAAAAATTAAGATGTTGCTACGACATTGAGAAGATTTAAGTAATTTGGGGGGGTTGAAGAAACACAAATGTATTATCTCATAATTCTAGAGATTAGAAGTCAGTGGGCTAAAATTAACATGTCAGCAGGACTGCATTCTTTTGGTGGGCTCTAGGAGAGAATCTATTTCATTGCATTTTTGTTTCTACAGGCTACCTAAATTTCTTGGCTGGTGGCCTCATCACTCCAACCTCAGCTTCTCTTGTCATATCTAACTCTGACCCCCTGCTTCCCTCCTTTAAAGATTAGTAATTACATTGGAGCCAACCACATAATACAGGATAATCTCCTTACTTTAAGATCCTTAAATTAGTCACATTTGCAAAGTCACTTTGCCATGTTAAGGTAACATATTAAAAGATTTCAGGGATTAGGATGTGGACATCTTTGGGGGGGGCATTATACTTATCATCCAATAAGATGTTATTGCCCTCATTCTGAAGCTCATATGTATATGGTTCCCTTTGTGAGGTATAGATCCAAGAGAGGGAGAATCTAGTAAAGGCAGGACCTCCCCCTCCACTTCCTCCTTGGATGATTGACTGAGAATCCACATCCTCAGGCCACATCTTGCCCTCCTCCACAGGGGGTGACCTTTCTCTATGGCTGTTGCAAGACAAGTTCATTACAATATCATCCAGTACCTCTGACTTCAGTATCTCTCCTCCAAACCATAGAAGGATGATGTCCTTACAAAAACACAGATTGCTGGCCACCTGGGTGGCTCAGTTAGTTAAGTGTCTGACACTTGATTTGGGCACAAGTCATGATTTCAGGGTCCTGGAATCAAGCCCCACCCTGGTCTCAGTGCTGAGTACAGAGCCTGCTTAGGATTCTCTTTTTCCCTCTCCTTCTGCCCCTACCCCCACTCACACACATGCTCTCTCAAATAAATAAATTAATTAACACACACAGAGAGCCATGTACTAAAGCTAAGATATCACAGTCAGACATGCCTAGCCCACCAAACACCATTGTCTCTCTATTTTTCATTTGAGTGCAATTAACACACTTTTATGTTAGCTTCAGGTATACAATATTCAACAGCTATACACATTTCTCAGTGTTTATCAAATTAAGTGTACTCTTAAGCCCCTTTATCTATTTTACCTGTCACCCCACCAACCTGCCCTTTGGTTACAAGTTTCAACTACTTTTAAGTGAGAAGCTAAATTGAAGTAGTGTTTCTTAATGGCAATCTAGGGCTTTCTGAATTATTGTAATGAAACAGTCTATCACTACATTGGAAATAAAGAAAAAAAAATAAAACAAAGGAGGCCACTGTGCTTTTTTTATTACATTGAAATCAGTTTTCTTTATTTGATTACTTATTCCATTAAAAGTAATTATTAACAAAAAAGACATATATATTAGAATTAATACTTGAAAAAATGTACTTTAAGTTGTCCTCTATTTGGCATGGGTCATATACGGTTTCAAAATATACTAAAACTAAATTTGCTATTGATTTAATTAATGTAGATTTAAATTTCCTAAATCAGAGCATTTGGTCAATGAAATTTTAAATGTTTTGATAAGCAAAGACAAATTAAATCATAAATAACAGCTGATAAAACATTTTGCATGAATAATTATTACTTTTATTATTATCATTTTAAAGATTTTGTCTATTTATTTATTTTAAAGAGAGAGAAAGACAGTGGTGGGGAGGGGAAGAGGGGGAGGGAGAACCTTAAGCAGATGCCACACCGAGCACAGAGTCCAATGTGGCTATCGATTCCATATCCTTAAGATCATGACCTGGGCTGAAACCATGAGTTCAAAGCTCAACCAACAGCCACCCAGGCAACCCAATGATTATTACTTTTTATAGCCATTACAAATATATAAATAGTTATATCATTTTAAAGGTAAAATAATCATCATGCTTTTCACTAATCCGTGTTTCCAGTCTAATAAAGGTACCAAACTAAAAAATATCATTAGTGAAAATATCATAACCTGCTTTGTTATCAACTAAATTTGATTTTCAACTATTTTTGTACTTACTTCATCTGTAGACTCAAAGTCCTCTTTGCTGTAAGAGTGAAAAAAAAATCTTAAGAAAGTGTATATAATGATCATATATAAATTGTAATGTTCAAATTATTTTATCTTACTTTTTAATATATCATAATAGCAGCATTTCAATTATTAGAACTTGACAAAACTAAAGATAATTTTCCTGGAACTAGCTAATCTATTAAAAATAAACAATATCAAAACAACAAACCAAAAGAATATAGAGAATCAGTTACTGCCATCCATTAGCACTTGTCCATTTGTGGATAGATGTACAAGTTCTTGACACTGGCAATAATGCTACCTGAGTGAATGAATAACTGTAATAGTTGTTCTCTATTTCCACCTCCTATTTCTCCTATATTGCTCACTTTCAGGACTGAATCTAGCTTCTTTCCATAGAGCCTCCAAGTTATTCATACCCTTTTCATCAAAATGAAAACTTGCAAGACAAGGCTAACTCATTCATTCTACACTACAGTATATATATGGCAGTGAAGAAACTTAGAAGGCATCTGAATAGGGTCAGAGCCTTAGGCAACAGGACCAAAATTCTAGTGGGATAATAGAATTTTCAGTATCAAAATGAATGTTTGGGTACCAGGGTTGGAAGATCTTTTGTGAAGTCATGTTAAGTAGCCAAATGCTGCAAAAGAATTGTTAGTGATTATGCCAGTCTGGCACTTGCTCCTTTAGAAAATAATGATAGTGGAAAAGCATACAGTTCTAGTGTTAGGGGCAAGAGACAGGCCTTTATTTCTGTCTACTTGTTCCATCTGTGCTTAATTGAAGTACTGGGCACAAAATATATGGTCAACACCTCAAACAAGAACAGTACACATGTTCTGAGAGCAAGGCAGAATATTTTAAAGATGGTCTTATAAAGTCAGAGGTATAGAAGTGCCATATGTTCAGTATAAGAGATAATTATCTTAGAGATATATTAGGACATTATCTCCTACCTTTACCTTCTTAGTAAGTGTTTATGAGTAATATATTGCTTACAGAGATAAGAGGGTCATTCACTGTACAGAACATCTTGCATATGTTAAAAGAAAAAAAAGACTAATGTGGAGGAAGATAATGGCAGATTCAATTTCCAGAAGCATGACTACATATTTGCTGTTGTTTGGCAACAACGAATATGTGGCATTCCTCTGTTGCCCAAAATAGAAATTTGTGGGGAGGTCCTAGAAATATAAATAAATAAAGTATCATATACTTTTTTAATGATTTACTAAAGTAATGGCATGCATATACTGGGAGTTACAACAAGTTAAAAATATGAATCAATGCAGTTTTAGTCATCTTCCATTACTAACTGGAATTATCACAGTATTAATGGAACTTTATGTTAAAAACTCCACTTCCCGGGGCGCCTGGGTGGCTCAGTGGGTTAAGCCGCTGCCTTCGGCTCAGGTCATGATCCCAGGGTCCTGGGATCGAGCCCCACATCGGGCTTTCTGCTCAGCTGGGAGCCTGCTTCCTCTTCTCTCTCTGCCTGCCTCTCTGCCTACTTGTGATCTTTCTCTGTCAAATAAATAAATAAAATCTTAAAAAAAAAAAAAAACTCCACTTGCCAAGCAAAGATAGTACACATGTCCCTAGTTATTTCTTTCTACAAATAAGAAATCTGGTGGTAGGTATTAAGGAGAGCATGTATTGCATGGAGCACTGGGTGTTATATGTAAACAATGAATCTTGGAACACTACATCAAAAATTAATGATATACTACATGGTGACGAACATAAAACAATAAAAATTTTTTAAAAATAAATATTTTTATTAAAGTAAAACAAAACAAAACAAAACAAAGAAATAAAGCAATGAAAAATTAACAGTACTTAATACTGTAATGTTTTAAGGTAACCAGAATGGTTTTGTGAGACAACCTTCCTTAATTCTGACCCTGTACCCTCTCATTGCTAAATCATAACATGGAAAAAGAAGAAAAATGCGGGAAAAAGGAGAGGAAAAGAGAAAGAGTGAAAACAAAGACAGCAGAGCAAGGAAGTGGAGAGGCCAATGTGGATTACATCTCCATTCTCAGCAGGGGGTGTTGACTAGAATTACAATGAGTAGGGAAAAAAAAAAAAACAGTGGCAGGAGAGGAGGGGAACATGACAGCAGAGTAGGAGGACCCATGAACAAAACTAGATTATTATCACATCATCCTAAACATCCTAGAAATCAACTTGAGGACTGACAGAACAGACTTCACAACTAAAGGGAGACAAGAGGTCACATCGAAAAGGTAGAAAGTGTGGAGATGTGGTTTAAGGGAGAAATGGATTCTGAGTGATGAGGAGGGGTGAGCCATGGTCACAGAGAGGGGTCAGAGAGAGAGAGAAAAAAAAGAGAGAGATAGAGGGGAGCACACAGGGAAACCCACATGGAAAATATTTTCCCAAAGCCGTTGGCCTAAAAAATGAGAAGGGCTGAATTTAGTCAGACCTTACAACCAGCAGGGCTTAAAGCCTGGTTTTAAAGGACAGCAGGTTTGGCTGATCTAGAGCCCTGAGATTACTGCTCTGCTCCTGGAGAGAAGAGAGACAGACAATCTACAGAGCAGATGGTATGGCAACAAAGATCTAAAGTATGCCTGAGGCACACAGTAGAGAGATTTTACACTCCTCTCAGAGCAAGTCTCTGAGAGGCAGCTTTCACGTAGAGGCCTCTCTGTGAAGAAAGGAGCAGGCTGACGCCATTTCTTACTCCCATCTCATCATAAACAGAGAACCACATATATAGAGGGAGAGTAAGCCTCTCAGCAAGAACATTGGTTGCCTAACTTGCTTATACCAAACCTATCTGCCTGCGTTTTGGTGGAACTGACCTTCTAAGTCAAGCATACCTCACAGCATTGTGGGCCCCTCCTCCAGAAGACCAGCCTAAACCCCTGCTCACACCACATCTCTTAACAAGAGATAAGCAGGGCCTTAGTCCTGCTTTGAGCTGGTTCAGGTCTTATTTTATAAGCAGACCAGATCACACTGAGTAAAAACTCACCACATTCAGGCCAGGTACTAAACACTGCCCAGAGCAGTCAACAAGAGCCTATGCATATGACTGGCCTGAAGGATACCATAGTCAAAATATCACAGCAGAGTGCACACAGCATATACCAGAGATACTCCCTGAAGTGCTAGGTCCTGAGCACAAGAAAACCTCTTCTTCATAAGGCCAATAATTTCAGGAACAGGAGACATAACTGGCTTTTCTAACACAAAGAAGTGTGTTAGATGAAATGCCAAGACAGAGAAACTTATCCCAAATGAAAGAACAAGATAAGGCCACAGCCATAGATCTAAGTGAAACAGATATAAGTAACATGCCTGATAGAGACTTTAAAAAAACAATCATAAGAATACTCACTGGGCTTCGGAAAAGAATGCAGAACATCAGTGAGACCCTTACTGCAGAGATAAAAGAGTTAAAGAAGACTCAGCCAGAGATGGATAATGGAATAAATGAATTGGAAACAAGCCTGATGTAATCAACAGCAGGATGGAAGAAGCAGAGGAATGAATGTGTGACCCAGAAGACAAACTAATAGAAAATAATGAAGATGAACAAAAGAGAGAAAGAAGAATTAGTGGAATATGAAAATAGACTTAGGGAATTCAATGATTCCATCAAATGAAATAACATTCATATTATAGGGATTACAGAAGAAAAGGAGAGAGAAAGGGGGGCAGAAAATTTATTTGAAGAAATAATAGCTGAAAATTTCCTTAATCTGCAGAAAGAAACAGACATCCAGATTCAGGAGGCACAGAGAATTCCTATCGAATCATCAAAAGCAGGCCAACACCAAAACATAATGTAGTTAAATTTGCAAAATATAGTGAAAAAGAAAAAAAAAATCTTAAAAGCAGCAAGACAGAAGTCCTTAATATAGAAGGGAAGACCCATAAGTCTAGCTGCAGATTTCTCAACAGAAACTTGGCAAGCCAGAAGAGAGTGGCATGGTATATTCAATGTGCTGAATGGGAAAAATCTGCAGTCAAAAATACTCTATCCAGCAAGGCTAACATGCAGAATAGGAGAGAGACTTTCCCAGACAAACAAAAACTAAAGGAGGTCATGACCACTAAACCAGCTCTGCAAGAAGTATTCAAAGGGGCTCTGAGTACAAAGGGGAGACCAACAGTGACATAGACAAGAAAGGATCAGAGAAAATCTCCAGAAACAATGACAAAAAAGTAATAAATGCATATAAACCAATAATTATTTTGAATGTAAATGGACTAAATGCTCCAATCAAAAGACTTAGGGTGTCAGAATGGATTAAAAAACAAGACCCATCTTTATGCTGCCTATAAAGATGCATTTTAGATCTAAAGATACCTCCCGATTGAAAACGAAGGGATAGAGAAACATTTATCATGCAAATGAGTGTCTAAAGAAAGCCCAAGGAACCATACTTATATCACTCAAACTCAACTTTATTTTTTAAAAGATTTTATGTATTTAGTTGACAGAGAGAGAGAGAAAGAACTCACAAGTAAGCAGAGAGACAGGCAGAGAAAGGGGGAAAGCAGGCTCCATGCTGAGCAGAGAGCCCATTGCAAGGCTGAATCCCAGGACCCTGAGATAATGACCTGAGCTGAAGCCACAGGCTTAAGCCACTGAGCCACCCAGGTGCCCCTCAAGCTAGACTTTAAAACAAGGACTGTAGCAAGAGACAAAGAAGGGCTATATAATTCTAAAGAGGGAAAATCCAACAAGAAGATACAACAATTATAAATATTTATGCACTGATCATGGGAGCATCCAAATACATAAAACAGATAATAACAAACATAAAGGAGCTAATGGATAATAATAAAATAATAGTAGGGGACTTTAACACCTCACTTACATCAATGGACAAATAATTTAAACAAAAAATAAGGAAACAATGGTTTTGAATGACACACTGGACTGGATGGACTTAACAGGTATTCTCAGAACATTTCATACTAAAACAGGAGAATATACCGTCTTTTCAAGTACACATAGGACATTCTCCAGAATAGATCACATATTAGATCACAAAACTGGTCTCAACAAATACATAAATTTGAAATCACACCATGCACCTTTTCTGACCACAACATTATGAAAAATATATCAACCACAAGAAAAAAACTTGGAAAGACCACAAATACATGAGGTTTAAGCAATATGTTACTAAGCAATGAATCAGACAAACAGGAAATCAAAGAAAAAATTTTAAATATACATGAACATGAAAACAAAATTGTTCAAAACCTTTGGGATGCAGCAAAAGTGATCCTTAGTGGGAAATATATAGCAATGCAAACCTACCTCAAGAACCAAGAAAAGTCCCAAATAAACAACCTAAACTTACACATAAAGAAGCTACAAAAAGAAAGGAAATAATAAATATTAGAGAAGAAATAAATGATAACGAAATTTGAAAAAAAAACAAAAACCGAAAAGATCAATGAAACCAGGGAATGGTCTTCAAACAAACAAACAAAAAAAGATAAACCTCTAGTCAGAATTATCAAAAATAAAAGAGAATGCACCCTAATAAATAAATTGTAAGTAAGATAGGAAGAATAGTAGCTGATACCACAATAATACAAACAATTATAAAAGAATATTATGAAAAGCTATATGCCAAGAAGTTGGAAAACCTGGAAGAAATGGATAAATTCCTAGAAAGATATAAATTACCAAAACTGAAACAGGAAGGGAAAAAAAAAAAAAACTTGAACAGACCAATAACCAGTAAAGAAATTGAATCAGAAAACAAACAAACAAACAAACTCCCAACAAAGAAAAGTCCAGGGCCAGGTGTCTTCACAGGAAAATTCTACCAAACACTTAAGGAAGAGCTAATACCTATTCTTTTCAAAATATTACATGAAATAGAAAAGGAAAGAAAACTTGAAAATTCATTCTGTGAGGCCTGATACCACCAAAACCAGATAAAGATTCTTCTTGGCAAGCCAGAAGAGAGTGGCATGGTATATTCAATGTGCTGAATGGTAAAAATCTGCAGTCAAGAATACTCTATCCAGCAAGGCTAACATGCAGAATAGGAGAGAGACTTTCCCAGACAAACAAAAACTAAAGGAGGCCATGACCACTAAACCAGCTCTGCAAAACCAGATAAAGATTCTGAGAGAGAGAGAGAGAGAGAAATACAAGACAATATCCCTGATGAACATAGGTACAAAAATTCTCAATAAAATACTAGGAAACCAAATCTAACAGTACATTAAAAAACATTCACCACAATCAAGTGGGATTTATTCCTAGGTTTCAGGGGTGGTTCAATATTCATAAATCAATCAACATGATACACTACATTAATAAAAGAAAGGATAAGAATCATATAATCATTTCAATATATGCAAAGTAGGCATCTGGCAAAGTATAACATCCATTCATGAGAAAAACCCTCAACAAAGTTTAGAGGGAACATACCACCAACATAATAAAGTCATATATGAAAACCCACAGCTAATATTCCCAATGGGGGAAAAACCAGAGGATATTCCCTAAAGTCAAGAACAACAAAGAGATGTTCATTCTCACTGATGTTATTATATAGTACTGGAAGTCCTAGCCACAGCAATCAGACAAGAAAAAGAAATAAAAGGCATCCAAATCAGCAAAGAAGAAATCAAATTCTCACTATTTGCAGATGCCATGGCACAGCATATAGAAAACCCAAAAGACCCCACCAAATCTCCTAGAACTGATACAGGAATTCAGTAAACTTGCAGGACACAAAATCATCATACAGAAATCTTGCATTTCTACACACCAGTAATGAAGCAGCCAAAAGAGAAATCAAGGAATCTATCCCAATTTCAATTGTGCCCAAACCAGTATGATACCTAACCAAAGAAGTGAAAGACCTAGACTCTGAAAACTGCAAGACACTGATGAAAGAAATTGCAGGAAACACAACGAAATAGAAAGACTTTCCATTCTCATGGATTGGAAGAACAAATATTGTTAAAATGTCTATGGTACCTAGAGCAATCTACACATTCAATGCAATCCCTATCAAAATACCATCAACATTTTCACAGAGCTGGAACAAACAATCCCAAAATTTGTATGGAACCAGAAAAGATCCAGAATAGACAAAGCAATCTTGAAAAAGAAGAGCAAAGCTCGAGACATCACAATCATGGGCTTCAAGTTATATTACAAAGCTGTAGTGTTCAAAACACTATGGTACTGACACAAAAATGGGCAAATAGATGAATAGAACAGAATAGAAAACCCAGAAATGAACCCAGAACTATATGGTCAATGAATCTTCAATATAGCAGGAAAGAATATCCAATGGGGGAATAAAAGACAGTGTCTTCAAAAAATGGTATTGGGAAAACTGGAGAGCATCATACAAAAAAAAAAAAAAAAAGAAAAAAAAGAAAATGAAACTGAATACTTTCTTGCAACCAACAAAAAAAAAAAAAAAAGTTCAAAATGCATTAAAGACCTAAGTGTGAGACCTGGAACCATAACAATCCTAGAGAACACAGGTAACCTCTTTGACATTAGCCATAGCAACTTATTTATATAAATGAATCCCAAAGCAAGAGAAACAAAGGCAAAATTG
>NC_081575.1:56001208-56012937 GCF_022355385.1 Mustela nigripes | reverse complement strand
AAGAGTCACTTATGGTTTGTCTCCCTCCCAATCCCATCTTGTTTCTCCTCACTGGGCAGAGAGCCCAATGTGGGGCTTGATCCTAGGACCATGAGATCATGACCTGAGCTGAAGGCAGAGGCTTAGCCCACTGAGCCACCCAGGTGCCCCTTAAATTGACAACCTTCTAATAGAATGTCTAAATCACCAAAATTTTAAAAGTAATGTGCAGACACCACCTTTCTATTTCTTTTGTGTGTGTAGTACTGTAGATACTCTAAGAATTAAATTCAAGGCTTTGTATTGCTTAATCACATATTTAAGTCATCTATGTATGTTTATCAAAACCCTCAATGAAAGAGTTGTTCCAAAACCACAGATTACACGTTTACTGGGTTAATCATTATGAAATAACATAACTTCCTTTGCTCAGTTACTTTGTCTACTTCTAATTAGTATGAAACTAATGAATTTGGAATATATTTAACTCTTATTCTATAACCCTTTATTGAGTAACAACTTTGTCAAATCCATGTGCTCTGAATCACAAATACTGTCTTACTTCATTTCCCCCTTCTTCTCCCCCTTCCTATATGTTCTTGTTTTCTTCCTTAAATTCCAATTATGAGCAAGATAATACAGTATTTGTCTTTCTCATATATATATATATATACACCCCATGTCTTTTCTATCCATTCATCAGTCAATGGAGATTTTGGGCTCTCTCTCCATAGTTTGGCTACTGTTGATAATGGTGCTATAAACATTGGGATACATGTATCCTTTGTCTTCTGCCTATTTTTAATTGGATTATTTATTTTTTGTGTGCTGAGTTTCATAAGTTAACTATAACATATATGGTTACCAGAAGGGAGGTGGGGGGGTGTTAAATAGGTGATGGGAATTAAGGAGGGCACTTGTGATGAGCACTAGGTGATGTATGGAAGTGTTAAAACACGATATTGTATACTCGAAACCAATGGTACACCATGTGTTAACTAACTGGAATTAAAATAAAAACTTAAAAAAATTAAAAAAAAAAGACATTCATATAGTCCATAAATGTTTATTGAGCACCACACTAAACTAGTCACCATGCTAAACCCCAAGGAAACCAGGGTGAATAAAACAGTCTTCACAGAGCCCTCTGAATTCTGAGAGTAGTGAGTGTTATGTATTGGATGGAGTAGATAGTGGTAAAAAGAATCAATAAATAAAGAAGAGAGCTAGAGTACTCAAGAATTGGGATTTTGCTAAGTGGGAGGGACAATAAGATAAGAAGGTAAGGCACTTGAGGATGATAGTATGAGAATGGTTGCAGTCATGAATATGAAAGCAAGGAAAGTTAGAGAGAATGGAGCTAAATGTGGAAAGAAAGGAGTACAATAAATGGAGTGGAAAAAAGCTAGATAAGAGATTAAAGATCTTTAAGACACACACACAAAAAAGGAATCCAGTTAGTGAAGTGTAAACTAAAAAAAAATTCTACCAATATTCCTTTATCCTACATATTTTTCTGTATTTGTAGAGCTCTCCTAGAATTTGTCTTATAGTTGGCCATATATAGGATGTGACTGTGTAGTAAAAGACAACTTTTATAAATTACGTAGCTTATGGAATTCATTTCATGATATAATATGCTCTCATCTATGCATGAATAACTGATAAATTATTTATGTGTATATATTTAAATATATGTAATTATTTAGTATATAATTATAAAACATACATATTTATATAAATATATAGATACTTATATAATTTACATTTAATTTTTATAGGTACTGTAATATATTAAAATAATACATAACACTTTTTCTAACATATAACACTAAGTGTATATTAAATTCTGGCCTTTGTACATTGAGCATAAATCAATGGAAGACGAATAGTGGTGTATTGACAATGGATTGCATCTTATATCATCAGTATAATATCTTATAACAAGTCATAGTATGCCATGCATTTTTTGAGCTCCCTGTCCAAGAGGTTGCATTTGCTATCAAAGTATGTTATGAAAGAAAGTTCAAAGAATTCTTTACTGAACCTAAAAGGACTGATAGGATCTCTTTTGATGATTTTCATGAAATACATTAACTCTTAAAATGAGACATTTAATCAGATATGCTCATATAGTTACCCCATTTCTCCATTAAAATACTAGAGTTTTGGGGCACTTGGCTGGCTCAGTCAGTGGAGAATGTAACTCTTGATCTTGGGGTTGTGAGTTTGAGCCCCTGTTGGGTGTAGAGATTACTTAAAAATAAAACTTTAAAAAAATACTAGAGTTTTTCTGTGAACCTAAAACTGCTGTAAAAAATAAAGTATATTAAAAAATACCAAAGTATCATAAAATGTTTGATAACTACAATATCAAGGCAAATGATATTATATATTTACAGTACCTTCCTCCAATTCTCTGCAAATGTTCTAATAAACAATAATACAGATCTGTATTTTTACGGCTTAGATCAGCAAGTAACTCTCCAAAATATTTGGGGTCCAACTTTTCAGGGCCATCATCTTGGATTATCACCTGAAGAAAGCATCAAGCACCATTATAAACAACATTAAGTATTTCTAAGTTGATAGATGTTTTGATGTCAAATAAGAAAAAGTTACATAACCTATTAATACAAGTAACTCATTACAAAGATATCACATGAGCTAACCCACTAAATTTTCTTTACAACTGAGGTACACATTTTTCAATATGAGAGGAATTTAAAGGAAGAACAACATTACAATAACATTCTCAATTTTATTTCACTAATCCAATTGATCTAATGAATGCAAAACTTGAATAATCTATATAAAATTATATTTATATAATTTATTTAAAAATATATATAAAATTATAAAATAATTTATGGAAAATGTATATCATGGGGGCACCTGGGTGGCTTAGTGGGTTAAGCCTCTGCCTTCAGCTCAGGGCATGATCCCAGGGTTCTGGGATCGAGCCCCACATTGGGCTCTCTGCTCAGCAGGGAACCTGCTTCCCTTCCTCTCTCTGCCTGCCTCTCTGCCTACTTGTGATCGCTGTCTGTCAAATAAATAAATAAAATCCTTAAAAAATGTATATAATGTATATATTGTATAAAGTATAAATATATATTATATATGCTATATATAATATACCACATAGTATATATATATATACACACATAACAAGTTCATCAAAATCTCTAAATTGCCCATCATATATATATATATATATACATATATATATATGTATATATATATATATACACACACACACAGACACACACACACACACACATACACATAACAAGTTAACCAAAATCTCTAAATTGCCTATTATCACCACATGGCTTACTCTTCTGTTGGAAAAGTACATGTGAATTATTTGAATTATACTGACATAAAATAATTAATTTTATTTGGACTTGCATCTTCTCAGTGAAAGACAGCTTAATTTATTAGCATATATTAAAGTTAGATTAAATTAACCTTCTCAATTCAATATGTTTTTATGTATTTCTTCTTATATTCCCTCCAGTTATTATTTGGACTGAAAATCTAGTCAATTTGACATGGGAAAGAGTAGCTAAGGGCCAAATGTAGATAAATAATAGACTTCAAAGGCATTTGAAATCCTAAACACAAATTACTATGAACAGTGTCCTAAATAAGACCTATTCTTTTGGCTTCATGTAATTTGGTACAAATCTTTTAAAAAATGCTGATCACCTTGTTTTCCATCTCCAAAACACTACTTGCAGGTTAATAACTTAGATTGTATTCCATACTACCTTTGATATTGCATGTGGGACCAAAGTTGTCCTATAAATGCATTTATTCCTAAGTATATATATGACAAATGGACTTCAAATTTTATTACTTCATTTTCAACCTGTCCTCTGACAGCGTCCTCTGACCCTAAAAAATCATGTATGCTGAGACAAATGGAAGATTTGAAAATATTACAAAGTAAACAAAGATGAATTTTCATAACCATGTCTGTGATATGATAAGTAACTTTTAAAATAAAGATAAATTGGGGCATGTGGGTGGCACAGTCAGTTAAGCATCCAACTCCTGGCTTCAGCTTAGGTCATGATCTCAAGATCATGAGATCAAGCCCCATACTGGGTTCCCCAACATGGCTCTCTCTTCCCTCTGTCCCTCCCTCCCACTCACTCTCTTTCTCTCAAAATAAAAAAATAAATAAATAAAATAAAAAGTACAGATAAATAGAAAAGGTCATATTCAAAGTACAGTATAGTATCTTCATGTTTTCATTAAGATACATAGATTTTTCACATTTTGAAAGTCTGATGAATATGCCACGGTTTTATCTTGCCCATGTATCCTTTGAAGTTGGTTTCTTAGAGAAGTAATGATTGCCTCCTAAAGAAAGTAAAGTGTCCTATATAAAGGCATGAGTAGATAAACTGGTAAAGTCAATATCATCATATAATATGTTTACATGCCATAGAATTACTAACTTGGGAATATTCAATACAAAACCTTCAAATGCTAACACGGATTGCATGGAGCACTGGGTGTGGTGCAAAAATAATGAATACTGTTATGCTGAAAATAAATAAAAAATAAATTATAAAAAAATGCTAACACACAGTAACACTTTCTATTTCCCAACATTTTCTCTGTTCCAACCATAAGGGATTTCACTGACCTGGGCACACATTATGTTATTCCTGTCTCTAGTCTTACATTTTTCACTCCTTGGAATACTCTTTTCTTCTTGCTGTGTATCCAAATCTTACCCACACTTTGAAAACCATCTCAAGATTTTTTTTTAAGATTTTATTTATTTATTTGACAGATAGAGATCACAAGCAGGCAGAGAGGCAGGCAGAGAGAGAGGGAGAAGCAGGCTCCCTACTGAGCAGAGAGCCCGATGTGGGGCTCCATCTCAGGACTCTGGGACCATAACCTGAGCCGAAAGCAGAGGCTTTAACCCACTGAGCCACCCAGGCGCCCCCATCTCAAGATTTAATACCACCATGAAAACTGAAAGTATACCAGCTAACAAGATAGTTCAACTTAGTTCTCTGTGCTCCATTATATTAAATTGTTTTCATATTATTTTATGTATATAAATCTTGTTCTCTCAGGACCCTCTCCCTACCCTGAAAAGGTAAACTTCAGCGTAAAGAAGGAGGGGCACATGGGTAGCTCAGTCAGCTAAGCATATGACTCTTCGTTTTGGCTCAGGTCATGATCTCAGGATTGTGAGATGGAGCCTCCTCATTGGGCTCCATGCTCAGTGCAGAGTCTGCTTAAGATTCTCTCCCTCACCCTCTGCCCCTCTAACACTCTTTCTCTAAAATAAATAAATCAATAAAATCTTTAAAAAATAATAAGTAATACATTTTTTGTCTCCAAAACATTTATTTTAGGAATTAAAATGCATAACATTAAACGAAATAACTTCCAGGAACAATATTTAATTCCATTTAGCCCATGACATTTTTAAGAAAAAAAGTTGTTTGGAAATTTGTCACATCATTTGAGGGCGAATTGATAGCAGAATGTCAATTTTACTAAACCAAAATTTTAAGGGAAGGAAAAACTTCAAAATATGCAACATTCACAATAAATATATTCAGCCCAAACATAATAAGGTATATAGAAAATATGAAGAAAATAAAGGGTTAGAGTGACTGCCCAAACTTCAAAACAAGATTTTGCAAGAATTCTTTAGGAAGACAATCCCTTATATATTTGTATTAATGACAATAAAAATTGACACAATAATCTGGTTTAAATAATTGGTAGATTACATTTTAGTAGTTGAACTCAAAACGTATATGGAATTTGCAAAAATTGTGAATTCTAAGCAAAAATTCTTTTTAGAAAATATGTTTCTAAAATGTTTCCATAAATTACAATCTGCAGGGCATAAATCAGTAAGTTCTATTATTAAATATGGTACTTCTGAATCTTATACACCAGACATTTGGATAAAAACCTTTTAAATTATAACAGCAGAGTAAACTGATGAATTTAACTGTTTTTGCTTTACTTGTGTACTTTGCTGGGTCTCACAGCAAATAATAGAATGTACCTGATTGGGAAAACACTTCTAGGACAAAAAAATTCCATTTCTAACAAATGCTGTGCAACTGTTGTTGACAGAAAACACACACACACACACACAATGAAGGGCACAAGTAAGTCAGAAATTGCAAGCATGTTTTATTAGTTGTGTGCATAGAAAGTAAACGTAGCTAAACATAATTAATAGAAAAACTGGCTCTAAGTGAGGATATAAGATGCTGGCTGATCATCCTTTAGCCAAGGACAAATACTATGACATATAAGAGATTTTAGAACTACTTTATCAGGATATTCAAGAAAAACATGATAGCACTGATACATGTTAAAAAGGCTGAGTAAACACTTGAAAATAGTTTATTTGCAGAAAGCTGCTAAAGAAATCACCAATTATGTATGCCAGAGGTACAAATATTTTTCACATGATACCTGCTGTGAAGATGCTATTGTTCTACTTCAGAAAAAATGCTAAATTATTGTTCATGTGACATAAGCTTAGATGCAGATGAAAATTCAGAGGTAATTTTGTTATCTGGAAAACCAGACATAGAAAGATATTTCTTTTCTTTTCTTTTCTATTCTTTTCTTTTCTTTTTCCTTCCTTCCTTCCTTCCTTTCTCTCTCTTTTTAAATTTTTTATTTATTTGTCAGAGAGAGAGAAAGAGCACAAGTAGGGAAAGCAGCAGTCAGAGGGAGAAGTAGGCTTCTTGCTGAGCAAGGAGCCCAATACAGGACTTGATCCCAGGCCCCTGGGACCATGACCCAAGCTGAAGGTAGATGCCTAACCAACTGAGCCACCCAGATGTCCTATGACAAATTTTTCTTAAGTGATGGTATTAAGTTGAAAATAAAGAAAATATCAGAATGTTTTAGTTTGTGGGACCATTTTTATAAATTATAACTACTGATTCAATCTTCAATCCAGAAACTGAAGAGGAGAGAGGTCTTTTAGTTACTATCAAAGAGAAAAGTTCAATAACACTGTAAGACCATCAGTGGTACCATATACTACAGCTAGGTAAAAATGTGTTTTTCTTCATCAATCTAACTTGAGAGAGAACATTTATTTAGTACTGCAAAATGTAACTACATTTTGGTAACCACAAAAGCAGGGACGCCTGGGTGGCTCAGTTGGTTAAGCTGCTGCCTTCAGCTCAGGTCATGATCCCAGGGTCCTGGGACTGAGTCCCACATTGGGCTCCTTGCTAGGCAGGGAGCCTGCTTCTCTCGCTGCCTCTGCCTGCCATTCTGTCTGCTTGTGTGTATTCTCTCTCTCTGACAAATAAATAAAATCTTTAAAAAAAAAAAAAAAAAAGCAAGTTGATCACAGACTGAATTTTTGTTTCTATGTTATAATAATACTGAAGTTGTAATAATAATTTACAATTTTAAACAAATCAAGATTTATTCTTATTTCTTAGAAGTTAGTTATATGATGAGAATACTCATCTTAGATCTTGACTGAATAGTAACTTCCATTAAGCAGTTAACCATAATGTGTATTTGTTACATTCTAAACTCTTTCCACAGGAAAGCTATATTGAGAAAGTTTGTCTTCCTAGTAGCCAAATATATCCAATGTGAAAAAAAAATTAAAATCCAGTTACAAAGAAATAGCAAGTTCAATAACTAGGATTATCATTTATCACTCTTGAGACTGGCAATAATTTCTAAACTGTAATAATCCATATATGAAGATAGATAAGGATATGATAAAATGGCCATTCTTTTATGTTGCCAATACTTTTTAAAAAGCAATTTAATGATTCATATCAAGTATCTGTATCAATGTTATATAGTTTGGAACAGTAATTTCTCTTCTAGGAGTCTACACTACACAAACCTCAGAGTTGTAGATAAAAATGTACTAGATTATTATGCTTGCATTACTTCCAGAGGCAAAAATAAAAGAACAAAAGAACAATGGTTACATCTATGATTAAATATTAACTATCTATAAAAATTATGTCTTGATAAGTATGTGTATATATTTTTATATAAATGCTACAATGACTTCATTAATGGATTAATCATGTTATTTTTTGGTGATGGAATTGTAGTTTTTTCCTATAGTTTATGCTTATGTGTATAGTTCCAAATGTTTCACAAAGAACATGTATAGATATAACTCACTTCAATGAACAGAGAAATAAAATGAGGATTGTGAACAACAGTAAGTCAATCACCTGCTTTGTGTCTATCTCTATTCACAAAAGTGCAAAGATGATAATAGGTGGAACCACTGATTTTCACATTAGAAGTTCTCTTTAGATCAATGTTATCAAAAAGAGTTAGAGGTGGTGGTGGTGGTAGACTTGTAATTTTGGCAGATCTTTCTTCTCCCATAAACAGTGCTTCCTTTCCAGTTGTTATATGCCACATTTTGCCCCATTAGTTCTTTTATTTTTCTGTAATCTCAGTGACATTTTATACCTTATTTCTGCCTTTCTTTTTTCTGCTGCCTGCCCTGCCAGAGCACTGAAATAAGGTTCATTTTCTTTGGGCTGTTGGTGCCCCTTTCCCATACCTCTTAAACCTGTCAAATAAGAGTTTTTCCAAGTTCTTTATTTTCTGAGTTTGCAGATTCTTTCCATTCTGTCCTTATTGTCTCTGCCAAATGAGTTAACTGCTGATTTCTCTTCTGTTATATATCTTTTCTTATCTGTGAAGTGATATCCCTTTCTTCTAGAAACTAGCAATCTTAGCTTTCATAAGCAATCTTAGCTTTTGTAATCTTCCTTTAAAATGTAAGCTTCCACGTTAAGACTTAATCTTAGCTTGCCAGCATTCACTACCTTTCTTTTCTGGATACTTTAAATATAAAAGCTCTAAGGACCAGGAGCCCAGTCAGGAACTGCAGCATAGATAGTGAAGGCCCTGGGCCCTGGCTCACCAGCTTTGCAACAGCTCTTTGTGTTCCTGCGGGGCAGCCATTGCTGAGCTCCCATCACTCTGAGTCATACTTTTTGATATATGCCATAGTATCTAGCACAATACTGCTTGAACACCCTTTTAGTTAGTTGCTCAGTAAATACTCATTGAATTGAAAGAAGTCATCTACCTACCTGGTTAGAAGTGATCCCAAATGCTGGCTGATTCTGGAAAGATTTTTTTTTTAGAGGTTTCTCAAAGAAGCTGACCAAGAATGATTAAAGACAAAAAGAACATAGGAAGCACTTCCTCCAGAATGTCATGGTAATGCCTTACATTCTCTTCCTAAGGGTAGGTTAAGTCTGATTGCAGCAACTAAACTGGATTCCTTGCCGAGTCAGAGACTGACATTTGAGTTTTACCCAGATTTAGAACTTGGCAGTCAGCTCTTTAGTGGTAGACCACTCTCAGGAAATGAAGATCAAATTAGGCAACTTTTTATTCAAAATAATTGAAAATATTTTTTGATTTCAAGTTTTACACATACATTTCTCCCATATGAAGCATGAAGCATCTATATATTTACCAAACTGGGAGTGGCTTAAAAACACATTTTCCAATATGACTTTAAAATTCAAGGTTAACTGGATATAAGGAAAATCTAGCTGTCATGTCAGTGTCATTCTACAAACTTCAGGTTAGTTCATTGCTGTAAGTGGACAGATAGATAACCTCTCCCTGTCTCTCTGTGTGTTCCTTGCAAAGCTATAACTTTCCCAAGTGGAAGAGGGCGTTTCATTAGCCAATAATATTCAAGAGCTAAGCTCCCATTAGAATCTCTAAACAACTAATTTGATATTTGATATTAGTATTTTGCATCTTTTCCTCTTAGCTTCTTATAATCCCCTGTGAAATATAATGCTTTGAAAATCTTTTTTTTAACTTTCAGTATGATTCATTTCACAGAGTTATTTCATGATTTCAAACTGTCTTAAAATATTTCTTTCTTATGGGTGGTTCAAGATGGTGGAGGAGTAGGTGATCTAAATTTTTTCTTGTCCCTGGAATTCTGCTAGATAGCTATCAAACCATTCTGAGCACCTACAAACTCAACACGAGATTGAAGAAAAGAATAGCAGCAACTTTATGACAGAAAAATGATCACTTTCTGCAAGGTAGGGCATGTTGAGAAGTGAACCTGAGGTGATATATTGGAAGATAGGTCATGGGCGAGGGAACCTCTCTCAGCCAGCTACTATCAAGTGATAGAGCAGTAGGGCACAAAATCAGAACTATAATAAGTTTGCTCCACTGAGGAACGTCACTCTGGTAGCTAAGTAGGGGGTGGAACCTTAGCTAGAACAGTGTGGTCTCAGAACACTTGGGGCCACAGAAAGAGTAGGGTTCCCTGAGTGTGGCAGGTTCTCCCAGGTGTCAGAGCTTGGAAGTTGGCTGTAAAGAATAAGCCAAGGAGTAGCCATAAACCAGGATCCACACTATCGGGTGACTGCCTCCCAAGCAGGGGTTCAACAAGCATCAGATCTGGGGAGACTCCTCTTCCTCCCCTGAGAGGAGCAGCTTGGGTGCACACTGCAGGAATGTGCTAGATTTGGAGACTCCAAGCAGGGCCCTGTGCCAGAAATAGAAATGCTTCTTCATAGGCTGGGTGAGCACTGAGTGCAGGCAGAACCCAGGAGACAGGAGTGATTGACTACTTTTCTATGAGGGCCCACTGAAGAGTAGGGCTCTGAGATTTCAGTGCTGGGGCCAGAGATTGGGAGGTCACCATTTTAATTTTATTCCTCTAAAGTTGTGTGGAAAGCTTCAGGGAACAAAAGCTACAGAGAGGGGTGCCTGGGTGGCTCAGATCATTAAACAACGGCCTACAGGAAAAAATATACAATGGAAAAAAGTCTCTTCAATAAATGATGCTGGGAAAACTGGAAAGCTATATGTAGAAGAATGAAACGACCATTCTCTTACACCATACACAAAGATAAACTCGAAATGGATAAAAGACCTCAACATGAGACAGGAATCCATCAGAATCCTAGAGGAGAACATAGGCAGTAACCTCTTCGATATCAGCCACAGCAACTTCTTTCAAGATATGTCTCCAAAGGCAAAGGAAACAAAAGCAAAAATGAAGTTTGGGGACTTCATCAAGATCAAAAGCTTCTGCACAGCAAAGGAAACAGTCAACAAAACAAAGAGGCAACGCACGGAATGGGAGAAGATATTTGCAAATGACAGTACAGACAAAAGGTTGATATCCAGGATCTATAAAGAACTCCTCAAACTCAACACACACAAAACAGACAAACATATCAAAAAATGGGCAGAAGACATGAACAGACACTTCTCCAATGAAGACATACAAATGGCTATCAGACACATGAAAAAATGTTCATCATCACTAGCTATCAGGGAGATTCAAATCAAAATCACATTGAGATATCACCTAACACCAGTTAGAATGGCCAAAATTAGCAAGACAGGAAACAACATGTGTTGGAGGGGATGTGGAGAAAGGGGAACCCCCTTACACTATTGGTGAGAATACAAATTGGTGCAGCCACTTTGGGGAACAGTGTGGAGATTCCTCAAGAAATTAAAAATAGAGCTTCCCTATGACCCTGCAATTGCACTACTGGGTATTTACCCCAAAGATACAGATGCAGTGAAAAGAAGGACGGTCGCTAAACTGTGGAAAGAACCAAGATGCCTTTTAACAGACGAATGGATAAGGAAGATGTGGTCCATACACACTATGGAGTATTATGTCTCCATCAGAAAAGATGAATACCCAACTTTTGTAGCAACATGGACAG
>NC_081575.1:55987841-56000808 GCF_022355385.1 Mustela nigripes | reverse complement strand
TGTGTGTGTGTGTGTGTGTGTGTATATATATATATGTATATATATATATCCTCTCTTTAAAATTTTGGTATGTAGTTTCTTCTAAAAGACCAAAATAGCCCGAAGTCTAGTGTATGACACTGTTCTATTCACCCGACTGATTACATCTTTAAAATTTTTTTTCTTTTTTTTTAACCAACTTCTTATCTTATCAATTTCTTTTTTTCAAATCTTCTTTAAATTTCATTTTTACAGTCATATTCCATCTCTTCATTGTATTTACCCTTATTTTGTATATCTACGTTTTTCTTTCTTTAAAATTTTAGGATGCAGATTCTTATAACAGACCAAAATACACCCAACATCTAATGTATGGCTCTGTTCTATTCACCAGCCTGATCATATTCTTTTTCTCTCAGTTTTGGGTCTTTTCTGATGTGTTTAGTGTGTATTTCTCTGGGGTTACTGTTACACTTTTTTAGCATTTTGTTCTCCCTTTCATCTACTGTTCTCTAGAGTGCCAGGGATCTAATCAACATGGACATTAGTAAGATGTCAGAACTAGAGTTCAGAATAACAATTATAAAGATACTAGCAGGGCTTGAAAAAAGTTCAGAATAACAATTATAAAGATACTAGCAGGGCTTGAAAAAAGCTAGAGAATCTCTTTCTGGAGAATAATATCTCAACAAGTCAAAATTTAAAAGGTTATTAATGAAGAGCAATAAAAAATAGAGGCTCTAACTGGTAGGATAAATGAAGCAGAAGAGAGAATTAGTGATATAGAAGACCAAATGATGGAGAATAAAGAAGCTGAGAAAAAGAGAGATTAACAATTACTGGATTATGAAGGGTGAATTTGAGAGATAAGTGATACCATAAAGCAAAACAGTATCAGAATAATTGCAATCCCAGAAGAAAAAGAAAGAGAGAGAGGGGCAGAAGGTATATTTCAGGAAATTATAGCAGAGAATTTCCCTAATTTGGTAAAGGAAACAAGCATCAAAACCCAGGAGGCACAGAGAATCCCCCTCAAAGTCAATAAAAAATAAGTCTACACCCTGTCATCTAATAGTAAAACTTACAAGTCTCAGTGACAAAGAGAAAATACTGAAAGCAGCTCAGGACAAGAGGTCTGTAACTTAAAATGGTAGAAATATTAGATTGGCAGCAGACCTCTCCACAGAGACCTGGTAGGCCAGAAAGGACTGGCTTGATATATTCAGGGTACTTAATGAGAAAAATATGCAGCCAAGAACACTCTATCCAGCTAGGTTGTCATTGAAAATAGAAGGAATGATAAAAATCTTCTAGGACAAACAGAAACTAAAAGAATCTGTTCTCATCAAGCCAGCCCTACAAGAAATACTGAAAGGGGTCCTCTAAGCAAAGAGAGCCCCAAAATAATGTAGACCAGAAGGAACAGAGACAATATACAGTAGCAGTCACCTTACTGGCAACACAATGGCACTAAGTTCATAGCTTTTAATAGTTACCCTGAATGCAAATGGGCTAAATGCCCCAATGAAAAGACACAGGGTATCAGAATAGATAAAACAAATAAATAAGATCCATCAATATGCTATCTGCAAGAAACTCATTTTAGACCCAAAGACACCTCCAGATTATTTTGAGAAATGATAATAAATAATATATATTTAGTCCTTACTATGTGCCAGATATTGTGCTATGAGCTCTACATAAATATTAAATGAAGCGATACTTTTTTATAACCACTACATAATATTGTCTCCCCAGATGACCTCTTATATTTGTCTTTACAACTACTTTAGAATTATACTCTTCCTAACTGCATTATTTTGGAGTTTATTTAGGCTAGGACTTGAAACAGTAGGAGTATGATTTTATCAGTGTGAAACTTTTCAAAATATGTCTGAATTTCAGGTAATAAATTTTAATCAGTCTGAGAGAAGAAAAGGTAAGAGCATTAGAATTGAAGAAGAGGTTCTTTTATTAAAAATAGAGCTACCCTATGATCCTGCAATTGCACTACTGGGAATTTACCCCAAAGATACAGATGCAGTGAAAAGAAGGGCCATATGTATCCCAATGCTCATAGCAGCAATGGCCACAATCACCAAACTGTGGAAAGAGCCAAGATGCCCTTCAACAGATGAATGGATAAAGAAGATATGGTCCATATATACAATGGAATAGTATGCCTCTGTCAGAAAGGATGAATACCCTACTTTTGTATCAACATGGATGGGACTGGAGATTATGCTGAATGAAATAAGTCAAGCAGAGAGATTCAATTATCATATGGTTTCACTTACTTGTGGAACATAAGGAATAACATGGAGCACATTAGGAGAAGGAAAGGAAAAGGGAATTGGAAATTGGAGGGGGGAGATGAACCATGAGAGACTGAGGACTCTAAGAAACAAACTGAGGGGTTTGGAAGGGAGGGGAGTGGGGGAATGGAAGAGCCTGGTGATGGGTATTAAGGAGGGCACATATTGCATGGAGCACTAGGTGTGCTGCACAAACAATGAATCTTGGAACACTGAAAAAAATAACATTTTTAAAAAATAAGGTATAAATACCATCAAAAGAAGGAAGAAAAAGAGGTTCTTTTGGCAAAAAAATGTCAGAATGGAAAAGCAGGAAACAAAATATCATTCCTTTGTGTGTATATTTCTTGTCAGTTTTGTACAGTCTACGATTTACATTAACATCTGAGTAATACTCAGCAAAAACCAAAACCCAGTTGGATTAAAAAGTTTGAGGGACAGGACAGACAGAAGTGAGATTCTCATATAGTGTTAAGATTTTACAGAACTATGCTTAACAATAAGTTGAAATTTCCTAACCCTGGACTGTGATGTGCTAGTTAGAAATATTTTCTATTACTAAATCACAGGTCCTTGAAGCTCCTTAGCATTATTTGAACTGTTTTTTGTTTGTTTGTTTGTTTGTTTGTTTATTTTCAGCATAGCAGTATCTGTTTTAATGTATGTTGTGTCATATCTTTTAGAGTTGGATCAAATCCATGTTCTCATTGCTTTGAAAGGCCAAGATAAGGAGTGTCCCAAGAAAACAAGGATTTGGGGATCAGAATAATAGTAGTTCTTATGGTTGGAGGTTTTCTCTGTGATAAATATTGAATTGATAAGATACTTGAGATATAGGTATACCCTTAACTACTCATCTTCCTGATGAATGAGAGTGAACTTAAATGTCAATCTTAGATAATAGCTTTAGGTTTTAACATATAAACAAGGCAGGAATACAAGCTTTGCCGAAGAATAGTTGTTCCCAGGTCCAAAAAATGAGATATTTCTCCAAAAAGTTACAAAAATCTTTAAAGACTCTGTAGCATGCATCAATCAATTACCTTCAATCAGATTATTATTTGACTGTAATAATGGTGGGCAGTCCAACTTCTTATGTCTGATTTCAGGTTAAAAAAAAAAAAAACAAGCCTTTGATTAGAATTTCTGCCACAAACCCAAGGCCAGGCAACAATAGTTAGGAGTGAAACCAGAGGCAGATTAGCATTCATTTTTCAGAAAATCTGTAGAAAGTAAGTACCTTATAAAGGGAAACCATGGGCCTTACTTTACTTCTGCCTTGGAAGTTTTTGTCCTGGTTCCATTTTGGGGTTTTGCTTATTATTTGCAGTCTATGATCTTCCAGGAGTGGAAATTTCTTGCTAGCATATACATTATATAGATTTTGATATTCAAAAATGATACTTTTAACCATATTTATAAAGTTCATTGTAGTGATTATAGAGCTTCTGCAGATAGTAGACATATAGTGGATTTCAGCTGAGCCATCTATATTTTCTTGCCTGGTGCCCCTTAAGCTTAATGACACACATTTGTGAGAATACTGCTCAGAACTGGGGATAGTTTGTGATCAAGGCATAAAACATAATCCAGTAGTACAGAGCATTGGCTTAATTATATTTATTTCCAAAGTGTAACTGGCTTAAGTGTGTACATTTTTCATTTACTTAGAAGGGCTGCTTAGCAGATTATAAAGTACTTTAAGTGTCATGTTATATAAAAGTGATTATACATAAATATCTAACCCTTCAAAAGGTTATGAACATCTTATGTAACAAGATCTGCTGTTTAGACCTCACTGAATAGTAACTTTTTTGCTACATGGTAATGGAAAATGTCAATATTAATAAAAGGTTGCGATATATAGATCATTATCTTGCAAAGCTCATAATGATATAGTGACATTTATAGATAAACAATGTTACTGATTCATTAATTTTGCTTTGATTTGGGAATTTAATAGCTGTCAGACTGATTGAAGACATAGTTAATCCTGGTGAAATTAAGTGCATTTTAGCTAAATCATTTGGCTAATAAGGTAAAAAAATTCATCGGTCTTGTCTTATGTTTTACCACAAGAAGAAATCCTAGCAGGATAAAAAGTGTCAGAATTTTAGGTTCTGAAAATCCTCACTTCTATTTAATCTCCCTAGATACTTTAATAAAGAAAGGTTGCATTATACAGTACCTAATATGTAGAAAGTTTTCAATAAATGTTGACAGTGAATTGAATGTATTATACAACAATCACAATTCTAAAATAAGACTTTACTTATAACAACAGTTTTGTACTTGACATAAAAGCCTAATTTAAATTTCTGTGTGAGTAAACACAGGCAGTAAAATGTTGAAAGAATGGAAATTGGAGCCAAAGGTAGGGCTTCCACTTCCTAGTTGGAGGTTAAGTATATTTTTTACCTCAACTCCAACTGTAAAATGTAGATAATTTAGGACCTATTTTATCAAATTACTGGAGATATCACATTTTTTGGCAAATTGTCAAACCATCATACAAATTAATGGTTTTATTTAACCTAAGGCAAATGGACAATTGGCTGTTTGAATAGTAGGAGTAGAAGACCCTTGTAAATTTTCTACAAAACTCTCAGCTGCCCAAGAGTAGAGACACTGTCTTTATATCTTTCCTTAATTCCACCATATAGGGTAGTACCTGAATATAGTAGATACTAAGTAAACATTTGTTGCAAGGTAAATAGTAAGAAAGTTGTTTTCAATAAAGGATGAAGTTGGGGCTGAATATTATGTATGATAGATGGAAAAGCAGTAGCTGAACGAGGTGCTTTAACAAAACACACTGAACATGGACTTTAGTGAAACTTAATGAAGGCTGTCCTTATTCTTCTTTGGTGTGTGTGTGTGTACATTTTGACATTAAATGTTATAAAATAAGATGATTTTTTCACTCCCAATCAAGTGAAAAAAAAGTAGGTGGTTTAGGTTGCCATTTTATAATGAATACAGGTGATTGAATTTATATTTTATGAAAGCTTACATTATTCTTTCTGACTAGAAAATAAAATATTTAATGTTTTCCTCTAATACAAGTGACTATCAAGAATTCATGAAGCTTTTTCTCATGGACAATGGAAACTTTGTCACTAATCAGTTTTTTCCCCTCTATGGTTTTGAGGAAGCTCAGAGTGATGTTTTTAGCCCATTTATACCAATGACATGGAAGTCTGTGGCCTCCATGTCTGTGTACTCTCTTTTTCTTCTGGTTGTTTTTCGTCATTATATTTACATTGTCCATGACATCTTTTTCTATTCTATTACCTCTTATTTGTTCTCTTAAGATAGTTAAATTTTTTTTTTGTAATGAAGTGGGATATATACCAAAGAAATTAATTTTAAATGAATGTGTATTTTTTAGTACATAACTTCTTGGTAACATCTTTGTTGGTACTTTTTGTCCTTTCTATTTCTCTGTCATTTCTATATCCTGTCATTTTTAGTATATAATTTATTCAAGAAATGGAACCACATCTTTATGTAAGGTAACCCATTGGAGGAATTTCTTCTTTTAGAAGAGGTAAGGTATGTAACTAAATAACTTTAATGTAAGTAGTAGATTGAGTAATTAGTAAGGGCTAGAAAGAGAGTCACAGACCAAATACTAAGGGAGCTATAAGAAGGAAACTTAACTTTCAGCCATATGAAGGAGGTTAATCATAGGACGAATCTTCAGACTATGACAACTGATTAGGTTTAGAGTGGCAAAGGAGAAGGAAAGTAAAAATAACATTGAATTCTAAGCTTTGTGATTAGGACACTGGAAATATTAATATAAATAGGGGACATAGAATGAAAAAATTATGGAGTCCTTTGGAGGTGACTGTGGAACAGCCAAGTAGAAATGTCAACTAGTCCCTTAAAATGATGAATTAGAGCTGAGGAAGAAAGTTTTGGAAGTTGTTCATATAAAGATAATCACGTGCAGGTGTGCATAAGAATGTTGCAGAAGTCAAGATTTTATATCATATAGTCAAGGGAGAGGGGGTAGAGAAAGGAGAAGGAAACCGTGGATGGGTCCTTGCGGAAGATCACCTGATGAAACAATCAAGAAAAGCCTGAGAACAAGCCTTAGAAGCAGCAGTACAGTATAATGGGAAGAAAAAAATATCAAGAATAGAATGGATCAATGATGTCACATGCTATAGGGCTGGAATAAGATAAGAACAAAGAAAAGGAAATAAAATTTGCAACTTACAGGTCAATAGAAGCATTTTTAAGAGCAGGTTGAAACTAGAATCTGCTTTTCAAAGTGTTAAGGAATGTGTGGGTACTGAGAAAATGGCCATAGTGAGCATGCTTTCCTCCTTCAGGAATTTTGCAGATTGAAGGGAATGAAAACTTAAGTCAATAGAATGGTAGAGTTACTAAGGGAGTCACTTTAAAGACATGATTCTTAATTCTTGAAAATAAAAAGAATTAGAAGTTTGCTGAAAATGCAGAAAAAAATCAGTGAAGTGGGACATTGAAGGAGTTTTCATAGTGAATTCAAATTGTGATTTCTGGACCAATAGTATTAGGATAATCAGAGAACTTGGAAATGCAAATTATCCAGTCCCAGCAATCTCTACTTAAACAAGACCTCCAGCTGATTATGGTGCACAATAAAATTTGAGTTCCACTGGCCATTCTCAGTAGAAGGTAAAATCACCTGCAAAGAGAGAAGAGCAGAGGAACCCAGAATATGAGGAGGGTCGGAAAGATAAGAATTAGGTATTGACGACTGTGGTAGTAAGTCTATTAGAGTGATTAAAAAGAATGTCTAGCAAAAGAGGGAGTCCAGTAGGATAGAGACCATCTGTTTTAGACTAAATTGGCCTAGTCTGTGGACTTTCTCTAAGTCAAAATCTAGGGGCAGAGAAAGTGGATGGTAGCTACCCAAAGTAAGGAATCAGCAAAATGATGACAGTAATCAGAGAAGACAACACAGATTTTAAGGGTTCATAGAAAAAGCATTGTTAGATTGGATAACAGTGGAGTCCAGCCTGGCTTGGAAATGAGGGCTGGTGACCTTAATGAGGGTGAGGTTCAGTAGGAATGAGGGAGTAAGAGATGAAGTAAGAAGGTGATGATAAGAGAACAGACATTAAATAGTTTCAACTGATGAGTTTCAAGGAGTAGCAAAAGTCTGTGAGGCCTGAAGATGTAGTGGAAATGAAGAAATTGATAAAGAACCATGAGGACAGAGTGTGAGGCATATCACTGATATGAGTGATGAAGTTCTCTTAGATGATTCCAGGGCAGGAGTCAGCAGGAAGTGGAGAGAAGATTGTAAACCTACCAATGAAACTGTCAAAATACGGGGAGAGTAACTAGATCAATAATAGTGACAATTCAAGCCAAAACATATTCTATATATGGTTTGCAGGGTTTTAGAGAAAGGAGATGGTTGATCAAAAAAACCCAAACCACCTGAGTGTGTAAAACTTTATTGAGAAAAGAATTAGCAATAGATATTTTTAAAAAATGAAAAAAAAAATTAGGGAATTACTAACACCACCAAAAAAAAAAAAAAAAAACACCCAGTTGTATTAATAAAAGAAACAAAATAGTACACAAATTGGTTCAGCAGTGAATAATATTTCCATAACAATAATAGTGTAAACACTGAATACTGCTTTAGCTAAGAAATGGGGATTTAACTATATTGGGATGTTGGAAGGGATAAAAACAGATGGATGAGGGATTAATAGAACTAAAACTTTATATACCTGGAATTATCAACAGATGTCATACAACACTGATACATCAGGAAATAGCATAAGAATTTGCATACTATTTAACTGTATGGAAGTAAATACCAAAAGAAAACGCTAAGGATTGAAAATGGTTGTCTCTGAGGAATGGGTATGCAAGAAAAGGGTTGCAATAGAATTACTAAAATATGTCTTTTAGTACTATTTGAATTTTTAAGCTACATACATGCATTACTTTGACTTAAAAGCATAAAAACTGCTTTTTGAAAATAGCAATTCTTGCTGGCCACAAAACAGAGTTTAAAAAGGCACCAATGCAGGAAATAGCCACAGACAGATAATGGAGTTTGGAAAAGAAAGGCCCAAAATAGATACGGATTAAATTTTTGAAAGGGGTAAGCATCAGATAGAGGTTTGCACAAAATAACCCCTCATTTTCAACAATGGGGATGAAGAAAGCAAGAAATATGAAAAAAGACTTTAACCACTTTTTCATGAGAGAGGAAACAGGCCGAACTGCTGATGTTTTGAGTTTGAAGTCAAAATGATGATGTTTTATGGAAAACATACATAAATTAGTTTTATAAAAAATATTTTGAAGCCAGGTTTTTGGATACTTGGTTTTTAGAAATATTTTAATGACTTTTCTTAGTGGAAAGAATTTTAAATGTGATTTAGTTTCATTTAAAAATATCATTACATGAGCACTGGGTATTATATGTAAGTGATGAATCACTAAATTCTACTCCTGAAACTAATATTACACTATACATTAATTATCTAGAATTTAAGCAAATACTTGAAACAAACAAAAATCATCTTAAAAATGTAAAAAAAAATTAAAAAATAAAAATATCGTTACAATGGGAACCAATGTCTTCTATTGATGTTTTTAAGGATTTGGAGCCTGGAGGTGGAAAACAAAGAAGGCATAGTGTCAAATATTTATTTGAGCATCTACTATGTACTTGGCTCTAAGTTGAATACTTTACATATTTTATTGTCTTTAATACAATAGAGGGGGAAATTGAGGTTCAGTTATGTCAATATGTCCGTTATTTACTTATTTGAGAGAGAGAGAGAGAGAATGTGTACAGCAGGGAGGGGTAGAGGGAGGGGGACAGAGAAACTCAAGCAGACTCCACACTCAGCCTAGAGCCCAACATAGGATTGATCCCACAACCCTGAGATTATGACCTGAGCCAAATCCAAGAGTTGGGTGCTTAACTGATTATGCCATCCTGGTACCCCTCACCTTGTGTATTTTTTTACATGTTCACCCCCATGTTTATTGCAGCATTGCTTACAATAGCCAAGACACAGAAATAAGCTAAGTGTCCACTGGTGGATGAAAGGACAAGGAAGATGTGGTACATACACACAATGACACATCATTCAGTCATAAAAATAAAATGACATCTTGCCATTTGTGACAGCATAAATGGACCTTGAGGGCAAAATGCTAGTTGAAGTAAGTCAGAGAAAGGCAAATACCCTAAGATCCCATTCATATGTGCAATCTAAAATAACAACAACTCCACCCCCCAAAAAAATCATAAATAGAGTGAAGAGATGATGGAGACGTAGGGGTGGGGGTAGGTGAAATGGATGAAGGCTTCAAAAGGAACAGACTTGCAATTAGAAAATAAATAAGTCACAGGGATTTAATATACAGCATGGTGACTACAGTTAATAATGCAATATTACATGTAAGCAGGTTGCTGAGAGAATAGATCTTAAAAATTCTTATCATTAGAAAGAAGTTAAGGAAACTGTAGAAAGTGACAGATGTTAATGAGACTTACTGTAGTTATCATTTCACAACATATATAAATATCAATTCATTATGTTACACACCTGAAATATAATGTATGTCAATTACACTTCAATTTTAAAAACTACAATGTTCACTGTGGGTTTTTTTCCTTTATTTTAATTAATTAAGTAATTAAATTTAAGTTTTTATTTAAATTCTAGTTAGTTAACATATAGTGTAGTATTGATTTCAGGAGAAGGACTTAGTATATAACTTAGTATATATAGAACTTACATATAGCAACCAGTGCTCATCACATGTGGTCTACCCTAATAGCCCATCCCCAACCCACCTCCTCTCCAGCAACCTTCAGTTTGTTCTCTATAGTTGAGTCTCTTATAGTTTGCATCCCTCTCTCTTTTTTCCCCTTATCCTATGTGCATCTGTTTTTTTCCTTAAATTCCACATATGAGTGAAATCATATCGTATTTATCTTTCTGTGACTGACTTACCTTGCTTAGCATAATACACTCTAGTTTTATCCAAGTCACCACAAATGGCAAGATCTCATTCTTTTTGAGATTATACCACATCTCCCCTATCCACCCATCAGTGAATGCTTGGTTTCTTTCCATAATTTGGTTATTATTGATAATGTTGCCATAAATATCAGGGGGTATGTGCCCCTTCAAATCAGTATTTTTGTGTCTTTTGGGTAAATACCTAGCAGTGCAATTGCTGGGTCATAGGGTAGCACTATTTTTAACTTTTTGAGTAACCCCATACTGTTTTCCAGAGTGGCTGCACAAGTTTGCATTCTCACCAACAGTGTAAGAGGGTTCCCCTTTCTCCACAACCTTGGCAACATCTGTTGTTTCCTGTGTTGTTAATTTTAGCTGTTCTGACAGGTGTGAGGGGGTATCCCATTGTGATTTTTATTTATATTTCCCTGATGATGAGTGATGCTGAGCATCTTTTCATGTGTCTCTTAATCAACTGGATGTCTTCTTTGGAAAAACTTCTGTTAATGTCTTATGCCCATTTTTAAAATAGGATTATTTGTTTTTTGGGTGTTGAGTTTGATAAGTTCTTTATAGATTTTGGATACTAACCTTTTATCAGATATGTCACTTGCAAGTATCTTCTTCCATTCTGTAGTTTGCCTTTTAGTTTGTTGATTGTTCCCTTCATTATGCAGAAGATTTTCATCTTGATGAAATCCCAATAGTTCATTTTTGCTTTTGTTTTCCTTACCTCAGGAGATGTTTGCTAAGTTGCTTTGCCCAATGTCAAAGAGGTTTCTGCCTATGTTCTCCTCTTAGATTTTGATGGTTTCCTGTCTCACATTTAGGCCTTTCACCCATTTTGAATTTATTTTTGTGTATGGTATAAGAAAGTGGTCCAGTTTCATTCTTCTGCATGTTGCTGTCCAATTTTCCCAACACCATTTTTTGAAGAGACTGTCTTCCTTCCACTGGATATCTTTCCTGCTTTGTCAAAAATTAGTTGGCCATAGAGTTGTGGATCCATTTCTGGATTCTCTATTCTGTTCCAGTGATCTATGTCTCTTTTTTTGTGCCAGTTCATACTGTCTTGATGACTACAGTTTGTAATAGAGATTGAAGTCATGAACTTTGATGCTTCCAGTGTTGATTTTATTTTTCAAGATTGCTTTGGCTATTCAGAGTCTTTTGTAGTTATATACAAAGTTTAGGATTGGTTGCTCTAGCTGTCTGAAAAAAATGTTGTTGGTATTTTGATACGGAATGCGTTAAATGTATAGATTGTTTTGGGCAAAGTGTAGACACTTTAACAATATTTGTTCTTCCAATCATTGAACATAGAATGTTTTTCCTTTTCTTTATGTCATTTTCAGTTTATTTCATAACAGTTCTAAATTTTTCAAAATACAGATCTTTTATGTCTTGGTTAGGTTTATTTGTTTTCACCTTATGCTACTTCCAAATTACAATTTAACTCTAAAAACAAACTAAAAATGGCCAATCCCTAGATTTAAGAGTCTGACTTATATCTGCTCTATAACTATTTAAAGAGACTCTCCCACCCATGTGGAAGAGACATTTAAATGCCAAGGAGTCTAGGGGGTGCCAGGGTCGCTCAGTCTGCTAAATGTCTGCCTTGAGTTCAGGTCATGATTCCAGGATCATGGAATCAAGTCCTGTGTTAGGTTACCTGCCCCACAGGGAGTCTGCTTCTCCCTCTGCCATTCCTCCCACTTGTTCTTTTAATATATATCTCTCTCTCAAATAAATAAATAGAATCTTTAAAAAAACAAATATCAAGGAGTCTAGTTGCAAGAACTCATTTTCTTCCCTTCTTTATTTATGGGATCCGCACAAACAGATTACCCCATCCTCAGTCTGATCAGGAGTAAATCCTATGCAATCTATATAAATGGAATTACTAGCTCTACTTCCCAGGGCACTATCCTGTTTTCAGCAGAAAAATGAGAAAAAATTAATCTATACAAAACCCTCCAATATTTAACAAAGCTACATCAGAATCTCAAACTGAAGTATAAATAACGAAATAAATTAATATGTTAGTAATTCAACTCTTCCCATTTTGAAAATAGACAATATCTAGTCTGGTCAAATATACTATTAGTTGTACTAAGTTAGTGAAAGGATATCATAGCATCACCACTGCCACTGGACAAGATCCTTAATCCTGCTATATTGTTCCCATCTCTGATAATTGTCCCTCACTCCATTCTTATTTATTTATTTATTATTTCAAAAAAATTATTAACATATAATGTATTATTTGCCCCAGGGGTGCATGTCTGTGAATCATCAGGCTTACACATTTCACAGCACTCACCATAGCACATACCCTCCCCAAAGTCCATAACCCAGCCACCTTATCCCTCCCCACCACCCCCCCAGCAGCCCTCAGTATGTTTTATGAGATTAAGAATCTCTTATCTCCCTCCTGATCCCATCTTGTTTCTTTTTTCCTTCCCTACCCTGCACACTTCTCACAGCCTTTTTTCCTACCCTTACCCCACACTGCCTCTCAAATTTCTCATATCAGAGAGATTATATAATAATTGTCTTTCTCGGGGAACCCTCCTATACTGTTGGTGGGAATGCAAGCTGGTGCAACTGCTCTGGAAAACAACATGGAGGTTCCTCAAAATGTTGAAAATAGAACTACCCTATGACCCA